>NC_140173.1:147959966-148167466 GCF_963971535.1 Notolepis coatsorum | reverse complement strand
ACACACACACACTCACACACTCCTGTCTGCAACAGCGGGGGAGTCAGACTGAGAGAGAAGCAGCGCTGTTTTAAGTGAGCATGGTCTATTGAATTGATTGATTGGTTGATTGCTAATTTTATTACTGTACCCCTGGTTTCCAACTGGTTAAGTTTAGGCTAAAAGAAATAAATAAAAAAATAGGGCGAAGAAAACGTTTTTTTCCTATAGGGCAAAGAAAACTTTTTAATTTGTTTTACCTACTTTATATAGAAGCATCTAAGAATGAAGTTCTATGGAAAGTAGGTCTGCATTCCCTTAACAATTGTGTGTATTGAGCCGTACTGTATTGTACCCATTCTGCATCTGGTAATAAAATTTTCAATCAATCATTCCAATAATACACAGTTGGATGTGTTAGTTGGTTGGATGCACTTCAAGCTGCTTCCACATGAGGCAACTTCTCTCAATCATTCCAATAATACACAGTTGGATGTGTTAGTTTGGTTGGATGCACTTCAAGCTGCTTCCACATGGAGGCAACTTGTCTTTTTTGTAGTTGTGGGAACTACTTTTTCTGGCGGATGGTTTTTTCAATAAATCTTCGATTAATGTGTGTTTATTGTATAGAAATAAGGTTGGATGAATCTGGCAGTTGTATAAAAGCTTTACACCACTTGCAGTCGTGATTTGTGAACAATAAACCATGCCTAGGGGGGTCTAACGACCCTCGGCTGCGCCTCGGGCCTAACGACCACCCCTAGGCATGGTTTATTGTTCACAAACCACTCCTGCGCGTGATGTAATGCTTAATTACAGTACATGCACACTCTCTTAACCTTACCTATTAATTATTAATATTTTCTTTGAAAGTTCAGTCTAGATTTAGAGTATGAACATTAACCAGTCCCTAAGGGAAAATCAAATCAAATCAAATCAAATTTATTTATAAGGCCCGACAACACACGTTAATGTCTCCATGGGCCGGACACGTCTTCTTTAAACAAGTCAAGAAGAAAACATAACAATAAGTCAAGATTCAAGCATCAAAAATCTTCAACTCGTGCAAAATGCGGCTGCACGGATACTAACTAGAACTAGAAAATTTGATCACATCACACCAGTTTTGTCCGCCCTACATTGGCTTCCTATCCAAGCCCGCTCTGACTTTAAAGTGCTACTCCTCACCTACAAAATTTTAAATGGGCTTGCACCGCTCTATCTATCCGATCTCATCTCCCGATACTCGCCCGCTCGTGCTCTGCGCTCACAAAATGCGGGGCTTCTATCGACCCCTAGGGTTAAAAAGAAATCCGCCGGCCACAGAGCCTTTGTCTACCGCGCTCCCTACCTGTGGAACAAATTACCTGCCGTCATCAGGGGCGCCTGCTCTGTCGAAGCTTTTAAATCCCTGCTTAAGACTCATCTTTTCTCTCTCTCCTTCAACCTACCTTGATCTCACCTGGTCGGGGACTGACCTTTAGATTAATCTGTGTAGTTTAGTTATGGTACAGGGTACTACATGGTACCACTGGGTAGTTTACTATAGGGTAGTTTAGTTAGGGTACAGGGTACTACATGGTACCACAGAGTACTACATGGTACTGCATGGCATTACAGGGTACTACATGGCTTACATAGCTCTACATGGCACTACATGGAACTACATGGCACTACGGGGTACTACATGGTACCACAAGGCACCACAGGGTACTACATGGCACTACAGGGTACTACAGGATACTACGGGGTACTACATGGCACTATGGGGTACTATAGGGTACTACATGGCACTACGGGGTACTACATGGCACTACAGGGTACTACATGTCTGCTCCTTTGCAGCACCACAAACATGGGAACTCTCTAACTCTTCCCCCCCCCCCCTCTCCCCCCTCTCCCCCCCTCCCCCCTCCCTCCCCCTTCTCTCTGAGTACCCGTCTCCTGGCGCTGACCAAGGTGATGGATGCCTCGGGGTCTTGGCCAAGCTTGTAGTGACTGCTCTACATGCACCTCCGAGGCCTTGGATCAGTTATTCTCCGCCGTCTGTCCGTGGTCCTGTCAACTGATTAACAGACTGTTAACAGATTAACACGGGACATTCAACACTCCGGTCATTGCTCAGGGACAGCCGGAGACAGGGAGATAGGGGGCGGCGCAGAGAGGGTCGCGACCTCCCCGACATCATCGCGGGACGTCCAGCACTCCGGTCACCACTACGAGACCTCCGGAGACAGGAGGGCACGCAGAGAGGGTCGCATCCTCCCGGCCTTCATCACGGGACGTCCGACACTCCGGTCAGCACTCCAGGACAGCAACTCACAGGGGGACAGGGAGACGGGACAGGCGTTAGACAGCTCGTGTGATTGTAGTGGGCGGACATAGCAATAGATACAAGTGGTAAGCATATATGTGAATAGAGTAGATATATGAAGTAAGCATATTATGTGAATAGAATAGAAGTACTTAACCCAGCAATGAAACCGCGTTGACACACCAGTTGACAGGACTACGGACAGACGACGGTAAGTAGCTGATCCAAGGCCTCGTGGTGCATGTAGAGCAGTCACTGCAATCTTGGCCAAGACCCAGAGGCATCCATCACCTTAGTCAGCGCTAGGAGACAGGCACTCAGAGAGATGGGGGAGGGAAGGGGGGGGGGGGGGGAGGGAGGGGGGGGAAGGGTGGGGGGGAGGAGTTCCCATGTTTGTGGTGCTGCAAAAAAGCAGACGTGGGGGAAAATAAACTTCCTAACTAAACTAGACAGATTAATCTAAAGGTCAGTCCCCGACCAGGTGAGATCAGGGTAGGTTGAAGGAGAGAGAGAAAAGATGGGTCTTAAGCAGGGATTTAAAAGCTTCGACAGAGCAGGCGCCCCTGATGACGGCAGGTAATTTGTTCCACAGGTAGGGAAAATCCATACATCTAAGGGAAAAATCCACTGTAAAACCTGAATTCCTATTATGTGACTAATATTATCTTAAACAGGTGCATCTAGATTAGGGATGTCCGATATAATCGGCCTACCGATATTATCGGACGATATCGGCATTAAAATGTGATATATCTGTATCGGTTTTAAATCTTTTATTTTATTTAAAAAAAATTCTATAACCTTTATTTACCCAGGTGTTACGTTCTGGACACCGACTGTGGTCGGTGACCACCCACATTCCTGGCATATGTCACTGGGCTTGTCACCTGTCATTTCCCTGTCAATTAGTGCTGTCACTTAGGGGTGGTTCCTGATTGGCTGTCACGGGGGTGTGTGTGGAATGTTGGTATTTGGTGTCTATGTAACCTACCTGTCTTCTGCTTGTTCATTGTCAGGTCTTCACTAATTGCGTTCGGGGATAACGCGGACGGTTCTACTCTGGACCTCCAATAAGCTTCTATTTACCTTATTTCCACTTGTGCTATTTAGCACTTGTCTCTATTAGAATTTACTCTGTGTTCTTACTATTAAAGTCGAACCTGTTCAAGAGTAAACACTCTCCGTCTCTGTGATTGCCTTCACCCATTGGAATTCACCTACCTCCATTCTGACAGAAGACCTGACCATCAGAATTCCATGGAGGCCATCATGGAAATGCTCCAGGCGCAGGGAGCAGCCCAGACACGGATGGAGGAACATCAACAGCTGGTCAGCGCCGAGTTAATCCGTCTCAACGGGATCGTCGGATCATCCCAAGCGGTGGCGCAGTCGGCGTTGGCCACAGCCCGACAAGCCCAAGAAGGAGTGGCTGGTGTTCAGTCGGCGACGGGAGAAGCAGCGATCCTCGCAGAGGAGAGTCGGGGGGTGTTCGGGGTCCAGGAACGGTCCCACGAGCCACGTCTGCAGGCGCCCGCTCGCTATGACGGATCACCGGATGGTTGTCGGGAATTCATCACCCAGTGTCTACTCGTTTTCCGGCTGCAACCACGATCATTTCCATCGGAGACAGCACAGGTAGCGTATATTATCACACTGCTCACCGGTCAAGCTCTCTCCTGGGCTACGGCGGAATTAGAGGCGGGGGCGATAATCTGCGACAGTCTGGACGCCTTTACCCGGGAGTTGAGAAGAGTATTCGATACTTCCCGGGTACTCTCGATCTTCGAGGCTGGTGGTCGTCTTCTCGACTGCCGGCAGGGCCTCCGCACGGTCGCAGCTTACGCTATCAATTTTCGGATCTTGGCTCGGGAGACAGCTTGGGCGGAGAACGTCTGCGTGGTTCTGTTCGTCAGGGGACTCTCGGCGCGGATGCGAGATGCGCTTTCCGCGCGTGAGATCCCCGAGCGGCTGGAAGTGCTGATCAACACCACCATCAAGATGGACAATCGGCACCAGGAGAGGGAGAAGGAGCGTGTCAACAACACCCAGGTATGTTTTCCTTCTTCTCCTGGTGTTGATACTTCCATGCATTACGCGAGTGGGCCACTGGGTGATGAATCCATGCAGCTTGGAGCGCTGTCGCTCTCGGACGACGAGAGGCAGCGCTTCATCAAAGAGCGACGCTGCTTCCGGTGCGGTCGCACCGGTCACCGCTTCGGCAGCTGTCGGGTCCAGGCTGTATCGGCTCGGCGCCAGTCGGGAATAGAAGGTGCGCCGTCAGGCTTCGAGAAAGCGCCAGCAGGTGGGCTCATTCCTGCCAAAACCACTGATTCTCGTACATTTTTTGAGGTGGCGATCAACTGTGGGGGTGACATTAGGGGAACTAAGGCTCTCATTGACTCAGGGGCGGCGGGCAATTTTATTCACGTGGGATTGGTGAAGGAGTGGGGAACCCCAGTGGAGGATTTAGGGGTTCCCTTACCAGTTTATGCCCTGGACGGTCGGCCTCTGGGCAGTGGGAGCGTCACCCAGCACACGGTTCCTTTACACATCCGGGTGGCGGGTGGGGAGTGGGAATGGGTTAAATTTTTTGTCATCTTTTCCCCCTATTCTGTCATGGTGTTGGGTCATCCCTGGTTGTCGTCATGTGTTCATATCATTAATTGGAGCACGGGCGAACTCTCAACGGCGGCCGACGTCAAGTCGATCGTCAGCGGGAGTTTGCCCAAACCCTTGTCTCCCCCCCCCTCTTCTCTTTTGTCTCCTCCCTCTTTCTCCAGGATAGTGGGGAGCGTGGCAGATTCTGATCTACCCTCTAATCCCGATTTGATAGGGGTGCCTGAGATCTATTGGGACCTGGCGGACGTTTTTAGCAAGACGCGTGCTAAAGCACTTCCGCCTCATAGATCATACGACTGTCCCATTAATCTTCTACCCGGTACCTCCCCGCCTCGCGGGCGAATGTTCTCTCTCTCACGCCCCGAAACCTTGGCCATGAACACCTACATAGAGGAGGCATTGCTTGCGGGGCACATACGCCCGTCCACTTCCCCTGCCGGCGCTGGCTTCTTCTTTGTTGATAAAAAAGATGGGGATCAGCGCCCATGCATTGATTATAGGGGATTGAATGACGTTTCCATCAAGAACCGATATCCTTTACCTCTCATGGACACAGCCTTTGAGTGCTTACAGGGGGCACAGGTCTTTTCTAAACTTGACTTACGTAATGCATACAATCTGGTCAGGATTAGAGAGGGAGACGAGTGGAAGACTGCATTTAACACACCCAATGGGCACTATGAGTATTTGGTCATGCCCTTTGGTTTGGCTAATGCTCCGGAAGTCTTCCAAGCCCTGGTTAACGACGTGCTGCGAGACTTGATTGGGGTGTCGGTGTTTGTCTACTTAGATGATATCCTGATTTTTTCTCGCGATATGGTGCAACACCAAATGCACGTTTGGGAGGTGCTAGACCGTCTCCTCAAGCATCAACTATTCGTTAAGGCTGAGAAGTGTGTGTTTCACACGGACACCGTGTCCTTCCTGGGCTTTGTGTTGACGAAGGGCGATCTGCGCATGGATCCAGCCAAGGTGAGTGCAGTTTTGGACTGGCCACGACCTTCGTCGCTCAAGGGGTTACAACGGTTTTTGGGCTTTGCAAATTTTTACAGGCGCTTTATTCGCAACTTTAGCGCCTTAGCCAATCCTTTAACAGCTCTCACTAAGGCCTCTCTCCCTGGCTTTGAATGGTCGCCTAGGGCTGAGTCGGCCTTCTGCGATCTTAAACGTCGTTTTACATCCGCTCCTGTATTGATCCGCCATGACGCAGAGGTTCCGTTCATTGTGGAGGTGGATGCCTCTGACGTTGCGGTGGGGGGGGTGCTCTCTCAGAAATGCTTAAAGGATGGGAAAGTGCACCCGTGTGCTTTTTTTTCTCGCCGTCTGTCACCAGCCGAGCGTAATTACGACGTGGGTAATCGGGAGTTATTGGCGATCAAATTGGCACTGGAGGAGTGGAGACATTGGTTAGAGGGGGCGGCACATCCTTTCATTATTTGGACTGATCATAAGAACTTGGCTTACATCCAAGGGGCTAAACGCCTTAACGCTCGCCAGGCCAGGTGGACGTTGTTCTTCACACGATTTCGATATACCATCTCCTATAGACCCGGCTCCAAGAATATCAAACCTGACGCGTTGTCGCGCCAGTTTGATCTTCCTGGTCGGGAGGAGCAGCCCCATCCCATTATTCCACCGGCCTTGATTTTGGCACCCGTGTCTTGGGGCATAGAGAGGGTGGTGAGGTTGGCGCTAACGCGGGAGCCCGATCCGGGTGGGGGTCCTCCGGGACGGTCGTATGTTCCCAAGGTGGCGCGCTCACGCTTGCTACAGTGGGCACATGCATCATCCCTCACCAGCCACCCAGGGGCAACCAGGACCCTGGAATTTATCCGTAGGAGGTTCTGGTGGCCGACAGTGGAGGGGGATACGCGTTCCTTTGTGGCGGCCTGTCCGGTGTGCGCACGTAGTAAGACCTCTCGACGGGCACCGGCGGGTCTCCTCCGACCACTTCCTATTCCTAAACGACCCTGGTCACACATATCTCTGGACTTTATTTCTGGTCTTCCCCTTTCGGACGGGTTCACCACCATTTTGGTGGTGGTGGATCGGTTCTCTAAGGCGGCTCACTTTGTCCCTCTCCCCAAGCTTCCTTCGGCCCGGGAGACTGCTGATTTAGTTATACAGCATGTCTTTCGGGTCCACGGGCTGCCAGTGGATATCGTGTCGGACCGGGGTCCTCAGTTCGCCTCCAGGTTCTGGAAGGCGTTTGCCGCCGGCCTCGGCGCCTCTGTCAGTCTGTCGTCTGGGTTCCATCCGCAGTCGAACGGGCAGACGGAGAGGGTCAACCAGGATTTGGAGGGGGTCTTGAGATGTTACGTTGCCGGTAGCCCGGCAACGTGGAGTAGGAGGTTGGCTTGGGCTGAGTACGCGCATAATACCCTTCTCTCCTCTTCTACCGGTATGTCTCCCTTTCAGTGCCAGTATGGTTTTCAACCTCCTCTGTTTCCCGAGCAGGAGCAGGAGGCGGAGGTGCCCTCGGCCCAGGCACATGTGGCTCGCTGTCGCAGGACGTGGAAACAGGTTCGGAAGGCGCTACAGAAGGTTTCGGTTAGTACCCAACGGCAGGCTAACCGTAAGCGTCGTCCGACTCCAGTTTACCGTCCAGGGCAGCGGGTTTGGCTTTCCACCCGGGATCTCCCTCTCCGGGTGGAATCCAAGAAGCTGGCTCCTCGCTTTATAGGACCATTTAAAGTGATTCATCGGGTTAATCCAGTGGCTTACAAGCTACGACTTCCGAGCTCTATGAGGGTTCATCCGACGTTTCATGTGTCCCTGTTGAAGCCATTCCTCTCATCGCCCTTGGCCCCGCCACTGCCTGTGGTTCCTCCGCCCCGGTTTATTGGCGGTCAACCCATTTACACGGTGCGGAGGATACTGGGTTGTAGGCGGAGGGGTAGGGGGTTTCAGTTCTTGGTGGATTGGGAGGGGTACGGGATAGAAGAGCGTTCTTGGGTGCCTCAAAGGGATATTTTAGATCCCAGCCTGATCGTTGATTTCCGGCGGCTGAATCCCAAGGCTCCTAGGTGAACGTCTGGTGCCGTTCGTCAGGGGAGGATACTGTTACGTTCTGGACACCGACTGTGGTCGGTGACCACCCACATTCCTGGCATATGTCACTGGGCTTGTCACCTGTCATTTCCCTGTCAATTAGTGCTGTCACTTAGGGGTGGTTCCTGATTGGCTGTCACGGGGGTGTGTGTGGAATGTTGGTATTTGGTGTCTATGTAACCTACCTGTCTTCTGCTTGTTCATTGTCAGGTCTTCACTAATTGCGTTCGGGGATAACGCGGACGGTTCTACTCTGGACCTCCAATAAGCTCCTATTTACCTTATTTCCACTTGTGCTATTTAGCACTTGTCTCTATTAGAATTTACTCTGTGTTCTTACTATTAAAGTCGAACCTGTTAAAGAGTAAACACTCTCCGTCTCTGTGATTGCCTTCACCCATTGGAATTCACCTACCTCCATTCTGACACCCAGGCAAGCAAGTAAGAACAAATTCTGATTTTATTTATTGTCAAAAGTATGCATAATGTTGTGTTAATTCCACAACAAGAGATATGTATATATATCGGTATCGGTTGATATCGGTTGATATCGGTATCGGAAATTAAGACTTGGACAATATCGGTATATCGGTATCGGTAAAAAAGCCAATATCGAGCATCCCTAATCTAGATGTATGCGCGTCAACACGCTCCTGAAACAAGTGAGCCCTGTCTCTCGATGATGTCATCAAGACACTGATCCTGGAGCGTCCCCAGTATGACAGACCAGCCCCGAGAGGCTTAAAGTATTCCACAAGAACTGATCCGGGATCAGTTTGGAGACGAGTCAGGCTCAACGCAAATGCGCTGGATTGTACACCAGGTAGTGGAGGGACATGAGGAGAACATCAAGTTGACTCTAATTGGGGCGACAGTGAGTCAGGAGGTGGTCTGGTGATCTGAAGGTCCCCGGTTTGATATCCACTCCTCCCAGACACTTAACCCCTAACTGCTCCCGGTGAGGAGCTTGGCACCTTGCATGGTTGCCTCTGATGTGTGTGTGTGTGTGTGTGTGTGTGTGTGTGTGTGTGTGTGTGTGTGTGTGTGTGTGTGTGTGTGTGTGTGTGTGTGTGTGTGTGTGTGAGTGTGTGTGTGTGTGTGTGTGGTGGTGGTGTGTGAATGTGAGGCATACGTTGTAAAGCGCTTTAGATACAAGCTGTTATATAAATGCAGTCCGCACATTATTATATATATTTTTTTATCCACTTTTTTATCCCCATTTTTTTTCTTTTTCTCCCATCCCAATTTCGTGTTTCCAATTCTTCCCTCCCCTGTCTTGAACGTTGCTCGACCATGCCTCCCACTGGTCGGCTGTAGTGATGATAGAAGCCTTGCATCACGTGTCCCCTCCCTCCGGTACACGAGGAGGCAGCCTGTCGCATCTTTTCACCGCAGCAGCTCGAACTCTCAGTGGCGAGGAGTAACGCGTGGGAGGCTCACACTGCCCCCGCTACTTCCTGTTTCCGCCGCACCGGCGTCACCCAACCGACCTGTAGGAGTCGCTGTCCACAACGTCCAATCCCCACCCACCGGCTTTCCCACCCTCTAACACTGCCAATTGTGTTAGTATGACGGCTTGCCAAGCCGGTAGCAACGCCGAGAGCCGGGCTCGATACCAGCATCTCCTGCGTTAGTGGCGAGCGCCTTGCCCACTGCGCCACTCAGCCGCCTTCCGCACATTATTATTATATATTTTTTTTATACACACAGTGTGCCTACAATTATTCTTTTCTGAAATGTCATGGAATTTATTTTTAAACGGTGTGCGTCTGGAGAGAAAGGAGAGGGAAAAAAGCTACACAATTGGATTTGCCCCATATCTCCAGGACACCTGCAAGTTAGGAAACTCCGCCTGGTCCTCCGTCACGGGGCAGGTCTCGCCTACATGTTGACACCGGGCGTAGCATTCTACGACCCCGGGCCGCAGAGAAAACTAACCGGGAACGAGGAGCGGTACCGCCCGGTTCGTCCGGTTGAGCGGTTTCCCCCGATCCAAAAATTGTGGATCAAACTGTCAAACTAGGTGTCGCAGATCAAATATGACTCAGGATCCAGTGATAGCACATCCAACTTGTTGGCAGAAAACGTTTTAGGTTCAACTTTCGGTAGAAAAGACAACGTTTACGAAAGGCTGCCATTTTGTACGTGCAATGAGCTTTTTCCCGTCACATAAAGACGGAAGTCCAACAAATCGTTTAAAGGCACAGTTTCTGAATACGAGCCGAGTGCAACATCTGACTGGGTCGTCTTATTTCACAATGGCTGGCCAGGCCTGGAGAAATGCACACTATAATAAGTTGCTATAATACAGCTATAATATAATAATAATACATATAGCTATATATAGTAATGTATTATACTGTGCATTTCTTGATTCCTTTCTTGACAGAGCCCGTGGTGTGTCCAGCAATAGCAACCCCTCCCCTATCCTCACTCAACTCCAACCCACACATCGTACCAAAACCAAAAACATGTAAACAAAGTGCTATACCACGCAGGACTCTCTCTCCTACACGTCAGCGTTACAGATTGGACCTCTAAAGTGCTCTCAGCGCCTCCCTAACTCCAAGCAGTGGCAGAGTCCTTATCTCCAGCACCACTCTCAGGACACCTCCCCGGGTTCCGAGGGTTCTGCGGTGACAGAACACAGCGGTAGGTTTACAGCCCGGTTCCGTCAAGCGGCAGCCCCGCTGCCCGGCGGCTCGTAGTGTTGATCGCCCGGCAGATAACGGCTTCACGCGCGGCGGCAGGTTCATGGCTCTTCCATGGTGGCTGGAGGGGGCGGCGCTTGGCTCCGGCCCAGACCTCCACACCAGTGTGTTGACAGAGCCCTCTGTGGTGCGCTGGGCTGGAGGATAAACACTGAGCCGCTGGAAGTCTATAAACCCTGACGAGCGGGCCGTCCTGGTCACCCAGTTATTCACTGTATGCCTGGTGGTACATTACCATGTACTGAATGAATGAATGAAAACTGTATTTAACAGATTGCAGAATGGGCACAATACAGTACGGCTCAATACACACAATTGTTAAGGGGATGCAGACCAGAGAAAGACTTTCGTCTTGTTTACATCAGGGTCCCCCATTTTCAATTCATAGTGACATTTATGACATACACAACATACATGTGTGTCTGTCTGTCTGTCTGTCTGTCTGTCTGTCTGTCTGTCTGTCTGTCTGTCTGTCTGTCTGTCTGTCTGTCTGTCTGTCTGTCTGTCTGTCTGTCTGTCTGTCTGTCTGTCTGTCTGTCTGTCTGTCTGTCTGTCTGTCTGTCTGTCTGTCTGTCTGTCTGTCTGTCTGTCTGTGTGTGTGTGTGTGTGTGTGTGTCTGTCTGTCTAGTTCTCTGTGCAAAATGAAGCTGAGCTGCCGGGATCAAGGAATGCATAGGTCAAGATGAACTTGTTTCCTTTATTGACCTTGATTCGGACTGGCACTATCGCTAGTGCGCAGTCCTTACCGGCCCCAGTTGTTTCACCTGCCGAAACAAGCGCACTGCTGATTGAAGTTTCTTTCCTTCCAACTGAGTTAGGCGTTTGTCGTTGTTGGCTTGAGGTCTCCACACCCTCTATGTGGAGTATAGTTGGATGCTTCTTTTGGCATTTGTGGCATGTCAGCCTCCTTTTGCAGTATTTGCTTTGATGTCCCTTTGCTAGACATCCAAAACAGTGCCCGTTCATCTTCAGAAACTCTACCTTTAGTATGTGTGGGTGTGTTCTGAACTGTGAGCAATCAGGCAGTACATGCCTACCTTTACAGAAGCTGCATGGTGACGCAGGACTGCCGCCACCTAGTGGCTGTTGTTTAAAGGTGTACTGCTGTGCAGTACCTGAAGGAGCAATGGTGCGTTCGATGTCATCCGCCGGAGCCACTATGGTGGCAAAGCTGCTGCCTTTGCTCTTGAGTGCTCTATTCATCATTTGGTTCTTTGTGAACACCCTTTTGTTTGAGAGGTGGTGGTCCTGTATATCCCCAAATAATGGGTCCAAAAGTATTTTGGCTTGTTTTTCCATGAACTCAACAAGGTGCTGGAATCTAGCTCTCTTGTTTGTTCTCTGTAAAACGTCGTAGGCCACCATTCGCCACCTTTCCCGCAGCTTGTAAGGGAGCTCGGATGCAATTGACCTTAAATTGGAGGACACGTCGAGCTCCTCCATATACTGTAAATCCTGCATCGCATTACAGCATCCTCTTAAGTACATTGCATAGGCATGGAGCATCTTCCCATCGTCGGCCCTAATGTCCGTCCAGTGCAATGCCTTTTCCAAATAAGCGCTGGATATTTTGATCTCATCTCAAAAGTTGTCCTTTAATAGCCGCTTGGCTTCTGCATAGCCTCTGCGTGCCTCCATGTGCAGACAGCTACGCACAAGGCCTCTGGGCTGCCCGGTGGTGTACTGCTCTAGTCTAAGGAATAGAGCCTGTCACGGCTGTCACTGGTTTTGTCCTCAATTAGGTGTTCAAACGCCTGCATGAAAGATTGAAATGTCAGTGGGTCACCGTCAAACACTGTAATCTCCCTAGCCGGTAGCAAGGCTAGTTTCTGCTGCATGACGATAAGGTCAGCAATGTCTCTCTGTCTTTGTATGACGGTGCCGAGATTATCGTGAGCGTCATCCTGTCTTTGGGTTGAACTGGCTCTACTGTGCGTTCCGGAGGGCGTAGACTGTCTTGTGTGTTGTGGAGGGCTGCCTTGCCGAGGGCTGTGGTGCTGTAGGTCCATGTGCTGAAGAGCTTTCTGACCTGGTGTGTTTGGCACTGTACCAGGCCCCATTGACATAAACTCCACTGAGACCTCATGCTCCACAAAGTCTATGTTTGTTTGTTGTCGGCTTCCTTCAAAATACTCATTCATTCCATCCTCTTGAGTTTGATTATCCATTATGCTTTGTTGAGTTTCAACATCCATTTTGAAGCTTTTTCGAGTATCGAGATCCATTTAAAAACTTCGGAGAACTTCCAATTTAGCAGCCGTTCGAGTATCGAAATCCATTTCAGAACTTCGGAGAACTTCCAATTTAGCAGCCGTTCGAGTATCGAAATCCATTTCAGAACTTCGGAGAACTTCCAATTTAGCAGCCGCCGCTGCAATCTCCGCATCCATCTCCATTTGTTCCAATTTAGCTTTTACTTTAGCTTGCTCCTGTAGCAATGCCTCTTTGTCCTTTAGTGTGGCTGCCCGGACGCGCAGGCCTGCTGGCTGTGGAGATGGAGGAGGCCTTTGACCTTTTGGCTGTGGAGATGGAGGAGGCCTTTGACCTTTTGGCTGTGGAGATGGAGGAGGCCTTTGACCTTTTGGCTGTGGAGATGGAGGAGGCCTTTGACCTTTAGGCTGTGGAGATGGAGGAGGCCTTTGACCTTTTGGCTGTGGAGATGGAGGAGGCCTTTGACCTTTTGGCTGTGGAGATGGAGGAGGCCTTTGACCTTTTGGTTTGGGAAACGCTGTCCCCGGGGAGAATATTAGCCTGTGCAATTTTGCTGGCTTTTCCATGCCTCCACATCCACCTGAAAGCATGAACAAGTGTCTCTCTTTGGCTCATACCAGTCCACAACATCCTCTGTACTCTCCTCCTCTGATAAGAGTGCCTGCACAGACTGGTGAACACTTGTGAAGCCATCAACAGCCTCTCCAAACGCTTCCAAACTCTTATTGACATGATCAACATTTCCCCCATCCACCAAAAGAGCCAGTATCTCATTCCTTTTCCTTGTACATGATCCCACCTTCCCCTTGCGAGCCACTTTGAGTGCATTAAGCAAGGCTTCTGCCTCGTCAGCAGTCGTAGGTTCACCTTAGCCCGTCATGGTTTTATTTATTTATTATGACGTGCTCTGCAGACCACTTTTCACTTTACGGACTGCTCCTTTAATGTTTCACGCAGCACAGTCAACAATATCCTCAACCATGGGATGATCAACCTGTTTGTGGCACAAACCATCTGCTTTCACAGCCTGCTGCTCATGTTGTCATTTGCCGGCTCATGTGTGTTAAGAGCACCTCCTCCCCTTTCATCGTATCACAATTAAGTTAGTCTGTGGCTATATTTAGTTTCCACACGTCACGTCCAGAGTGACAACATTAATTGCGATCGTCCCACACGACGCACACAGTCAGTTCCATGATTTGCAGCATCGCAATCAGTCAATCAGTTTGTCAGTCTGACTCTGACGTTAGAATCCTCTGCAGCGTGTTGCACGCAGCCGTTACAATGTATTAATGTCCCGAGTCAACTCGAGATTCATTCATGGCATGTATGATTCACTGTGTTACTCACGACCGGTCCGATCTGTCCACTCCGGTGTGCATCTTTCCACATGTAGAAGGTCCTCTTCTCCTCGTCCTGGCGGAGTATTTCTACTGGTGTAGTGGCTTCAACAAACAGCCACTCTGAGCGGGGTGACGACGCGCCATCCAAAAACCAAAAGTCCGTTGTTTCCAATTAACAAAGGGATTTATTCACAAATCATTAACGAAAGAGTTTGGCCCACTTGCCTTATAAAACAATTAAATTAAACATGATTTGAGTCTTATATTCTCGGTATTTTGCGGTAGAAATACTGTGTCCGCTCCCCAGTCTCCAACCAGGTATATCCTAATAACTTGGCCATTCACAGGTGTGAGCAGTTCCCCTAATAAGAATCCTGCCTGGCCCTGTAATAGCAGGGCTGACCCAAAGAGGGAGCCAGACCTAGTACCCAGGCATGCGTTGTTCATGGGACGGGGTAGCACGGTGTGCAAGCTCACTCGCTATTTGCATATCAATAGCGCCGGTCGTCAGGTGTGTTAAATACGTTCTCAGACACATTCACACCTAACTTGTTGTGAAGACGTGTTACATTCCATTCGTAGAGGCAATTAGGCACTGTCTTTAGTCTGTGCCCAAGCGAGGGGACATTAAATGCGCATTCGCGGGAGCGCGCGCACGCGCCGGGAGCGCGCGTGCACGTGGTGCGTGTCACCCCAGATGATTTCAATAACGCACCACTGGACCTACCTAAACGCTCAGCAATCATAACTCATATCCTATCCAGTGCATGATATTGTGATTTGCATAACTTATATAAACCAATAAATCATTTCTTTCAATATTGCATACATTTAACTAATTTCCCTCTATAGGTATAACCATCAACCATAACATAAATAACAATAAGTCCAATCAAGTATTTCGGCTCCAACAACACTGTACTCCACATTCAAATACACTGTACACTACACCACATTCAAATCCACTGTACACCACATTCAAATACACTGTACACCATTCAAATACACTGTACACCACATTCAAATACACTGTACACCATTCAAATACACTGTACACCACATTCAAATACACTGTACACCATTCAAATACACTGTACACCACATTCAAATACACTGTACACCACATTCAAATACACTGTACTCCACATTCAAATTACACTGTACACTGGTAGATGAATCAGAAAAGTACCTGACTAGCTGCTAATGAAATCATTGCCTCAGTCAAATCATTCACTGAGAACATCACTCTGAAAGCACCTTCACACCCTTCTCCCCGATGTGTCGTTTCATTCCACTTTGAGCACTTTTCTTTGATCAAAGGTGGAACCTGATAACAGAGCGGTGCCTTACATAAACACATCCATGGATCAGCGATAAGTCCCTACCAGCGAGGCGCCACGGAGGATGTCATGTTTACCTGTGTCTTCTTTCAGGGTGCAGACGTTCTCTGGGTAGCGGCGTTTCAATACCTAACCTATTCCCGTTGGCCAAATGTAATCCAGTGACATGACATTGACATTCAGCGCACGCCATTTCCCCAAACATCGTGGCTGCCAGAATTCTCCACTTGCACAAATTGAAAGTAGGCACTTCCGGCTGACTTCCGGTTGCCAATAGTACTTCCTGTCCCATCCAAATACATTGGTTTTAGCTACTTTTCTCCCCTTATTTAAACAACTTTGTCGGCACAGAGAGGCAATGAAACGTTTGTATTATTATAGTATAGAATGTATTTAATAAGCAAACGTTTGTCAGCAGGGTTTTTGGGCTGTATTTCATGTAAAAACGTTTACTGTTAGTTTCCTTGCTCAGCCAGCATTAGCCTTCATTAGCTAACAGAAGCTAGTGGTTAAACAGGCCGGATTAGCTTTGAGCTAACTATCTTTCCCGACCCATGTATTCATTCCATTCTAAACATAACGTCAGTTTACAAAACATGACCTGTCTATATAACGTTGAGGAACAAATTATAAGTGTGTGGGTGTGTGTTTTGGTGAACATTGGACTGCAAACAGAAAATGCATCACAGTTAGACAGTAGCTACTGTTAGCTGCCCTCCGGATTAGCTTTGAGCTAACTATCTTTTAACGTGTCTTTTCAATGATTCTATTTGCTAAAGTCTCAGGATCGTATAGTGGATCGCTACTGTAACTCTGCTGATTGTACTCACACGTTGTTCAAATGTCTTATAAATGATTTGGAGTCGGAGCCAGGCGCTTTAGGGTACAAAGACAGTCTCGCCGTCGTTTATTGGAAGATCCAAAAACAGCTTAAAGTTCTCGTTAACTTTTCTATTCTATAATCAGGACTCGGCAGCACGTCTCGATTGGATAGGTTTTCAGCATAGGTTTGGGGTCGTCTCAAGATGATGTTTTCTCCGTGCCTTGACGTGGTCTCCTGGTCTCCGTGGTTGTGTGTTTTTCAGGTCTCAGATCTGTGGTAAATATAGGACTCAAAACCCCTCCCCCAGTGGTCGAGTCCCTGAGATGTGCTTTCACATGCCAAGGACTCCAATGTGATTGGCTTTACCACTCTAGGAGACTGTCTTCCTCTCCAAATAAGGAGGTGAAGTGACTTATTTTCGGGCCGTTCTCAAGGACTAAACAGTTATTGTTTGATCAAAATATATGAGTGAATACTTTGTTTAACAGATTGCAGAATGGGTACAACACAGCACAAGCACACCACTTTGCCAACGGGATTTAGCTTTGTAAAATCCTTTTTTCAACGTTTACATCAGGGCACACACACTACTTTTCAACAGATGAGAAACATAGTTTTTATTCTAGTTTTACTTATTGCTTTTTACTGTTATATTTCCAGATTGTGCTCGACTATCTACTCCTTTATAATTCAGATTTATAGATCATTGCGGCCAGTTTCTTATAACAGTCTTGTATACTGTTTGATGCAAATCCCTTTTTTTTCATGTAATGTGTTTTTATGAGAACAGGCCCTTACTGTTGTTTTTACTTATTTTAAGTTCTAAATCCTGTTTTATTTAATTTAGTTTCTCTCTAGTGATGGCTTTTTAACTATCTTTAACTAGAATCTTATTTTCTTTTGATAGTGATCTATATTAATTATGGCTGTTTTTCCTTTTACGCCTGAGTCAATTTATTCAACTTCTCAGTGGACAATCAGTCCATTTCTTAGTCTCCTTGTGCTTGCTTTTCCTTAATTTGCCCTTTATTTTTATCAGTTGATTAATAACTTGCTTTTTTAGAGTTTTAACTTTCTACATTTGTAAGTCATTAACCTGTGTTTTTACCAGCTGCACGCTATTTCCTGCTATCTCTTCCTCAATCTATAGCACCAACTGTCTTACTGTCCTTAAGCTGTCACAGAGGGGGGAAGGTTGCACTTTGCACTTTTTACTTCTAGAATAGGCTTTATGGCTACCGACCTCGCCAGGGGGGGTGTGGGGACACAGTCATCTTAACCATTAACCAAAAGTACATTCCTTGCTGTTCTGTCCTGACCTGTCCCTGGTATGGATATCTAAAGTGTCATTTCTTCCTTAAGCTGTGACCATGTCTCCTTAAAAACCCTAACCTTACTTGTACCATACATTTTTGATTCAATTAATTTACGACAATCCCTTCTCTGAGGGGTCTACCCTCATTATGTAACCAGTAAATTTCCAAAATCAAAAATGATATAATTTCCATAAAATATAAACAATTTTTCAAAATTTTCAAAAATTCAAAAAATCCAAAATTTCACTTACCTCTTCTTCTTGCACAGTTATACACATTATCAGTTATTATTATGACATCCAGTCTAGGTCCGTCTCTCTATGCAAAGAGATGATCGTACCATTCTCAGTTTCTTTTTGTTTACGACTATTTTTATCCATGTCCTTACTTACCACCTGTGTCTATTTGTGTAATGGCCTCTGCAAGAAAAGATTCTACTTCACACAAAAATAGAAGACTAACATTTCTAATAAAACCCCGAAGGAGACTTAAACCATAAACATATAAAAACTAATTTTCTCCTTCGCAAAAGACCTTCTGAGGTCTATTTCCTCTTAGCTGCAATTTTACCAGTTTTCCTCACTGAAACCTCTGAGGTCTATTAATAACCCTTTTTGGCCGTCTCTCTTTTGTTGCAGTTGCGCTACTCGCTCTCTCCTCCAACGTCCTTGGTTCCGCTGTTGGTACTCCGCCAAAATCCACAGAGGAAAAATCATCATTTTCCAATTCCAATTCATGATCTCCTCTGTCTGGTTCCTGCAAAAATCCTTCATTTCCCCTAGAGGGACCATCATGTTCACCTCGGTCTGGTTCCCCATAATCGTCTTCATTCTCCCCTTCATCGTGCCTTTCCTCCTGTTCTTGATCAATGAACAGGGGTTCGGATTCCAATTCTTGCCCATCTTGCAGGGCTTTTACGCAATGCGAAAGATGAAACCACATTGATGATCCTTTTACCTGTAACGCTCTTTCCGTAGCTCTTACGACCTCGTACGGTCCTTCCCGCCGCGCTCCATACCACTTGCGTCTGAATACTTTAACATAAACGTAGTCCCCTGGTACTATCTGGGGAACATTCCGCCTATCCTCCTCCTCCTCTGTCTCTCGTTTACTAGAGACATAATCATAGATTGCCCCGTGGAGCTTTGACATGTACTTCACGTACTCACGCATCTCGTGGTCTAGAATATCCAAACTCGGACCTTTCCCTGCTGCGCGCAATCCGGGCACAACCATACATCGGCCAAACAACATTTCGTGCGGAGTTAAACGCAGGCCCCGGATCTCGCTAGATCTACAAGCCATTAATGCTAACGGTAACGCGCTCAGCCAGCTTAGACCGGTGTGTTGACAGATCTTAACCAATTTGTTCTTAAGTACCCCGTTCATGCGTTCCACAGCCCCCTGGCTCTGAGGGTGGTAAACGGACCCGAAACGCTGTTTTATCCCCATCTGTTGGAGAACTAAACGTACAGTTTTGTCCACAAATTCTTTGCCATTATCGCTGCAGATTTTATCTGGAATACCGTAACGGCTTATTATCTCACGGCATAAGAACTTAGCCACTGAGGCAGCATCCTTATGTTTTGTCGCACAAGCCTCCACCCACTTTGAAAATCGACACACCACGACAAGAATGTACCTTTTCTGGTTAATCGGTTTTATCATGTCTACATAGTCAATCACAAGTTCTCTCATTGGGCCATTTGGGGTGGGGATGTGTCCCGGAGACACAACGATCCCTCTGCGTGCATTGTTTCTTCAAGCAAATTGCACATCTACTTATTACACAATCAATCTGCCGTAGCAGGTTTGGTGCCCAAAACCCATACTCCTCAATTTTCCTACTCACCTCTCTCCGGTGGGCATGACAGAACTCATGCGCAGTTTGGATCAGCAGTCCGACCAGGCCAGTTGGTGCAACCACAAGTCCCTCATGGTTCCGCCACAAACCTGTCCCATCTCTACTAGCCCCCCTTGCTGACCAGAGATTTCTCTCCACCTGACTCGCCTCTTCCTGAAAGGTCAAAACATCTTTGTAAGTAATCTTATCTTCCAACTCCACCTCATGTGTGATAACCAATACCTTACCTGCTCTGTCCGCACCTGTCACTTGCTTGGCAGCGACATCTGCCATGTTGTTACCTCTGGTCACCTTAGACTCATCAGACTGATGGGCAGCACATTTGATAATCGCAATTCGTTTGGGTTTCATTATTGCTTCCAACAAATCGGTTATCTGACTACAGTGTCTTATGGCGGTACCATCTGCTCTCTTAAAACCTCGCCCTTTCCACACAGCTCCGTAGAGAAAACTGATATTCTGTGCGTAGCTACTATCCGTGTAGATATTACAGCTCTTGCCTTCTGCCATTTTGCACGCTTCAGTCAGAGCGACTAGTTCCGCCAGCTGAGCTGAACAGGGTTGTGTCAAGGCTTCGGCCTTTGCTACGACAAACCCATCACCTTGTGATTTTACTACAGAGTAACCTGCTTTTAGGTCCTCTCCAACTCTGTAACATGAGCCGTCTGTCCATAGTTCCAAATCAGGACTGCTAAACGGGAAAGCCTGCAAGTCAGCTCTAAGCCTGGAGTACCTCTCAGCTGCCGCCACACAGTCGTGAGGTTCTCCATCCTCAGGCTTAGGAAGGGTCTGCGCTGGGTTCACTATGGAACACCTAGTCAAAGTAACATCTTCCTGTTCCAAAATCCTGTAATAATTTTTCAGACGGGGTATCGTTAGTGCAGATTTACCAGATTCCAACAAATTTTGGATCGCATGTCCTACCATAATATTGACTGGATACCCCATCATGATACTTGCAGCTTTCTCGTACATCAGGAAGACTCCGGCGCAATCTCGGTAGCACGGAGGCATTCCCATTTCCACCTCTGAATAGGCGATGGAGTAGTATCCTATTGGTTGTGGATGGATCCCCACTCCGGTGTTTTGTGCCAGTACTGCGCATGCATACCTCTGATCTGAAGAGGAAGAGACATACAGTATGAACTGCTTGGTATAGTCAGGCAAAGCCAAGGCCGGGGCAGCTAACATACGGGTCTTTATGGTCTCAAATGCCCTTAGGCCCTCCTCAGTCCAGGTTACTTTAGCACTCAACTTATCATTTCCGCAAACTTTGATCATAGCTCTTAAAGGCCCTACTAGTTCTGTATAATTCTCCACCCAAGTGGAACTATACCCGACGATTCCCAAAAACATCATCATCTGTCTTACAGTCACTGGCTTTGGAGCTTTCTTAATAGCCTCCAAATGTTCCTCTGTAATAGCTCGATGGCCTTTTGAAATCGTTTGACCTAGATATGCTACTTTAGGTTGACAGTACTGCAATTTCTTCAAAGACACCTTGTGTCCCTTCTCTGCTAGTAGTTGCAATAGTTCAATAGATTCCTTGTGACATGTTGTCTGATCGTCGGCACACAAGATAATATCATCCATATACTGAATGACTCTGGATTTCAATCTCAGGTCTAACCCGTCCAGATCCTCTCTCAAGATCTTGTTAAAGATGTGTGGGGAATGCTTTAATCCCTGTGGGAGCCTAGTGTACTCATAATGCTCATTCTTATAGGTAAAACCAAAAAAATGCTGGCACTCTTTGCTCAAAGGTACGCTAAAATAGGCGCTACACAAATCTATAACCGTAAAATACTCAGCTTGCGGCGGGATGAATGTCAGTAGTGTGTGGGGATCTGGGACATCGGCGGGATAGTCAATTAAAACCTCATTGACGGCCCTCAAGTCGTGTACCAGACGGTACGAGGTGTCAGGTTTCTCCACTGGCAGCAACGGCGTGTTGCTCTTGGGGCTCTTTGTCTTTCGTAGTACTCCAGCTTCTAGAAGTCCTTTGATTTGTGGCTCAATTCCGGCCACCGCTTTTTCCTTCAGTGGGTACTGACTTTTCCAGGGCAGGGTTGCTCCTGGTCTAAGCTCCACCCTCACTGGTTGAGCAGATTTGATCAGTCCAATGTCGGTGCTATGTTTTGACCACAGCACTTCTGGTATGGCCCCCATCATCTCCTCCTGGAGGCTCAATTTCTGGGGGGTTTCTTCTACTGTCTCCTGTGACAGCTGCACCGTCTGGGGACGTCCCATCCCTGTGCCTTGAATCATTATCTTGACGAACCGTTTGTCCGGGCTTATCCATATGAGTCGGTTCTCCGTCGTCTGTTCGAACTTTATTCCTTCTGCCTCTTTCATCATCCTTCCGATGTGTTGTTGGTCGCACGAGTCGGTCACTTTTAGCGTCACGTGGGGAACGCTGTCTGTGATCTCGTGTTCCTTTTGTAGATAGTTGCTTCGTGCAAGCCGTATTGCTGCTCCTTGGGGACCCATCACTATGCTGGTGGCGTTGAGCTGCACCTCCTCTGGTTGATTTCTCATCCACTCCTCGGCTTGTCTTTCATCCGCATCTTTATAGTATTGTAGAGTGCAGTGGTATGGTGTCTCTGGGTTCCTCGCCGATGGCATATTGGCGGTGATGAAGGTCTCCCATTCCAGCGCTGGTCCGAGCAACTCCTGGCTTAGGTTCCCCAACCAGTATACTTCCGGGGGTCGGGGGTCTGTTCTTTGCATCATTTCGTAGTATTGGTCTTCTGGGACGTCGATCACACAACCATCCGGCGTGCATAGAATGTTCATCCCCAACATACCAAGGCCGTCTCTGCCCAGTAAGCCAATGGGTGCGGTGTCGGAGACCAAGATGGAAACCGTCGCCTCTTTGCCTCTGTACTTCAGGGTGACAGGCTCTGTCACTGGAATCAGCTTCTTTATCCCTTCAAATCCAATGGTCCGTACATATCAACTGGACATGGGCAGGTGTGTCGCATCTTTAGGTTGGACCACAGTGTACGCCGCCCCGGTGTCTGCCATCATCCTGACAGATTTATTATTCACCGCTACGTGCACTATCGGTTCCTCCCTTAAGTGTGACAATGACAGCTGGCACCCCCCCATTGAACTCTCTGGGCCTCGTCAGAATTCCTGTTCCGGCCCTCTGGACGGATTCACTGGGCCCTGATTCTGTTGCTGGTTCTGGTCTTGCATCTGGTCCTGGTTCTGGTATTGATTGGGTCCGTACCACTGCCCCTGGGATCGGCCGTTTCTTCCTCGGCCACCTCCTCTGTTATTTCCTCGACCCCTGGGGCTGGCTAGCCACCCTTTGTCACAGTATCGGGCAAGATGGCCGAGTTCTCCACAAGTCCAGCACTCAACCGATGCCGGCCATCCAGACGATCCTCCTCTTGGACGTCCATTCCCTCCTCGGGGCTGCCAGTTCGATCCCCGCTGATTCTGTTGTTGTATGGGTGCCGGTGCTTCCTGTTTTGTGGGCTGTGCTGTTTCCTGGTTGTTCAGTTGTCCACTATTCCCCGTCTCGGCTCTGGGTGGTGTGGCTTGTACCAGGGCTTGGAGGTACTCTACCATCTTGACTGCCTCGACCGGCTGTTGGTACATGAGCTTTCGCTGACTTGCCGTTTCTTTGTCTTTGGCCTGTTGTTCCTTCTTCCTGTGCAGCTCCACTTGATGGCTCACGTTCTCCAGGTATGCATTTAACGGAAGGCTTCCCAGACACACCACTTCATTCAATTTCTGTCTCACCTCATTGGAGAGGCCCTTCTGTATTTTCTCTCTTAGCATCGCCTCTCCCATTGGATTTTGTGCAGGGTCTTGGCCGGTCATGTCTCTCCAGGTGGCGTAGGCTTGTGCCACATACTCTCTGGGGGGGGTATCAGGTCCCAACGCACCAATGTGGATCTTATCTGGATGCATCAGGGTGTGATAGGTCTCTCGCAGGACCCGCCACAGTGCTCCTCGGTGAGCGGCGAAGAGGTCCTGGTCGTGGGCTCCAGACACCACATACCGCACCAAGGCAGCCTTGGTTAGTAGTTCTTCCATGCCAGCGACTCCTATTTTGTGAGAGAGTAGTCGCTTGACATCGCCGATAGCCAGCTGTTGGCCTACCATTATTTCCTCCAGCTTGGCAATCCATGGAAAAGCCCCATTCTGGAGGGAGGGCAACTTCTCCGATATTTGGGACATGTCTGAAGCATTCCATGGCTGGTACTCCAATCCCTGATGTCTTATCATCAAGGGTTGTATGTTGACCGTAGACTCTCGGGTAGTGGATCTGGTCACTCTTTTTTCTTCCGCCTTTTTCAACATTTTGATTTCATCTCTTGCTTCTCTCATTTGGTCTTCCAATTCTGTTCGTGCTTCGGTGCCCCTTCTCCAGCGTTCGCCGATTGCTCGGTATCCCTCGGAATCAATGTCTTTTGCCTCTTGGTAGGCCTGTATCTGTGCTTCCAGCTCTCGGTTTTCCTTACTCATCCCATGATGTCGTCGCTTTAATTCCTCCATAGTAGCCGTCAGTTTCATCCGCCGATTGCTTTCTTCTAGGGAAGGTGAGGGCACGGAGAGTGTTGAAGGGTATCTTTGAGCAGGTAAGGTCTTCGGCGTCCCTACTTTGATGAGTCTCTCCCTTCTCTCCTCTTCCTCTCGTTCTCTGTCTTTCTCCTGATACTTGGTCTGGGGCTCCCATGTCTGGTCCTCGTCCTCTGTGTCTTCCGCGTATTCACGGCCTTCGGGGGAATAGGACCGGTGATAGCTGGGAGCTTGTCTTGACCTCTCCCGGGGATAGTCTCCTCTGTGGCTGCGACTCCTGACATACAGACTATCTATTTTGTCGTCTATCTCCCTGATGTCATCGCTTCGACGTCCCTCTCCTTCTGCCCAGAGAATTTCTTTGGCTGCGGAACTGAGTGGTGTGTATATGCCTCGATGTCTCTCTTCGTCTCGATATCTCTCCTCGTCTCGATATCTCTCCGCCGCCCTGGGATAAGGAATACTGTGGGACTGAACGTCTCGCTCCCTTCTTCTCTCCTGGTCCGTTTCGTCTACTTCAGGTGTTAGGGTGATTGTGGTCACTGCCCGTCCCATCTCTGTTCTACTGCCGTTATTATTGGTTATCTCGTATTGGCTCTCCATGTCTATTACAGGCAGGATAGGGTAGATTGGTTCCCTATTCCTGCTGGCATATGGTGGAGGTGCTATAATTACCTCAGGTGCTTTTTGGGAGATGACTATTGTCCTTTTAGGGGCCAGGGGAGTGATCAGAATGGGAGCTAGCTCCTCTATTGGCAGGGCCTCCTTATTGACAGTCAAACTGTCCTCAACCATACTCTTCCTTCTCTCAGCTTCCCGAGCGAATTTTGATAAGGTGTCCATTTCTATCATGCGTTTTTCCCCTCTCTTTGTCAGCTTTCCCACTTTTTCCTCTTCCGTTCTATATGTCCTAATTAGAGCAGTCAGATCTGATATTATTTCTAAATCAAAAGAGCCCTCAATAGGCCAGGGTTTGGTGATGCGTGTCCATCTTTTATTCCATTTCTCTGATAATTTAATAAGTTTTTTCTCATAATACGGATTGTCCTCTGTGTAAGGATTATTTTTAACAAGCACTTGTATCGGGGTATCCTCCATCCAACCAATGGGTGTACTCGCATCTTTATTTGCCTCTGTTGTCATTTTTCTATATCCGTTTCTTCTTCTCATGTACTTTATTTTATTTTATTTTATTTTTTTATTTTTAAAATGGCAGTAGGCAAGAGTGATCTTTGTATTCCCTGTCTAAGTGTAGGTGTCTATGCTTGTGTGACTATCTCCTACTCGAACAACCGCTAACGGTACCTGTAGCCCTGTCTATTCTCTCCTTTCCCTTTTCACTGGTGATCTGTAGTCTTACCTGACTTGTGGTGCCCTTGTTGCCTGGCAGAACTGCTGAAAAAATAGAGCACAAAATACAACAGTTCTTTTTAATTTTTCAACTGGAATTTCACTTTACTCCGTTTTTCCAGTATGAATATATCTTCTATCTAACATTCATACCACATCTAATTTTTGAGAGATTGGTTATCAACAGTATGAATAATCATTTACTTAATTCATACAATTTTTTCAAATTTCTGAGAGATGTTGTGATTGACAGTGGTGTTTGCGTTTTCGGTGTCTACTCCCTTATTTCCGCTTCTATGTTGACTCCTCCTTCGTTGAATATCCGCTTTCCGATGTTTTTCCCCCGTTCTCCCGCTCCAATGTTCTGTTTTACCTCGAAAATCACAAAGTTTTTGATTAGTGTCTCAGCCCTTATCACATTTCATTCAATCATCTTGTTCCCATTTTTCAATACTACTTCCCCCCAGTGGACATTTGTCCTCCTCAGACACGTGTCCACTAACATTGTTTATACGCACCTTCCGACATCACTCCCTGCACGCCGCGAGGCCCCACCCTCTGTTTTTCGAAGCGTCCATTACAGACTCCCCACAGAGGACAGGATTACCTCACCACAGGTACAAGGTAGTCAACGCCCAGGCACCCCACCTTGTCACTCACCCCAGGAAGCCCAGTGCCCTGCTAAACGATCATGCATAACCGTACAGACTCAGCACCAGACCCCGGAGACCTAACAAATCAACACAGTCCTCCTCCTTGTACCTATTTATGGAAACAAAACTCATTCACAAAAACAACATTACCTTTACAATATCCCCAGGCACGTCCCCCAACATCATACCCCATGCACACCCCATCCCCCACCCCTCGACCCAGACTGTCCAGCAGCCCAGATCAAAAAGCGACAGACAGGGCGTACTCATGGTACCTTTGCACCAACGGAACGCCCACCCCCGCTCGGCCCCCTTCGTCATCCTCCTTCACCGCCATTACCCTAGTCATAACAGGTGCAGCCGAGCGGAGTGACTTCTCCACCGCCGGACCGGCTGCGCAGAGAGTCCTAATCAGATACCCAAAGCATGCTCTAATCACTGACACACACACGACCAATATCACAAATATCACCACTGCACAGAGAACGTACTTAACTATCACCCAACCCATATACCCCAACTGCTCCTGACCCCAATCTTCCCACGATGTCCCCCGAGTCTCATGGAGATCCCTCGTAATGTTCTTCAAATGTTCTATCACATCTGGCATCCCTATCTCATCATTTGCTGGCACATAAGTACAGCATTCCTGACCAATCAACGCACAAGTACCCCCTGAAGCTGACAACAAGAAATCCATTGCCGCTCTTGTCTGCATCTCCATTAATCTCAACGACCGCATCTCCTCATTCTCTAGGCTAAACCCCTTAGTCGTTGTGATCGTCATCTCTTCAAACAATGCAGCCAAGTGATCAATCTCCTGCCAATTAGCATATGTCCCATACGCCGGAAGCGCCACCCTAAAAAAATGATCCGCACTCACAGCTCGCGCCTTCCTAGCCCTAGGGTGCGTCGGCAAAACATCAGTTATCCTCATCGCCGGTACCAGATATCCCAACGCACACCTTCCTTTCCAACCTGCCGGTAACGCTGCATATGCATTGTCCCCACAAATCCAATACGTACCTGGGGGTGCCCGTGCCGCCACCTTCGCAGCCCCCAGGCTCACCCCTCCTACACAATTTCCCAGCGTGCCCATATACTTACCATTTTCGCCATCTTCACACCTCGTAAACTCTTCTGGCCTAACTGCCACTGGAATAGGCGTAACATCCAACACAGCCTGCTCCGCCATTGCCCCTAACAAACCCTTTGCCTTATGATACCCCTCCTGTCTCTCCTCACTCACACCCTTACACAGGAAAGGTAGATTAAAACCCCTCAGCACAGAGTTATGACACTCAGTGACTGGGTGGGCCATCAACGGCAAACCGGCTGCAGACGACTCTGGTGCTAGGCCACACACATAACAATCAGTTTTATTTGCACTTTTCGCCACCTCTCTTGCTATTTTTATAAACATTTTCGTGTGAGGCTCACGCAAGTCTCGCCTGTCCACGTCTATATTTATAAGTTCGGGTGCCGGGGGCCAAAAATAAAACAAAACTCCCGCCACAACAAGCAACCAACACGTTATCAGAGCGCCCAAAACCAACACGCACTCCGCACGCCTAGACAAACCAAGCATCCTTGGACCGGCCTGCACTCCTCTGCGTTATCTCTGCTTCCCTCCTCCTGCTGCGCGTCTCCCCACTCTCCCTGCAACGCCCTACAGACAACAACCAACAACATCCCTTATTACAAACTGTTCACTATACAACATTTGACCCCTTCCTACTTCTCCCCCTAACCAACCCTCCGACATATTCCTAATAGGAGAGTGGAAGAGGGGGGGGTGGAAAGGCGCCCCCGGGCCGGGGATGGGGACACACACTGGGAAAGGCCCGGGAGGGAGGGAGCACACCCAATTCCCCCAGAGGAGAGGAGACCCGGTCTAGACCAGAGCACATTTATGCTAGACCGGAAGGGAGGGAACGCCCCGTGAGGGAGTACACTACTAGGGAAAGAGTGACGCACCTCGGAAAGGAGCTAGGACAGGAGGGGAGGGGGAAGAAATATCCGACAAGAGGGGGGCGAAACAACAATACCACCACATACCACAACACTACCTATGTCTAAATGGCGGTCGGCGTTGCCTCCTAACCTTCCGACTTTGGTGGAGATCTCCAGCCAAACCTATCATGGGTCTCCACCAGTGTTTTAAAAGCTGCCTCTGCCTCTTTCTGACTCAAAGACGCCCCTTCTGCTCCCTCTCCCCCCTTAACCATGCGACTCTGACCCATCACTAGACTAGTCGCAAATTGCCTTACGACAGCCTCCATGGTATAAGCGCTAGACCAACCACTTTGTGTCAACAATTCCATACATATGACCCCACCTTTGCTCACATAACCATGTTCTAACCTCGGGGAGAGTACCCTCATAAAAGGTGGAGAGAACGGAAAATCCTGTGGAAAAGAGACACCCAACAATATAAACTCCGTCTTAGCCTCCTTCATATCCTGCCACAACAAGGAGTCCACATCCAACTGAAACAACCTAATCTCCCAGCTAAACAGATCATCCCCAACCAATTCTGCTGTAATAAAACTGTCACCCAGACGTCTGACCTCCTGAAGTTCCCTCATAAGTCTTTTTGACCTGACCAGGGCACCCCGAGTCATCTCTGTTGATGCAGATGGCGCACTGGTTCCCCTCATTCTTGCGATTGTCCGTGCGAACCAGCCCTGTGGTGCAGACCGCCGTTCCACCGTCTGGCCTTTCACCATCTTTAACTGGTCAGATTAGTCATGCATTAGACAACCTTAATTGCCCAATTAATCCCCACATTCAACACCCCAACCCTGTTAGCACCCTAGACCCTGCCTACAGTGTCACAGAACCCAGACCGGATCCCCCAAAAGGGACCCAGAGATAAGGAAGGGACGGGGGGGGGGGGGGGCAAAAAGCGCACCATTTCCGCACGGGGTCTCACCCCTCTGGCGGAGAGAACTGATATCTCAATCCTACAGCGGGGCGGGGGGCACATACCATAGCATACACGGAATGAGGGAACGAGAGACTAGGAAGGGAGGGGAAGGGGGCATCTAGGGAAAGAGGGGAGGGTGCACCAATGTAGGGAGGGGGGGGTACTCCTAGGGAAGGAGCCACGTAGGGAGGGGAGGGGGAGTTCACACTAAACTTCCAGTATCACCACACCTCTGCTGCGCACACTGCACCACATAGGGAGGAAAAGAGAAGTGAGGGAGATTGGAAGGGAGAGAGAGAGAGACGGAGGGAGGGAGAGAGAAGTGAGGGAGAGGAAAGGAGGAAGGGAGAGGAAGGGAGGGAGAGGAGAGGAGAGGAGAGGAGGGAGTGAGGGGGGGGGGAAAGAGGGAGGGAGGGAGAGAGAGAGAGACGGAGGGAGGGAGAGAGAAGTGAGGGAGAGGAAAGGAGGAAGGGAGAGGAAGGGAGGGAGGAGGGAGGGAGGGAGAGGAGAGGAGAGGAGAGGAGAGGAGAGGAGAGGAGAGGAGAGGAGAGGAAAGGAGGGAGAGGAAAGGGAGGGCGGGAGGAGGGAGGGAGGGGGGGGAGGAGAGGGGAGGGAGGAGAGGAGAGGAAGGAGGGAGGGAGGGAGGAAAGGAAGGGAGGGGAGAGGAGCGGAGAGGAGAGGAGAGGAGAGGGGAGGGAGGGAGGGAGGGAGGGAGGGAGGGAGGAGGGAGGGAGGGGGGGGGGGGGGGGGGGGGGGAGGGAGGGAGGAAGGAGAGGGAAGGAGGGAGGGAGGAAGGAGAGGGAAGGAGGGAGGGAGGGAGGAGAGGAAATGAAGGGAGGGAGGGAGGGGAGGAAGGGAGGGAGGGAGAGGAGAGGAGAGGAGAGCAGAGGAGAGGAGAGGAGAGGAGAGGAGAGGAGAGGAGAGGAGAGGAGAGGAGAGGGAGGGAGGGAGGGAGGGAGGGAGGGAGGGAGGAGGGAGGGAGGGAGGGGGGGGGGAGGGAGGGAGGAAAGAGAGGGAAGGAGGGAGGGAGGGAGGAGAGGAAAGGAAGGGAGGGAGGGAGTTGAGGGAGCACTCAAAGGCGAGAGAGATCGAGAGCATCCCGCACAACACACCCAGGGGGACCGTGGCACAACAGAAGCTATTTTAATTCCTATGATAACACCGCCCCCTGCTGTATTTTTCCACACATCACTTCTTTTGCACCACAGTACCCCCAAACATCCTGTAGGAGGCGCCCTCAACCTTCTAACAACACGTGCACCATTACGTAGCACGCCAGACCACGTGCCCTCTCAATTTTAACCCCAACACCCAGAATCCCCCGCACCGAATTGTAGTTCGTCTTGCAGGCCGGCATCCTGCAGACGTCATCCCCGAAACTACGTCACGTCCGCCATTCCTGAGATCTCGTTGGACACCAGAATAGCAACACGCGAGGCTTCGTCACGGGACTTCATTTGTTTACAAAATTACCTTTTCATTTCATTCATTCCTAACCTTTAAAACAACTCATCCCCATTTTCTTTCATACAACGCCACAATCACACACATTCTCTCATCCAATTCTATAATAACCTTCAGCCCTGGGCAGCTCAACACAGCACGTAGCACTTAACATTAGCCCCGGGTTCCCAACGGCAACCTCTTAGTACGGTCCCCGCCGTAGCAACTCGCGACGCCAATGTTAAAGCTGGCACCGGTGTTACATCACATGGAATTAATGCATATCACAATCTACATCCCTTAACCATATAATTACACGTCTTCACACAGGTCCTCATTAGCCCCGCTACTAAACAGTGCTTTATATACTAACTCATAATGCTTCTAAGTGCCCTTCTTTTACTTCGAACATAAGCGCAGATCTTTATAACCCCCCAGTGCACAAGTGCTAAATTTTTCCGAGGTTTAAGAGGACTACCTTACGCGCTCCAGAGCTCTTGTTCCGTAAGAACTAAACGGATTCGTACGACGTCGATTTGTCTTTAGCAACGTACAAACCAGACGTCTCCAGTTATTGTCATTGCATTTGAACCTACGATTCTAAACAAGAGTCTCTGTCGCCTAACCTGGCGCAATCCTCTAGCCCCTCAGCAGTGCGCGACCTGAACTTTTTTATTGTCCAACCCGATCGCGCCAATCCCCTTCATTTCATTAGTGCCGATACGGCTGTGCGCTCAATCGTTTAATTCGATCGCGCCAATGCAACCATTCTCTACCCCTGTTCGAAATCTGCCCAAACAAACCCCGACAATACAGACACATCTTCAACTCACCGTTTGGCCTCTGCTGGTTGTTGTTGCTTCGAGGATGGTGTAGTCAGGCGTCGCTGCTCTGCTCTGAGAGTTTTTGAAGTTCTGTTGTCCTTGTCCTGGGTCCCGTTCGGATGTACAGACCGGTAGTCACGGCGCCAGATTAACGTGTCTTTTCAATGATTCTATTTGCTAAAGTCTCAGGATCGTATAGTGGATCGCTACTGTAACTCTGCTGATTGTACTCACACGTTGTTCAAATGTCTTATAAATGATTTGGAGTCGGAGCCAGGCGCTTTAGGGTACAAAGACAGTCTCGCCGTCGTTTATTGGAAGATCCAAAAACAGCTTAAAGTTCTCGTTAACTTTTCTATTCTATAATCAGGACTCGGCAGCACGTCTCGATTGGATAGGTTTTCAGCATAGGTTTGGGGTCGTCTCAAGATGATGTTTTCTCCGTGCCTTGACGTGGTCTCCTGGTCTCCGTGGTTGTGTGTTTTTCAGGTCTCAGATCTGTGGTAAATATAGGACTCAAAACCCCTCCCCCAGTGGTCGAGTCCCTGAGATGTGCTTTCACATGCCAAGGACTCCAATGTGATTGGCTTTACCACTCTAGGAGACTGTCTTCCTCTCCAAATAAGGAGGTGAAGTGACTTATTTTCGGGCCGTTCTCAAGGACTAAACAGTTATTGTTTGATCAAAATATATGAGTGAATACTTTGTTTAACAGATTGCAGAATGGGTACAACACAGCACAAGCACACCACTTTGCCAACGGGATTTAGCTTTGTAAAATCCTTTTTTCAACGTTTACATCAGGGCACACACACTACTTTTCAACAGATGAGAAACATAGTTTTTATTCTAGTTTTACTTATTGCTTTTTACTGTTATATTTCCAGATTGTGCTCGACTATCTACTCCTTTATAATTCAGATTTATAGATCATTGCGGCCAGTTTCTTATAACAGTCTTGTATACTGTTTGATGCAAATCCCTTTTTTTTCATGTAATGTGTTTTTATGAGAACAGGCCCTTACTGTTGTTTTTACTTATTTTAAGTTCTAAATCCTGTTTTATTTAATTTAGTTTCTCTCTAGTGATGGCTTTTTAACTATCTTTAACTAGAATCTTATTTTCTTTTGATAGTGATCTATATTAATTATGGCTGTTTTTCCTTTTACGCCTGAGTCAATTTATTCAACTTCTCAGTGGACAATCAGTCCATTTCTTAGTCTCCTTGTGCTTGCTTTTCCTTAATTTGCCCTTTATTTTTATCAGTTGATTAATAACTTGCTTTTTTAGAGTTTTAACTTTCTACATTTGTAAGTCATTAACCTGTGTTTTTACCAGCTGCACGCTATTTCCTGCTATCTCTTCCTCAATCTATAGCACCAACTGTCTTACTGTCCTTAAGCTGTCACAGAGGGGGGAAGGTTGCACTTTGCACTTTTTACTTCTAGAATAGGCTTTATGGCTACCGACCTCGCCAGGGGGGGTGTGGGGACACAGTCATCTTAACCATTAACCAAAAGTACATTCCTTGCTGTTCTGTCCTGACCTGTCCCTGGTATGGATATCTAAAGTGTCATTTCTTCCTTAAGCTGTGACCATGTCTCCTTAAAAACCCTAACCTTACTTGTACCATACATTTTTGATTCAATTAATTTACGACACTTTCCCGACCCATGTATTCATTCCATTCTAAACATAACGTCAGTTTACAAAACATGACCTGTCTATATAACGTTGAGGAACAAATTATAAGTGTGTGGGTGTGTGTTTTGGTGAACATTGGACTGCAAACAGAAAATGCATCACAGTTAGACAGTAGCTACTGTTAGCTGCCCTCCGGATTAGCTTTGAGCTAACTATCTTTCCCGACCCATGTATTCATTCCATTCTAAACATAACGTCAGTTTACAAAACATGACCGTCTATATAACATTGAGGAACGTTATCTCCCGGGACGAGTAGCCACGTTAGTTAGCCAACAACCAGCCAGGCAGCGCCGTTATCTCCCGGGACGAGTAGCCACGTTAGTTAGCCAGCAACCAGTCAACCTAACGTTAGCTGGCTCCAGCAGATCGACAAGCTGCTGGAGCCAATCTAACGTTAGCTGGCTCCAGCAGATCGACAAGCTGCTGGAGCCAGCTAACGTTAGCTTGCTGAGGCTATTAGCACATCGACAAGCTGCTGGAGCTCCCGATGCTGGTTGAAGTGGAGCTAGGTAGCCAGCAGGCTAAATGCTCCCGACGACATCGACAAGCTGCTGGAGCCAGCTAACGTTAGGTTGACTGGTTGCTGGCTAACTAACGTGTCTACTCGTCCCGGGAGATAACGGCGCTGCCTGGCTGGTTGTTGGCTAACTAACGTGGCTACTCGTCCCGGGAGATAACGTTCCTCAACGTTATATAGACGGGTCATGTTTTGTAAACTGACGTTATGTTTAGAATGGAATGAATACATGGGTCGGGAAAGATAGTTAGCTCAAAGCTAATCCGGAGGGCAGCTAACAGTAGCTACTGTCTAACTGTGATGTATTTTCTGTTTGCAGTCCAATGTTCACCAAAACACACACCCACACACTTATAATTTGTTCCTCAACGTTATATAGACAGGTCATGTTTTGTAAACTGACGTTATGTTTAGAATGGAATGAATACATGGGTCGGGAAAGATAGTTAGCTCAAAGCTAATCCGGAGGGCAGCTAACAGTAGCTACTGTCTAACTGTGATGCATTTTCTGTTTGCAGTCCAATGTTCACCAAAACACACACCCACACACTTATAATTTGTTCCTCAACGTTATATAGACAGGTCATGTTTTGTAAACTGACGTTATGTTTAGAATGGAATGAATACATGGGTCGGGAAAGATAGTTAGCTCAAAGCTAATCCGGAGGGCAGCTAACAGTAGCTACTGTCTAACTGTGATGCATTTTCTGTTTGCAGTCCAATGTTCACCAAAACACACACCCACACACTTATAATTTGTTCCTCAACGTTATATAGACAGGTCATGTTTTGTAAACTGACGTTATGTTTAGAATGGAATGAATACATGGGTCGGGAAAGATAGTTAGCTCAAAGCTAATCCGGAGGGCAGCTAACAGTAGCTACTGTCTAACTGTGATGCATTTTCTGTTTGCAGTCCAATGTTCACCAAAACACACACCCACACACTTATAATTTGTTCCTCAACGTTATATAATAGACAGGTCATGTTTTGTAAACTAACGTTATGTTTAGAATGGAATGAATACATGGGTCGGGAAAGATAGTTAGCTCAAAGCTAATCCGGCCTGTTTAACCACTAGCTTCTGTTAGCTAATGAAGGCTAATGCTGGCTGAGCAAGGAAACTAACAGTAAACGTTTTTACATGAAATACAGCCCAAAAACCCTGCTGACAAACGTTTGCTTATTAAATACATTCTATACTATAATAATACAAACGTTTCATTGCCTCTCTGTGCCGACAAAGTTGTTTAAATAAGGGGAGAAAAGTAGCTAAAACCAATGTATTTGGATGGGACAGGAAGTACTATTGGCAACCGGAAGTCAGCCGGAAGTGCCTACTTTCAATTTGTGCAAGTGGAGAATTGAAAGACGGAAGCGATCGGCAATATAAATGCCACAGCATTAACCATTTTATATGGTTATTTTTATCCAAACACGCTTCACATCTCGTGCCTCACATTCGCCCGTTCACTCACACACCGACGGTGGAGTCGACCGCGCGAGGTGTTGACCTGCTCGTCGGGAGAAGCTAGGGGTTAAAGGAACTTAAAGGAAATTTGCTTATTTGCCATCTCCCCCGGAGTTAGACAAGCAGAAACATACCCAAATCAAATCAAATCAAATGTATTTGTAAGGCCCGACAACACACGTTAATGTCCCCATGGGCTGGACACGTCTTCTTTAAACAAGTCAAGAAGAAACATAACAATAAGTCAAGAACAAAACAAGAACACCATAAGGTCCAACAAATTTTAAATAAATGCAAAATAAATGAATGAATGCAAACACTCCCAGACACCCTACGCGAAGGTAAGGACAAACTCAATAAAACCTAACAATAGGAAAAAATGCACCACAGGCAGTGTGGATGAGAGAAACCTTAGAAGGGCCGTTCAAGGGGGGATCTCCCTTCTTAGATGTCGGTGATAGTAGTGTTGCAGACTGACAGTTGGTAAGCATGCACTCATGTGTGTAGTGAAACACAGATGAGTGCATGCAATAGCAACTGAACATTTTGAAAAATTAAAGATAGAGCTGATAGCGATAGCAACTGACCATTTTGAAAGATTAAAGATAGAGCTGATAGCGGATCTATTTGAGGCACAGGGGCGGCGCAAAGAGGGTCGCATCCTCCCCTCTTCTTCTGTGCATGCAGTAGGAGTAGGAAGACCCACACAGTTAGCCTAGCTTAGCGTCATTCACTGGAAGTAGGTTCCCAAAAAGTTGCCGTGTTCCTTTAAGTGTCTTGCTCGAGGACACTTTGACGCGCTGCGGGGAGGAGTTGGAATCGAACCGGGAACCTTCCGATTACCTGGCGGCCGCTCTTGCTCTTGAGTTTACTTTTTCAGGGACAACTTCACGATCGTGCGAGTTACAGCAGAGGCTGGTTTGGAAGACTTGGCAATTACTTATTAAAGAGACTGCTTACATTGCGGTAGAGAATTGCTATCTGGCAACAATATTCCATTTTCTAGATACGTCTGCAGGACAGGAGACAAACTAGAGACGTCTGCAGGACAGGAGGTAAACTAGAGACGTCTGCAGGACAGGAGGTGAACTAGAGAGACGTCTGCAGGACAGGAGACAAACTAGAGACGTCTGCAGATGTTTCTAGTTTGTCTCCTGTCCTGCAGACGTCTCTAGTTCACCTCCTGTCCTGCAGACGTCTCTAGTTTGTCTCCTGTCCTGCAGACGTCTCTAGTTTGTCTCCTGTCCTGCAGACGTCTCTAGTTTGTCTCCTGTCCTGCAGACGTCTCTAGTTTGTCTCCTGTCCTGCAGACGTCTCTAGTTTACCTCCTGTCCTGCAGACGTCTCTAGTTTGTCTCCTGTCCTGCAGACGTCTCTAGTTTGTCTCCTGTCCTGCAGACGTCTCTAGTTTGTCTCCTGTCCTGCAGACGTCTCTAGTTTGTCTCCTGTCCTGCAGACGTCTCTAGTTTGTCTCCTGTCATGCAGACGTCTCTAGTTCACCTCCTGTCCTGCAGACGTCTCTGGTTTACCTCCTGTCCTGCAGACGTCTCTAGTTTGTCTCCTGTCCTGCAGATGTCTCTAGTTTGTCTCCTGTCCTGCAGACGTCTCTAGTTCCTGCTGAACGACTACGGAAAAAATCATGTTGACCGAATTACATCTTAGCACCGCGCTAAGCAGGGACGTGCACAGGACTTTAGAGGGGCAGGTGCTCAAAGGCTGAAAAGGGCACTGGGCTATATTGCTATATTTGGGGGCCATTTTAGGGCAGGGAGGGGCCTTTTTATGCTTTTGGGGGGGGGGGGGGGGGGTTTGGTGATCAAATATTGAATATTGAACTATAATAATCAGTGCAGGAGCTCACTTATCCTTGAAAGACACTTTTATCACTGACTTAAAAGGCCCATACATCTCCATAAATGTTCAGGGCGGAGGGAATAAGTGCTTACCCTACAGACCCCAAGTCTGTTAGGACAGCAGACTCGGTTGGCACTGCTCAAAACTTACCTTTTTAAAATAGCTTTTAAATGAATTATTATCTTTATTTCATTGTCTTATTTTTCTTTATTTCTTTTTTTTTTGTATTTTATTTTTTTATTATTTTTTAAACAAACATATAAACAAACATGACAACACACGATAAGATATACAAGCATTAATTGTCAGGGCACATCCAATGAGATCACCTTTTAGTTAGTTGTCTTATATAAGATATACCCATAATACCTGTTATCTAAAAAAAAACCTACACACATATGCTCAGCTCGAACCCCCCCCTCCCGGACCCCACCTTGAGAAGTACCTCCACTATCCCTCGCACCTAACCAGACACTACCATTATAAGCTAGCTTTTATTCTCTCCACCACTTCTAACCACATTGACATTTTGGATTCATTGAGACCCAGAATTCTTGCTGTAGATATTTCATGGTAAATTACATCGAGATATGTAAGAAACCAAACTTTACGGCACATTTTTTCCGGTTGAAACCAGCGTGATGCGATCAGCTTTTTGGCTACTGTGATACCCGATAAAACCAATCTCTTTAGCTGTGGATTCACTGCAAACTCAAAAACATCATTCAACAGCAATACCGAGGGGTGTACAGGTATATTCCAAGATACGAGTTTTGATATTTGTTGGGTCACATCTTTCCAGAATGCCTTAACTGGTGAGCAGTCCCAATACATGTGCATAAATGTCCCTTCGTCCCCATTTGTACATTGGGTGCATTTGGAATCTTGTTTGAGCCCCATTCGGCACAGTCTTATAGGAGTCAAATATGTCCTGTGAATATAGTTAAGATTGATTTGTTGATGATCCGGGTTCCTTGATGTAAGTCGGACATTTGCCCAGGCTCCTTGCCAATCAAAGTCATTTTCCAGGTCTGGTATATCCCTCCTCCAGACAGAGTCAAGTTGGAGGGTTTCATACGAGGACGTTAGTAATTGATGATAAAATTCTGAAACAAAACCTCTCGATGTCTCTCTTGCGTAGAAGAATTTGTGGTATCTGTGGTGTTCAATTGGTCTGTCTAATGGAACACCGTGAGACTTCAAACATAGCTCTAACTGTTTGTGAAAAAGCCATGTGGACTTGGTGAGATTAAATTTTTTGCGTATTTCTTTATCACTACAAAAACCCTGTTTGTTAAAAACATCCCCTAATGAGTGTATGCCTTGCTCTTCCCATATAGGGAATCTTATAGGTCGTTTTCCAATTAAGAGAGCATTGTTATTGAATAAGGGAGTATGATTGTGCCATTTTTGTGGGTTAGGATTTTTTTTTTGTGATTCACGCCATATCCGGATCGCATGAGTAATTATGGGGCCAAATTTTCGTTCACAGTGCTTGATTGGTAGTTTAGTGTATGCTATGTCCTTCAGTCTATGTGGGGCTACTATGTTTTCTTCTATTTTTCTCCAGGATGCTAATGCTTGGGAGTCAAACCATGTTGTCAATGGACTTAATGAGTACGCCTTAAAATATAGGAAAAGATCTGGAAATGCCATGCCACCATCTGCTTTATTTCTCTGTGCGGTGGATCTTTTTATACGTGGTGGTTTGTTATTCCAAATAAATTTGTATGTGGAGGAGTGTAATCTTTTCCAGTAACCCTCTGGAGGGGGTAACGGTAGCATTGAACAGAAGAAGTTGATTTTAGGTAGTACATCCATCTTAACTATTGATATCCGTGCTTGTACTGTGTTTTTAAGTTTTGCCCATCTATCAAGGTCGTCTTTGATTTTGTTTTGGATTTTTGTGTAGTTGTGCTTCACCGTTTGTCTTATGGTAGGGAATATTTCCACTCCCAAGCATCTGAAATGTTTTACCATCGGTATCTGTCCTGGGAGGGTTGTATCTTTTTTTGCAGGGGTGTTAAGTGGAAGGAAAGCCGACTTCGGCCAATTTATCTTAAATCCCGATAAATCACCAAAGTCCTCAATCAACTTGAGCAGATGAGGCAATGTGGTGTTGGGGTTTTTCATGAACAATATTACATTGTCCGCATATAAACAATTTTTTTGTTGTGTGCCCTTGATTACGATAGGTTCTATGGATTGGGATTGTCTTATATATTGTGCTAAAGGCTCTAATGATAGATTGAACAGTCCGGGACTAAGAGGACAACCCTGTCTGGCAGAGCGTGATACCGGAAATATTTCGGAGATGATTGTGCCTGTTGTTTTTTTTTTTTTTTTTTTTTTTTATTGATATTTTTGCACAAATCTTTCCATTATTTAAAGTACATCTTTCCACAGCATAATATGCAACATCCAAGATTCGTGTTTTTCTTTTTTGTAACAACATACAAAACATGTAAGAGACTCATACAAACACATTAATAACTGACATGGAAATTAAAAAAGCACGTACAAAAAAAAAAAAAAACATTACTATACATTGTGCATATATATCCCTGATATATATATATATACGTCATACGTTACATGTAGACCGATCTACCTGCGAGCAGGTATGTGCTGCCTCTTCTCTTTTTTTTTTTTTTTTTTTTTTTTATATATTTTTTTTCTTTTTTCATTACGTCTCAGCTACGTATGTGTGTGTCTCCTATATACTTGTGTATCCCCCTATGTGTCAGTGAAAGCTTATATCTCAACTATGTGTATATGTAGGTGTGTGTATGCCTATTTCCTATAAATGAGTATGTGCATGTATGTGTGCCCCTGACGTGTATACCTTATCCTTGTGTGTATGAGTGTGTGTAAACCTATTATGTACACATATGAATATGTGTATCCTAGATACTTGTATGTGGCCATACCTGCGCACATGTGAGTGTGATAGAGACAGTGACCGTTCCATAGATACACCATCCGGACATACAATATATGTACATATATACATAATACATTATAAAGCACAAGTACCATCAGATCAAATCCCCTTTTTCATATTCATCCTTGATAATATTGTAATCCCATCTTAATCATTTGTCCTCAGATCGTTCAGTCAGGTGTAGAAAACTGTCCCATATCTCAGCGAAAATATCCTCTCTCCCTGCGACTCTATACGTCACCCTTTCATATGATGCTGTCCGGAACATTAGTTCCATCCATTCTTTAAAAGTAATATTAACAGGTGATTTCCAATGTCGTAATGCAATTCTACATCCTGATATCATGGCCATTCTATACCACATTCCCCGGTATTTAGGCAGTTTAATCCCTTTCGGTACTATACCCAAAACACATGCCATTGGGGCGTCATTTATCTTCACATTCAGGACCTTACTTAGGAATATCACAATTTGATCCCACATTTTCCGGACCTTCTCACATTCGTACAACATGTGCAGTAAAGTGCCTGTCTCCTTCTCACATCTCCAGCAGATGTCACTGTCCCTTAATTTCAGTCTGGCCAGTTTACTAGGCGTCCAATAGCTTCTGTTCAACACTTTGTAAAAAATAAGTTGTGATTGCGCCTCCCTAGAGAATTTACTCCATTTGGACACCAGTTTCTCCCACATTTCCTCAGTAATATCCTCACGTACATCGTTCTCCCAGCTCAATCTCAGACCCGCCAATTTGGGTGCATTGTATTCTCTTATAACATCATAAAATCTTGACGCACCGCCTTTCCTGCGCCATCCTTTATAGAATATTTCTTGAATTGCAGTAATCGGGCCACACTTTGGTCCTCCTATTGATGACGATATACAATGTCTAATCTGTAGGAATTTATAAAAGTTTTTATTATCTATATCAAAATCCTCTTTAATATCCTCAAAAGGCAAGACCCCATCCTCTCCGGCTATATCACCTAGTACATGTATCCCCCTTTTAACCCAATCGTCCCATATGACTGATTTCTTCCCAATCTTTAGTTTCTTATTATACCATATAGAGGCTCTCGTAGTTAAGTATGGGCTATCACCAGTCATTTTGTGCGATTGATTCCAAGTTTCCCTGATAAATGCCATTAAAGGGTTTTTAAGAGGTATAGGTCTGTCTGATTGTGTCAGGAAGGATTCCAGAGATGAGGGATATATCATTTCCTCCTCCATCTTGACCCAAGCAGGTGCCACCTCAGACGAGTGATTCAGTTTGGAGAGCTGGGAGAGCGAGAATGCATAGTGATACCAGTCTAGTTTAGGCAGGGATAAGCCGCCATTTTCCTTTGCTGCATACATTTTGGCCCGTCCAAATAGCGGCCTTTTGCCCCCCCACAGATATACATTAATGACTTTGTCATACTGTTTGAGTAACTGGGTCGGGAGAGTCAGCGGCAACATATATAGGATATAATTTAATTTGGGAGCCAATATCATTTTACTAGGTTTATCTTTCCCAGGAGGGACATATTCATTTTGGCCCAATTCTGGGTCAGAGCACTAATGTGTTCGATTATAGGGGCAATATTGGCTTGCATCAACTCTTTCAAACCTGGGATCAGCTTTATTCCTAGGTATATCAACCCTGACGGCATCCATCTGTATTGCCACCCCCTTCTGATATCAGGGGGACAACATTTAGAGAGAGGCATTGCTTCTGACTTGCTCCAGTTGATTGTGTACCCAGATATTTCGGAGAAGGACTCGATAATAGTTCCAATGACCCCAGCTGCTGTTCGGGGATTGCTGGATACCAATAAGATATCGTCCGCATATAAAAATAATTTATGTTCTACCTGCCCCGCTATTATCCCTTTGATGTCCTGATTAGTCCTTAGTGCGATAGCAAGTGGTTCGAGGAAGAGCGCAAACATTTGGGGAGAAAGCGGAGAACCTTGCCTCGTCCCCCGCCCTAGGTTAAAGGGCGAGGATACGATCCCGTTGGTCAATACTGATGCCATCGGACTTGTGTATAACAGTTTTACCCATCCAGTAAACGATGGTCCGAACCCGAAGCGCTCTAGCGTGTGAAATAAGAATGCAAATTCAACCTTATCAAAGGCCTTTTCGGCATCCAATGAGAAGGCCACCGTAGGTTCTATATCATTCCTGACCTTCCACATTATGTGTAGGAGTCTGCGGATATTATCAGCTGAGTTTCTCCCCTTCACAAAGCCCACTTGATCTGAATGCACCAAAGTTGGTAGTACATCTTCTATTCTATTCGCAAGTATCTTTGCCAATACTTTTTCTTCCAAATTGCTCGGGGATATAGGTCTATAGCTTCCACAGCATTGAGGGTCTTGATTGTGCCTGTTGTAATCATGGCCGATGGGTCTTTGTATAATACTTTAATCATATCGATGAATCCTTTTCCTAACCCCATCCTTTCTAGCACTGCCCACAGATACGACCATTCCAGCCTGTCAAAGGCCTTCATAGCATCCAGGGACAGCATCGCCTTAGGTATGGTGTCCTCCTTGTCGGCATCAAGTACGTGCAGTATACGTCTTATGTTCTCAGTGATCAGGCGGCCTCCTATGAAGCCAGTTTGGTCCGGGTGAACTAAAGACGTCATATGCTTTTGTAATCTGATGGCTAATACCTTAGAGTACAGTTTGATATCTGTTCCGAGGAGGCTTAAAGGTCTATAACTACCGCACTCGTTGGGGTCTTTGTCTTTTTTAAGGAGGACTGTTATGAGTGCAATATTGTCATTTTTATGGAAGTTCCCCTCCTTGACTGAGTATAAGATCATATTTAGTAATAAGGGGCCAATTATGTCCCAACAAGAAAGGTACATTTCTGATGGGAAACCGTCTCTTCCAGGAGCCTTACCACTTTTCATTGCGGTTATGGCCTTCTTGAGTTCCTCTAGTGTGATCGGTATTTCTAACTGTTTAGCGTCATCCTCTGAAAGTTTAGGGAGAATAATTTGATTAAGAAATGTGTCCATTTTGTTTTGATCGAAGGTCATTTCTGATTTATATAAGTCGGAGTAGAATACTTTGAATGTATCGTTTATTTTTACAGGATCTGTTACAAGTACTTGTTGTGCTCTAATGGTAGTTATATCTGCAAATGTTGCATTAATTCTTAATCGCATGGCTAATAGGTGGCTGGGTTTGGAACCATGGGAGTACTGCTGTTGTCTTGTGCTGCGTATTTGTATTTCCGATTGTTGTCTGTATATGGCATTGATCTCTATTTTTAGTACGTTAACTTGATTTTCTAGTCGAGTTGAGTTGTTGTATTTCAGAGAATTAAATAACGTTGAGTAAAGCGTTTCCAGCTCATCCAGTTTTGTGCTTTGATTCTTGCGCATTTTGGAGGAAAAGCTATCCGTGAAGTCTTTGATCATTCCCTTTACCGACATCCATATTATTCTGGGGTCTTGCACCGAGTTTGCATTCTCCCGTTGGAATACTATAAGAGCTTCTTTGAGTTGTGTAATGAATTCATTGTTATTAAGCAGCAACGAGTTAAATCGCCATCTTGGGGCTCGGGAGGATAGTATACCAAATGTACCTTTAAGGAGTAAATAACAGTGATCTGATAGTGCGTTGGGTATCATTTCCACTTCATAATTATCAAATAGTCTCTGTGATGCAAAGACATAATCTATTCTGGATAGTGTATTATGTCTCGCAGATCGACAAGAGTACTTTCGGGTCGTGGGATTAAGTAACCGCCATAAGTCATTTACACCTGTAATCTTTGACCAATCCTTTAATGCCTTCGATGAATTCTTTTGTTCGCTGGAAAAGGCGAGGTAAGATTTGTCCATCCTTGGGTTCCAGATGGCATTAAAATCCGCTCCTATTATAAATGAGTAATCGGGAATGTCTAACATTGCATTGGTTAGTGTAGTGAAGAAATCTTCTTCGTACAAATTTGGGGCGTATACCGCTATCAACGCTATTTTCCTGTTCTTATGTTCAATCTTAGCTATAGTTATCCGACCTTCTACATCAGACCATACTCCCTTTAGTACAATATTCAACTTACGTTTAACGACTATTGCTACACCCCGAGTTCTCGTACCAATAGAGGAGTGACTGATATTATGGTATATGTTGTCCGCTAATTTATCTATGTCTTTCCCTAGAATGTGTGTTTCGCTTAGCAGAGCAATGTCCACATGTTCTTTTTTCATCAGTGTGAGCACGCTTTTGCGTTTGAGTTGGTTATTTATTCCCCCGGTGTTCCATATCATTATATTCAAACTAGCCATAGTCTATACATGTTGCATTGTAATTTTTGGTAATGCTTCTAGAGTGCGAGGCAATAATAGATATACATCCCACTAGTGAGTTCCCGTTGAGAGCCGAGCTTAAAAACATACATATATACAAATAAAAATCCCCTACCCTTCCCTCCCACCGAGAGTCGTACAGGATTGTGTTCCATGAACACAACCTTTGCGTATGACTCCCTCCCTTGCACCACCGGATATCCCAGAATGATCCAATTATCCTTAACATTCCTATGTATTTTTCTTTATTTCTATCAATTTTACTTAAATATTTTATTATAATTTGTATCGTTTTATGTAGTTTTTTTTATCATTTTATTTGTTCTTTTTTAATGTCAACATATTATTTAAATTATTCAAATTAAACTCAAACATGTTCCGTTGTAATGTCACCAGTGTTGGGCAAGTTACTTTAAAAAAGTGACTAGTTACAGTTACTAGTTACTTCTTCCAAAAAGTAACTAAATTACTTACTCAGTTACAAATTATAAAAGTAACTAGTTACTTCAGAAAGTAACTATTGCATTACTTTCAAGTAAATGTTTTTACATAAACAACATACACAAATCTAAACTATTTTAATGTTGCTGTGGGACAAAGTGAGACGCCTCCAATCAAATGCCATGTATGTAGATATTATAATTACTATGTTTATATAGTGGATCATACAAATACAAACACAATAGATGTTTTGGAACTTTTTATATATATTGCCCATCAAGAGGCCACAACTGGACAACATTAAATACGAGATTACTCGTTACTGAAAAAACTAACGCTGTTAGTAACGCCGTTAATAATAACTGGATGTCTACAAGATACACTATACGACCGGGGTGCCCATGTACATGTCAAAATACTTCCCAAAGGTCAGTGAATACCACAACCACTACACCAGAGGAAGCTCAACAAATCATGTTAAACCCAGATTCGGCTCAAACAAGGGACTAAACACGTTTCGCAATTATGCCACAACAATGTGGAACGCCCTACCCAAAGCTGTAAGGGAATGTGAATCCCTGCCCACATTCAAAACCGCCCTTAAAGAGCACCTACGGGAGGCTGCAATTCGAAACTGGCCACCGTAAATGCCCAAAACCCCCACCACCTCCTAATAGACAGTCTCCTCCCCACCGCATGTATATATTCCCTCCCCGCCGTATGTATATTTCCCTCCCACCCACCCACCCCCTCCTAATGTACAGTCCCCTCCCCATCATATGAATATACTCTGTCAGGATCTAGGGGTAACAGTACTGTATATTTGAATACCGCCTATGTCACAAATGTATCAGTACTAAATACCTATATGTCCCTATGCCATAAATGTCATGTATGTTGTGTATGTCATAAATGTCTATATGAATTGAAAATGGGGGACCCTGATGGAAACAAGACAAACGTCTTTCTCAGGTCTGCATCCCCTTAACAATTGTATGTATTGAGCCGTACTGTATTGTACCCATTCTGCAATCTGTTAAATAAAGTTTTCATTCATTCATTCATTCACAGTATGATGTCATAATCAAACATTCTAGAACATTTGTGATGTCACAGTATGATGTCATAATAGACCATTTTAGAACATTTGTGATGTCACAGTATGATGTCATAATCAAACATTCTAGAACATTTGTGATGTCATAATCAAACATTCTAGAACATTTGTGATATCACAGTATGATGTCATAATCAAACATTCTAGAACATTTGTGATGTCAGAGTATGATAGAACATTCTAGAACATTTGTGATGTCACAGTATGATGTCATAATAGAACATTCTAGAACATTTGTGTACAGTATATATTCAACAATTCTCTCATCAGATCTCACAAGACAAGTGAAGATCTCACTTGTTGTTTCCGGCTACTTGTCTGTAAGCTTGAATATATTCTGTAGATACAATTTAAAATCCCCACATGGTAAAGGAAACAATGTCCTGTACAATCCTTAATGAGCTGCGTCTGGAGGGAAGGCTCTGTGATGCGGTTATTAAAGTCAACAGCACTGAGTTGAATGCCCACAAGGCCCTCCTGTGTGACTGCAGTGACTATTTCAGGTAAGTTTAGCTTGGTTCAGGTTAGCTTGGTTCAGGTTAGCTTGGTTAGTAAACAGATACCATACTGTACTTTTACTGTAAACAGATACTATATTGTACTTATACTGCAAACAGATACTATACTGTATGTCTACTGTAAAAAGATACTATACTGTACTATTGCATTACTTTCAAGTAAATGTTTTACATAAACAACATACACAAATCTAAACTATTTTAATGTTGCTGTGGGACAAAGTGAGACTAGCCTCCAAACAAATGCCATGTATGTAGATATTATAATTACTATGTTTATATAGTGGATCATACAAATACAAACACAATAGATGTTTTGGAACTTTTGATATGTATTGCCCCTCAAGAGGCCACAACTGGGCAACATTAAATACGAGATTACTTGTTACTGAAAAAACGAACGCTGTTAATAATAACTGGATGTCACAGTATGATGTTATAATCAAACATTCTAGAACATTTGTGATGTCACAGTATGATGTCATAATAGACCATTCTAGAACATTTGTGATGTCACAGTATGATGTCATAATAGAACATTCTAGAACATTTGTGATGTCATAATCAAACATTCTAGAACATGTGATATCACAGTATGATGTCATAATCAAACATTCTAGAACATTTGTGATGTCACAGTATGATAGAACATTCTAGAACATTTGTGATGTCACAGTATGATGTCATAATAGAACATTCTAGAACATTTGTGTACAGTATATATTCAACAATTCTCTCATCAGATCTCACAAGACAAGTGAAGATCTCACTTGTTGTTTCCGGCTACTTGTCTGTAAGCTTGAATATATTCTGTAGATACAATTTAAAATCCCCACATGGTAAAGGAAACAATGTCCTGTACAATCCTAAATGAGCTGCGTCTGGAGGGAAGGCTCTGTGATGTGGTTATTAAAGTCAACAGCACTGAGTTGAATGCCCACAAGGCCCTCCTGTGTGACTGCAGTGACTATTTCAGGTAAGTTTAGCTTGGTTCAGGTTAGCTTGGTTCAGGTTAGCTTGGTTAGTAAACAGATACCATACTGTACTTTTACTGTAAACAGATACTATATTGTACTTATACTGCAAACAGATACTATACTGTATGTCTACTGTAAAAAGATACTATACTGTACTATTGCATTACTTTCAAGTAAATGTTTTACATAAACAACATACACAAATCTAAACTATTTTAATGTTGCTGTGGGACAAAGTGAGACTAGCCTCCAAACAAATGCCATGTATGTAGATATTATAATTACTATGTTTATATAGTGGATCATACAAATACAAACACAATAGATGTTTTGGAACTTTTGATATGTATTGCCCCTCAAGAGGCCACGACTGGGCAACATTAAATACGAGATTACTTGTTACTGAAAAAACGAACGCTGTTAATAATAACTGGATGTCACAGTATGATGTTATAATCAAACATTCTAGAACATTTGTGATGTCACAGTATGATGTCATAATAGACCAGTCTAGAACATTTGTGATGTCACAGTATGATGTCATAATAGACCATTCTAGAACATTTGTGATGTCACAGTATGATGTCATAATAGAACATTCTAGAACATTTGTGATGTCATAATCAAACATTCTAGAACATGTGATATCACAGTATGATGTCATAATCAAACATTCTAGAACATTTGTGATGTCACAGTATGATAGAACATTCTAGAACATTTGTGATGTCACAGTATGATGTCATAATAGAACATTCTAGAACATTTGTGTACAGTATATATTCAACAATTCTCTCAGAAGATATCAGATCTCACAAGACAAGTGAAGATCTCACTTGTTGTTTCCGGCTACTTGTCTGTAAGCTTGAATATATTCTGTAGATACAATTTAAAATCCCCACATGGTAAAGGAAACAATGTCCTGTACAATCCTTAATGAGCTGCGTCTGGAGGGAAGGCTCTGTGATGTGGTTATTAAAGTCAACAGCACTGAGTTGAATGCCCACAAGGCCCTCCTGTGTGACTGCAGTGACTATTTCAGGTAAGTTTAGCTTGGTTCAGGTTAGCTTGGTTCAGGTTAGCTTGGTTAGTAAACAGATACCATACTGTACTTTTACTGTAAACAGATACTATACTGTACTTATACTGTAAAAAATATACTATACTGTACACATACTGTAAACAGATACTGTATTTCTACTGTACACATATATTATACTGTACTTATACTGTAAACAGATACTATACTGTATGTATACTGTAAAACGATATTATACTGTACTTCTACTGTAAAAATATAATATACTGTACTTCTACTGTAAACAGATATTATACTGTACTTCTACTGTAAACAGATACTATACTGTACTTTGAATGTAAACATATACTATATTGTACTTCTACTGTACACATATACTGTAATTTGACTGTACACCGAGACTATACTGTACTTATACTGTAAACAGATACTATATTGTACTTCTACTGTAAACATATACTATACTGTACTTCTACTGTAAAAAGATTATATGCTGCACTTCTACTGTAAACAGATACAATACTGTACTTCTAATGTAAACAGATACTATACTGTATGTCTACTGTAAACATATACTATACTGTACTTCTACTGTAAAAATATACTATACTTCTACTGTGCTAAGACCCTATATTTCTACAGTGAAAATATATTACTACTAGGGCTGTCCCCGACTAAGGATTTGGATAGTCGACCATGATTGGCCAAAATGTGCCGATAGTCGACTAATAGTCGACAAAAAAAATTAAATAAAAGTATAATATATATATTTTTTATTTTATCATTCCATTTGGGCTGTGGGGGGTGCTTAATATCTGAAGGAGTCGACTGAAGGCTTGTTGTCCTCTGCAAAAGCATGCAATTGGTCCACTGATGGATACATCTTGATATTTGTCTAGTCTAGTGTGTTCATTAGATGGGTGAAATCCTCTTTCAGTGCCTCTGTGCCTGTTTTCTTAGGCAGTTGGCCTCTAGTATGCGTGCCATTAGCGTTAGCCACGCTTCTAAGAGGTTGGCAGTCGACTACGGCTCCTTTCAACCGATTAGTCGACTATTCGACTAATAGGGGTCAGCCTTAATTACTACACAGGACAGAATGTTGCTTACTGTTTACTCATCAGCTATCTCTATACTCTGCGTCCCACAGAGCCCTCTTCACTCACTGGAGCGACTCAGAGAAAGCAGTCTACACTATCCCTGGGGTGTCCCCGGGTATGATGCAGCTCATCATAGAGTACTCCTACACACGCTTTGTGCTGGTGACAGCAGAGAACGTGAAAGAGCTTCTGGTGGCTGCAGACCAGCTTCGCGTCACTGGCATAGTAGGAGCGTGCTCTGACTTCCTAGAGGGCCAGCTGTCTCTGGAAAACTGTGTCGGCATCTGGAGGTTCACGGACATCTACTGCTGCCCTGACCTGAGGCGCAAGGCCCATCTCTTCATCGTGTGCCACTTTGAGGAGATGCTGCGCGTCTCACAGGAGTTTGTGGAGCTGTCCCCGCAGCAACTGGTGGACATCATCGAGAGGGATGACCTGAACGTGAAGAGCGAGGAGACAGTGTTCGAGGCCGTCCTCCGTTGGATCGACCACTCCCGTGAGGAGCGTAAAACACACATCCCTTTGCTGCTGCCCAAGGTAACTAATTGTATTACGGATACGCAAACATGGTTGCTAGTGCCTGAGCCACACTTATTTTTTATTTTATTTTTATTATTTTACTTTTTCTTGTTTGTCTGTCTCTTGTCAAGGTCATTATGATTCACGTTACTGTTATTATTGTTGTCGTCGCTGTTGCCATTGTTATTATTATTATTATTATTATTATTATTATTATTATTATTATTATTATTATTATTATTATTATTATTATTATTATTATTATTATTATTATTATTATTATTGTACTGTTATGTTCTGTTTTATGTATGAAAAGAAAAGAAAAACATTTATAAAAAAAAAATTATAATAATTGTATTACTGTGCATTACATTAAAACAACACTAGGTTCCCTAGTACAGTGGTTGTCAAACATTTGGGTCCAAACTGTTCCCTAGCAACAGAAACCGTCTACAACCGATGTCTAAGTTGTACCCGCTGTCTGCTTGTCTCTTCCCAGGTTCGCATGGGCTTGATGAGGCCTGACTACTTCAGGAGCAACGTCCAGAACAACCCTGTGGTGAGGGACAGCCACGACTGTAGGCCCCTCATCCTCAGCGTCCTGAACCCCCCTGGCTCCGACAGGCTCCCAAACCCCCTGACCCGCCCACGCTGGCCCCAGGAGGTCCTATTGGCCATCGGAGGCTTCGACGTGACCAATGGCATGGAGGCTTACGATATCCGAGCCGGTGGATGGATGGACGTGAGCGTTGAGGGGGAGAGTCCCCGGGGAGGCCACGGCAGTGACGGCACCGCTTATCTCCACGGTCTGCTCTACTGCGTCGGTGGCTGGGACCGCAGAAACGCTCTCAACAGTGTGCGCAGGTTCAACCCCATCACTCGCAGCTGGCTGCAGGCAGCTCCCATGCACTCACACCGCGGTCAAGTCAGCGTGGTGGTGTTGGACGGCTGTATCTACGCCATGGGAGGGATTGACGGACGCGGGTATGACGCAGACGAGTACCTGAACACCGCCGAGCGCTACGAGCCTGAAACCAACCAGTGGACAGTGATCTCACCCATGCTGGAGCACAGGTGCGGCGCCGGGGCAGCAGCCCTCCAGGGCAAGGTGGGTGGAACTGAGGGACACAGGGTGCTAGATGAACACAAGGAACGTTAGATCAGAAATCATAAATGTCTTTATTGCCAAGTGAGCTTGCACATACAAAAGATGTGTCTGCGTCCTTTGGTGCATCAACATTAACAGACAATTAAAGTAGAATGAAATCAAATGGAATATATAAACTAAATTAGAATATTCTTTCTTATTACAGGTTTACATCTGTGGTGGACTGTGGCTGCTCACAGCTGAGTGCTACAGCCCAGACACTAACCAGTGGACTCTGATCGCCCCCATGAGCACCAGGCGTGCCGGAGTGGGAGTGGCTGCATACGGAGGACATGTCTATGCGGTAGGTGCACACGGAGACAAATGCTTTATACTAGATATTTTTATAGATATATCATTTTACTTTCAATGCTTCTGTGATGCCCTCATTTCCCTAAATGGATTAATACAGTGTCTGCCTGCCTTAACCACACACTAAAACATTCCTCTCATGTGTCCTGTCCTCAGGTGGGAGGGTGTGACCGTGGACACTTCCTGCGTAGCGCGGAGGCCTACAGCCCCTTGACTGACTCCTGGAGCGCCCTGCCCAACATGCTCACCCCCCGCAGCCACTTTGGCATCGGGGTGCTGGACGACCTGCTCTTCGTGGTCGGAGGCTTCAATGGCTCCAGAACCATCTCCAACGTGGAGCGCTACGACCAGAGCAGCGACAAGTGGACTGTAGCCGAGGACATGAAGATCCCGCGCTATGGCCTAAGCTGCTGCATAATGCATGGCCTGCCATTTTACATGAGCCAGTACGCTGCTCCCCGTGGAGGAGGAGGAGGAGGAGGAGGAGGAGGAGGAGGAGGAGGAGGAGGAGGAGGAGCAGGAGCAGGAGGAGGAGGAGGAGGAGGAGGAGCAGGAGCAGGAGCAGGAGCAGGAGGAGGAGGAGGAGGAGGAGGAGCAGGAGCAGGAGCAGGAGCAGGAGCAGGAGCAGGAGCAGGAGGAGGAGGGTAGGAGGAAGAGCAGGAGCAGGAGGAGGAGGAGGAGCAGGAGGAGGAGGAGGAGGAGGAGGAGGAGGAGGAGGAGGAGGAGCAGGAGGAGGAGGAGGAGGAGGAGATATATATATTAGGGCTGTCAAAATTAATGTTTTAACTTTGGAGATTAATTTAAATGATTTAAAGCATTAAAATAAATTAATCTATGGAGTGAAAAATCTTCAATCTTAGCTCCGTGGATATAAGAAAGAGATCTAGCTGAGTCAATGTTGATGGTTTTGTTGAACATTTGTATTTCACAGGAGAGAAACTATTCAAAGAAAGCTATTAAAATAGTCTTTGAATCTAAATATACTTTCTTTATTTGTTACAAGCTTCGGTCTTAAGTAGAAAAATGCTATTTTTAATCTAGATTAATTACAGAAAATTGTGAGATGAATTAGTTAAAAAAAAATGTAATCTATTGACAGCACTAATATATATATATTTCACAAATGATTCAATTCTGTGTCAATTCTTTCTCAAACCGGAGCCAGGCGAGTGCCGACGCCGGCGATGCTTTTCTTCGTTCAGATCTCAGCGTGTGGTCAATTTGGCAACTCCACCTCTGCCAACTCGGCGTTCCATTTCCGGACGGAGGCCTCCCGGCAGGCAGGAGGCGCTGTGGGGCAACTGTACCTCCATCCACAGCCACAGCCACGGACAACTCCATTTGTCAGGCAAGGCCACGGGGAAAATACAGATTGCAATTCCACGGTACAGGAACCTGCCTCCTCGTCTCTCTGCTCCTCTTCCAAGCAACACGCCGTGTTTACATCTGCAGCCACAGCCGGGGCGGAGCAGTCCTTTAACCACTCTCTCACTCCATCCCTCCGTCTCTCCGTCTCTCTATCCCTCCAGCCATCCCTCTCTCTCCATCCATCTCTCTATCCCTCCAGCCATCCATCTATCTCTCCATCTCTCTGCAGCCACAGCCGGGCGGAGCAGTCCTTTAACCACTCTCTCACTCCACCCCTCTGTCTCTCTAACCCTCCAGCCATCCATCTATCTCTCCATCCCTCTGTATCTCCATCTCTATATCCCTCTCTCCATCCTTCCATATCTATGTCCCACTCTCTCTCCATCCCTATATCTCTCCATCCATCTCTCTTTCCATCCCTCTGTCTCTCCATCTCTATATCCCTCTCTCCATCCTTCCATATCTGTATCCCTCTCTCTCTTCATCCCTATTATATATCCATCTATTTGTCTCTACATCCCTCCATGCATCTCTCTCATCCCTCTATCTCTCTATCCCTCAATCCATCTCTCTTTACATCCCTCTATTTCTCCATCTCTCTATATCCCTCTCTCTATCCTTATTATAATAATAATAATAATAATAATAATAATAATAATAATAATAATAATAATAAATAATAATAATAATAATAATAATAATAATAATAATAATAAATTGAATTTGTATTGCACTTTTTGTTCGCTGGGATCCCAAAGTGCTACAGGGTTAAAACATAATTAAAAAATAAAATAATTATTAGTAAAAAAAATATATACAGAATAAAAATAAGATAAAAATAGAACATGTCCTGAAGGTAGAGGGGTGCATGTCCGTTTATGCAGTTATGGGTGAGCATCAGGATTTTGTAATTGATCCGGGATGATATTGTTGTTGTATTGTATAATGTTGTTTGCTGTTTATGTCATAATTGTGCTTTTGGCAACATTTGTGAAATTTCATGCCAATAAAGCTTTTTGAATTGAATTGAATTGAATTGAATTGAATTGAATTGAGAGAGAGAGAGAGAGAGAGAGAGAGAGAGAGAGAGAGAGAGAGAGAGAGAGAGAGAGAGAGAGAGAGAGAGAGAGAGAGAGAGAGAGAGAGAGAGACGTGTAAATGTGTGAGTGAGTGGGTGAATGTGAGAATTCAGTTATTTTTGAGTATTGGAATATATCTTTTGATGTTTTCTTTAGATGCTTCAGATGCTTAAAATTAACCTATAATTGAATTCATAATACCTTGTATCTCGTTTTGGATTTTTTTTTGGAATGTGCGTGTTAAAGACACTACCTGGTTGACCAACAAGAAGAAGCCATTACAGGCATGGTAAAGAATGTGGCACTGCTCCCTCTAGTGGCGGATGAGCGGGGCTACAGGGGGACGGGCCGCGCGCGTGGCTCCCAGCAGCTGAGTCGCTGAAGAGCCTCGTGTACTTTAGCTGAGAACGAGAGCGGGCTGAGAGAATAAACGTGTGACACGATACAGTACATCTCTACACACACGGTCAGCAAGCACACGGGGGAGCCATTGTGTGCAGTGTACACACACACGACACACGCACACACGCACACACACACACACACACACGCACACACACACACACGCTCGCACACACACACACACACACACACGCACACACGTCGGATGGTAATCATAACCGTGTCGTGTCACTCTAATGTCTTGGCTAGCCGCGACCGGCGTCCCGGGCGAGAGGGGGGGGCCGGGGGGGGATATATTTGCCGTCTGTACACACGCGTCCCAGCCGCTCTCCCGCCCGACATTCCCCGCCCGATACAGAGAGATGGTTATTGGCACATCTGATATAGCATGAGCCACACGTGAGATGGTGTGAGTTCTGCCTATATGTTTAACATTCAACTGAGGCACTGAGGGGAGGAGGAGGAGGAGGAGGAGGAGCAGGAGAGGGAGGAGGAGGAGAGGAGGAGGAGAGGGAGGAGGAGGAGAGGGAGGAGGAAGAGGAGAGAGGGGGATGAGGATGAGCAGGAGGAAGAAGAGGAGGAGGAGGATGAGAGGGAGGAGGAGCAGGAGAGGGAGGAGGAGGAGAGGAGGAGGAGAGGGAGGAGGAAGAGGAGATAGGGGGATGAGGATGAGGAGGAGGAGGAGGAGAGGGAGGAGGAGGGGAGGAGCAGGAGAGGGAGGAGGAGAGGAGGAGGAGAGGGAGGAGGAGGAGGAAGAGGAGAGAGGGGGATGAGGATGAGGAGGAGGAGAGGGAGGAGGAGGAGGAGGAGGAGGAGGAGGAGGAGGAGGAGGAGGAGGAGGAGGAGCAGGAGGAAGAGGAGGAGGAGGATGAGAGGGAGGAGGAGAGGGAGGAGGAGGAGGAGGAGTGTCAGACTGTAATGTACTGGGCAGCTCCTAGTGGTCAACAGTGTCAGACTGTGGTTGTACTAGGCAGCTCCTAGTGGTCAACAGTGTCAGCCTGTGGTCGTACTGGGCAGCTCCTAGTGGTCAACAGTGTCAGACTGTGGTTGTACTGGGCAGCTCCTAGTGGTCAACAGTGTCAGACGGTGGTTGTACTGGGCAGCTCCTAGTGGTCAACAGTGTCAGACTGTGGTTGTACTGGGCAGCTCCTAGTGGTCAACAGTGTCAGACTGTGGTTGTACTGGGCAACTCCTAGTGGTCAACAGTGTCAGACTGTGGTTGTACTGGGCAGCTCCTAGTGGTCAACAGTGTCAGACTGTGGTTGTACTGGGCAGCTCCTAGTGGTCAACAGTGTCAGACTGTGGTTGTACTGGGCAGCTCCTAGTGGTCAACAGTGTCAGACTGTGGTTGTACTAGGCAGCTCCTAGTGGTCAACAGTGTCAGACTGTCGTTGTACTGGGCAGCTCCTAGTGGTCAACAGTGGTCAGACGGTGGTTGTACTGGGCAGCTCCTAGTGGTCAACAGTGTCAGACTGTGGTTGTACTGGGCAGCTCCTAGTGGTCAACAGTGTCAGACTGTGGTTGTACTGGGCAGCTCCTAGTGGTCAACAGTGTCAGACTGTGGTTGTACTGGGCAGCTCCTAGTGGTCAACAGTGTCAGACTGTGGTTGTACTGGACATCAGCTCCCAGGTGTGAATGTGTGGAACTGTGTCCAGAGTGTGAAGCAGGGTGTTGCTGAAAAGGAGCAGACAGACACCCAGAACCCACCCTGTGGGTAAATACAATAAAGGATATTCTTGCGTAACTGTGAACAGTGCCACTATATATAATATTCATATTCATTGTTTGGTTTCATTTGGTCTCTGGCTGCTTCATCTGCATCTAAACGCACCGTCCTCTCGCCTCCCGTCCCCCGGGGGGGCGATACGTCACAGATACTACACGCCGACGCCAAGAAACCCACAGACATCACGTTATATCTTTACATTAACATGCTCCTCCGACTCACCCACCCTGCGCGCACGCGGTACAAAGGCCATCCGAAGAAATACTTTCATCCACTTAGAAAGTAGCCCGCCTCCAGTCGCTTAAAACTGTCCTCCTATTGGGTCAATGGTCCGGTCGATGGTCTCTAACTACACACCCTCAAGACCCCTACGCCCGTCTGGCCGTCTCAGACCCACTTCTTCTACCCCGAGCTCCGGGAGGGTCATCAAGGAGAAGCCGCCTATTCTCAGTCCTTGCTCGACAATGGTGGAATGGACTTCCCACGACAGTTAGGACAGCAGCCGAAAACACGACAGCGATCTTTCGCCATCGACTAGAAAAACACACTTCTTCAATCAATATCTGAAATTTAAAAAATAATAATAATAACAACTCTAACCTTCTTACTGTCCTTCTTGAAAGTAGCAATAGTCAGATAAATGAGTACACTGGTAAAAGTAAAAGGGAAACTATCTTATAAATGGCCTTTTTCATTGGCGGTTAGGTGGCCGAGCGGAGATTGCGTTCGTCACCTGTTCGTTTGCCTGTTCGAATCCAGCTCACAGCTCCGGGGTTGTCACCAGCTTGGCTGGCCGTCTGCACTGATACAATTGGCTGTATCAGAGGGTGGGAGAAGCTGGCGGGGTGGGTCCGGGTCGTTGTAAACAGCGACTCCTACAGTTCGGTCGGGGCGCCTGCTAAGCGCGGATTGGACGTGAGGGGGATAGTGTGGTCCTCCCACACGCTACGCCCTCTCAATGAGAATCCGCGCTGCCAGGTGAAAAGAAGCGGTGATTGGCTGGACGTGTGTCGGAGGAAGCACGTGGTAGCCTCCACTCTCCCAGATGATCTGACTGTGGGGGGGGTAAGTGCGCAGCGACCAGGAAGGGACTGGGAATTGGCATACGACTAACATTGGGATGGGAGAAAATCGGAGGAAAATGGAGGGAAAAAAAAAAAAAAAAAAAAAAAAAATTGCCTTTTTCAGTGTTTGGCATTGTTTCCTAGCTATGTGGACTTATATTAATATGATATATGTCTCTAATTCTCATATTGGCGCATTCTTCCAATTCTCCTCTCACAATATTCACCCTCACTGAACTGAGTCATCTGAACATGTGCTGATTTGTGATGTCAGAGAGACTCAGCTGCATGATAATCTGCTGCGGGCGAGACTCAAACGGGATCTTGAGGTAGAAAAATGCTGTTTTTGAGTACTTGATTAGAAATACAAAACAATGAAATAAAAAAAAAAATATTACAGAGGTGTTCCATAAACTCACAGGAATTGTGTAAAAGTGCCCAAATAGTGAAAGAAATAGTAATCAATCAATCAATCAAATTTATTTATAAAGCACATTTCACATGACGTGTGTCAACCAAAGTGCTGTACAGAGGGTAGATACACAAGATACATATAGACAACAATCACACTCCGTTTTATGGGAGGGCACACAGGCAAACACATAGGAAAACAGGGCATGAGTCAGTGAACGGGAAAGGCTAGTAGGTAGAAGTGGGTTTTGAGTCTCGATTTGAAGGCATCTATCGAGGGGGCGATAGTAGGATAGTTCCCCTTTAAGTTCTACTTAAGTAAATGTAGAGAAGTGTTTGCTATTGCGTGTACTTAAGTATCCACAGTAAAAGTGCACATTCTACATGACGTTTGTGTATCCATAGGTTGTGTTAAAGTGGCATGTGGCCCAGTGGTGTAAAAAAAATAGAACCATATATATTATATATATATATGGCCAAAAACACCAGCGTCCTTCATCGATAACCAATCACATGTTTGGGCCAAGTGTGGTTTTTAAAGCAGTTTAAAGCCGCCAGTGCCCCTGGGTGTCTGTGGAAGACCTGTGTTGCTCTGGGAGTCTGTGGAAGACCTGTGTTGCTCTGGGTGTCTGTGGAAGACCTGTGTTGCTCTGGGAGTCTGTGGAAGACCTGTGTTGCTCTGGCGTTGGCTTCAACAGTGATGCAGAGCTCCGCTCTATTGCTGCCGGCGCGTTATTTTTGAGTATTGGAATCTATCTTTTGATGTTTTCTTTAGATGCTTCAGATGCTTAAAATTAACCTATAATTGAATTCATAATACCTTGTATCTCGTTTTTGATTTTTTTTTGAATGTGCGTGTTAAAGACACTACCTGGTTGACCAACAAGAAGAAGCCATTACAGGCATGGTAAAGAATGTGGCACTGCTCCCTCTAGTGGCGGATGAGCGGGGCTACAGGGGGACGGGCCGCGCGCGTGGCTCCCAGCAGCTGAGTCGCTGAAGAGCCTCGTGTACTTTAGCTGAGAACGAGAGCGGGCTGAGAGAATAAACGTGTGACACGATACAGTACATCTCTACACACACGGTCAGCAAGCACACGGGGGAGCCATTGTGTGCAGTGTACACACACACGACACACGCACACACGCACACACACACACACACACACACGCACACACACACACGCTCGCACACACACACACACACACACACGCACACACGTCGGATGGTAATCATAACCGTGTCGTGTCACTCTAATGTCTTGGCTAGCCGCGACCGGCGTCCCGGGCGAGAGGGGGGGGCCGGGGGGGGATATATTTGCCGTCTGTACACACGCGTCCCAGCCGCTCTCCCGCCCGACATTCCCCGCCCGATACAGAGAGACGGTTATTGGCACATCTGATATAGCATGAGCCACACGTGAGATGGTGTGAGTTCTGCCTATATGTTTAACATTCAACTGAGGCACTGAGGGGAGGAGGAGGAGGAGGAGGAGGATCAGGAGAGGGAGGAGGAGGAGAGGAGGAGGAGAGGGAGGAGGAGGAGAGGGAGGAGGAAGAGGAGAGAGGGGGATGAGGATGAGCAGGAGGAAGAAGAGGAGGAGGAGGATGAGAGGGAGGAGGAGCAGGAGAGGGAGGAGGAGGAGAGGAGGAGGAGAGGGAGGAGGAAGAGGAGATAGGGGGATGAGGATGAGGAGGAGGAGGAGGAGAGGGAGGAGGAGGGGAGGAGCAGGAGAGGGAGGAGGAGAGGAGGAGGAGAGGGAGGAGGAGGAGGAAGAGGAGAGAGGGGGATGAGGATGAGGAGGAGGAGGAGGAGGAGGAGGAGGAGGAGGAGGAGGAGGAGGAGGAGGAGGAGGAGCAGGAGGAAGAGGAGGAGGAGGATGAGAGGGAGGAGGAGAGGGAGGAGGAGGAGGAGGAGTGTCAGACTGTGGCAGCTCCTAGTGGTCAACAGTGTCAGACTGTGGTTGTACTAGGCAGCTCCTAGTGGTCAACAGTGTCAGCCTGTGGTCGTACTGGGCAGCTCCTAGTGGTCAACAGTGTCAGACTGTGGTTGTACTGGGCAGCTCCTAGTGGTCAACAGTGTCAGACGGTGGTTGTACTGGGCAGCTCCTAGTGGTCAACAGTGTCAGACTGTGGTTGTACTGGGCAGCTCCTAGTGGTCAACAGTGTCAGACTGTGGTTGTACTGGGCAACTCCTAGTGGTCAACAGTGTCAGACTGTGGTTGTACTGGGCAGCTCCTAGTGGTCAACAGTGTCAGACTGTGGTTGTACTGGGCAGCTCCTAGTGGTCAACAGTGTCAGACTGTGGTTGTACTGGGCAGCTCCTAGTGGTCAACAGTGTCAGACTGTGGTTGTACTAGGCAGCTCCTAGTGGTCAACAGTGTCAGACTGTCGTTGTACTGGGCAGCTCCTAGTGGTCAACAGTGGTCAGACGGTGGTTGTACTGGGCAGCTCCTAGTGGTCAACAGTGTCAGACTGTGGTTGTACTGGGCAGCTCCTAGTGGTCAACAGTGTCAGACTGTGGTTGTACTGGGCAGCTCCTAGTGGTCAACAGTGTCAGACTGTGGTTGTACTGGGCAGCTCCTAGTGGTCAACAGTGTCAGACTGTGGTTGTACTGGACATCAGCTCCCAGGTGTGAATGTGTGGAACTGTGTCCAGAGTGTGAAGCAGGGTGTTGCTGAAAAGGAGCAGACAGACACCCAGAACCCACCCTGTGGGTAAATACAATAAAGGATATTCTTGCGTAACTGTGAACAGTGCCACTATATATAATATTCATATTCATTGTTTGGTTTCATTTGGTCTCTGGCTGCTTCATCTGCATCTAAACGCACCGTCCTCTCGCCTCCCGTCCCCCGGGGGGGCGATACGTCACAGATACTACACGCCGACGCCAAGAAACCCACAGACATCACGTTATATCTTTACATTAACATGCTCCTCCGACTCACCCACCCTGCGCGCACGCGGTACAAAGGCCATCCGAAGAAATACTTTCATCCACTTAGAAAGTAGCCCGCCTCCAGTCGCTTAAAACTGTCCTCCTATTGGGTCAATGGTCCGGTCGATGGTCTCTAACTACACACCCTCAAGACCCCTACGCCCGTCTGGCCGTCTCAGACCCACTTCTTCTACCCCGAGCTCCGGGAGGGTCATCAAGGAGAAGCCGCCTATTCTCAGTCCTTGCTCGACAATGGTGGAATGGACTTCCCACGACAGTTAGGACAGCAGCCGAAAACACGACAGCGATCTTTCGCCATCGACTAGAAAAACACACTTCTTCAATCAATATCTGAAATTTAAAAAATAATAATAATAACAACTCTAACCTTCTTACTGTCCTTCTTGAAAGTAGCAATAGTCAGATAAATGAGTACACTGGTAAAAGTAAAAGGGAAACTATCTTATAAATGGCCTTTTTCAGTGTTTGGCATTGTTTCCTAGCTATGTGGACTTATATTAATATGATATATGTCTCTAATTCTCATATTGGCGCATTCTTCCAATTCTCCTCTCACAATATTCACCCTCACTGAACTGAGTCATCTGAACTTGTGCTGATTTGTGATGTCAGAGAGACTCAGCTGCATGATAATCTGCTGCGGGCGAGACTCAAACGGGATCTTGAGGTAGAAAAATGCTGTTTTTGAGTACTTGATTAGAAATACAAAACAATGAAATAAAAAAAATAAAAAATTACAGAGGTGTTCCATAAACTCACAGGAATTGTGTAAAAGTGCCCAAATAGTGAAAGAAATAGTAATCAATCAATCAATCAAATTTATTTATAAAGCACATTTCACATGACGTGTGTCAACCAAAGTGCTGTACAGAGGGTAGATACACAAGATACATATAGACAACAATCACACTCCGTTTTATGGGAGGGCACACAGGCAAACACATAGGAAAACAGAGCATGAGTCAGTGAACGGAAAGGCTAGTAGGTAGAAGTGGGTTTTGAGTCTCGATTTGAAGGCATCTATCGAGGGGGCAATAGTAAGATAGTTCCCCTTTAAGTTCTACTTAAGTAAATGTAGAGAAGTGTTTGCTATTGCGTGTACTTAAGTATCTAAAGTAAAAGTACACATTCTACATGACGTTTGTGTATCCATAGGTTGTGTTAAAGTGGCATGTGGCCCAGTGGTGTAAAAAAAATAGAACCATATATATTATATATATATGGCCAAAAACACCAGCGTCCTTCATCGATAACCAATCACATGTTTGGGCCAAGTGTGGTTTTTAAAGCAGTTTAAAGCCGCCAGTGCCCCTGGGTGTCTGTGGAAGACCTGTGTTGCTCTGGGAGTCTGTGGAAGACCTGTGTTGCTCTGGCGTTGGCTTCAACAGTGATGCAGAGCTCCGCTCTATTGCTGCCGGCGCAGGTGGACTCACTCACGCTCATCTCCCAGAAGCTGCCTCATGCAGCTCTAACTGGATATGGAGCTTTTGCAAAACATGAAAGACGGCATCCAATATTGCACAGTGACTTTATAATACATTATAAAGGCAGTGGTGGAAAGTAACTAAGTATTTGTACTCAAGTTGTGTACCAGTTTCGAGTTACTTGTACTTCATGTGAGTATTTTCATTTTAGGGAACTTTATACTTTTTTACTCCATTACATTTCAAGGTAAATGTTGTACGTTTTACTCCACTACATGTATCTGAATCCATCAGTTACTAGCTATTTTGAAGAAAAATATGTTTGCATAGAAAACGCAGTATAAAATAAAAAATTTATGAAGATGATATACTTTTTCACATTTGAAGCATGTTAACTTCAACAGGATGTAATCAGTGCAGCGTAACTGGACCACACACCACTTTAATATAACCTTTAATCAGTGCAGCATAACTGGACCACATACCACTTTAACATCACCTTTAATCAGAGCAGCATAACTGGACCACATACCACTTTAACATCACCTTTAATCAGAGCAGCATAACTGGACCACATACCACTTTAACATCACCTTTAATCAGAGCAGCATAACTGGACCACATACCACTTTAACATCACCTTTAATCAGAGCAGCATAACTGGACCACATACCACTTTAACATAACCTTTAATCAGAGCAGCATAACTGGACCACATACCACTTTAACACAACCTTTAATCAGAACAGCATAACTGGACCACATACCACTTTAACATAACCTTTAATCAGAGCAGCATAACTGGACCACATACCACTTTAACACAACCTTTAATCAGAGCAGCATAACTGGACCACATACCACTTTAACATAACCTTTAATCAGAGCAGCATAACTGGACCACATACCACTTTAACATCACCTTTAATCAGGGCAGCATAACTGGACCACATACCACTTTAACATCACCTTTAATCAGAGCAGCGTAACTGGACCACATACCACTTTAACATCACCTTTAATCAGAGCAGCATTAGGTTATATATTTACCACCGTTGACATATTTACACACCAACCATTCAGGTTATATATTTAGGTATATTATACCCACCGTATTTAAGTTTAAGTCACATGGTGTGTCATCTCTGTGTTCGTTTCGGGACAGCACATCATGTGATCTGTTTTTTTTACGTCTGTTTATTTGCATCTTTCATTTCACAAAGAATTAGTGCTGTATACGTTAACATAAATTGATAAGAGTTAAAAGAGTTTCATAAAAACATAGGTTATATTACACACACACACACACTTACAAAGTATAATACAAGTTTATATTAGAAATACAATATATCAGTAATAGTACAAAGCTGCGTTATAGAGTGATTATTAGACATCTCATATTAGGTATAAACTAGAGTAGCTAGAGTTACAGATGATGTATTGCCTAGTGTCTATATAATCAATGAAGGGTTGCAGAGTCCGATGGCATTGATCTCCTATGATGTTTTTTAACAGTTCATCAGCTCGCTCCACCTTGTATCACACCCTGCCGTTATGAACAGTGATGCCAGTAACTAGTTACTCTAATCTGATTACTTTTTTCAGTAAATAGTTATCTAACTTGTTACTTTTTACCAGCCAGTAATCTGATTACAGTTACTTTTCCAAGTGGCTGTGCGTTACTATTTAGTTACTATATCTCATAATGCTGATGATAAGAGAGCCAGGGGTACAGTCAGCTAGACCGGAGATGGGACATGCGCTCGCACAGCCAATGAGCAGCCAATCATGATTTATGACATTATGCACTTTCAATAAAGCATTATAAAAAATAAAATAAAAACTGTTGTCATTCTTATGTTGTGGCAGCAGCAGTGGGGACGACAACAACTTCGTAACCTAGTTACTTTCAAAGTAACTTAGTAATCAAGTAATCAGTAAGGTAACTAGATTACTTTTTAAAGGAGTAATCAGTAATCAGTCATCAGATTATTTTTACAAGTAATCTGTGGCATCACTGGTTATGAAATACACATTTGGAACAGGATCCATGTCAGAAACATGTGACTCGTGTGTCGTGTCTAATGACAGAGACGGAGGAGAACAGAGGAACGTAAACACTCGAGTACAACCAGCTGGTGGCTCTGATCTTCAGATGCCCTTGGGCTGTGCAACAGCTCAGCTCTGCTGGGGAAACCAGCTGCGACACCCTCCACTCCCCTCTAGAGGGCGACATAGCCACAATTTAAACTAACTAGGCCCAGTGCTGAACACTATGCCCATATAGAGTAGTTTCCACTTGTCATTGTATGTGGCATCATCATAGAGACACACCAGGCACAGTTATGTATGTGTTTATTCACTTGAAGGGGGAAAAAAATGCATGAAAACAGTATGACCATGAATGGCTTTCACTTGGCATTGTATTGTTATTAAGGTCATATATTACCTTAGTAACACAACACAGGGTTATATGTGTTATATATTACCTTAGTAACACAACACAGGGTTATATGTGTTATATATTATCTTAGTAACACAACACAGGGTTATATGTGATATATATTATCTTAGTAACACAACACAGGGTTATGTGTTATATATTATCTTAGTAACACAACACAGGGTTATATGTGTTATATATTATCTTAGTAACACAACACAGGGTTATGTGCGTTATATATTATCTTAGTAACACAACACAGGGTTATGTGTTATATATTATCTTAGTAACACAACACAGGGTTATATGTGTTATATATTATCTTAGTAACACAACACAGGGTTATAGGTGTTATCTATTATCTAAGCAACACAAGACAGGGTTACTATCTATTATCTAAGCCAGTGTTTCTCAACTGGTGGGCCATTTTGAGTGGGTCGCGGATGTGTAAAGAAAATCTTTTTTTTATAATATCTTTTTTTTACTACCTATCTTTGTGAAAGTGGCTTCTCAGCTCTGGTCCAGCTGAAGACAAAGCAGAGGAACTGATTGGACATTGAGCATGACCTCCGAGTTGCTTTGTCTACCATCACCCCAGACTTTGAGACTCTTGTCAGGAGCAAACAACATCCCCAGTTATCCCATTAGTTCCCTGGGATGTTAAGGCGTAGCTTAACAGTTAAGCTAAGAAGTCTGCTAAGAAGGATATATTATTTATTATTAATATTATTATTTTATTTCATTGTGTTTTTAGCCCTAGTTGCACTTTTGTTGCAACCCCAGTTATCCCATTAGTTCCCCCAAACTTACTGTAGGTCTGTTATGTTAAGCTAAGAAATCTGCTAAGAAGCATTATATTATTTATTATTTTATTTCATTGGGTTTTTAGCCCTAGTTGCACGTTTGTTGCACTTTTTTGTGTTTATTTCATGTTTTTAACAGTGCATGAAAGATTGTGTATTACTGCAAAAAAAATAAAAAATTGAAGTAAATCATAGTGGTTAAAAAATTTGGGTCGCGACTTAATGACTAAGGAAAATGTTGGGTCCCGAGGCTAGACCAGTTGAGAACCACTGATCTAAGCAACACAAGACAGGGTTACTATCTATTATCTTCTAAGCAACACAAGACAGGGTTATTATTTATTATCTAAGCAGCACAAGACAGGGGGTCTCATTCTCCAACGGACTTACGACAAAAAGGGCTTTTTGTTTCGACTCCTATCCGAGCTCCGGGAGGGTCATCAAAGAGAAGTCGTCTATTCTCAGTCCTTGCCCCACAATGGTGCAATGAACTACCCACCCCAGTTAGGACAGCCAAAACCCGTCCAATCTTTCGCCGTCGACTAAAGACACACTTCTTCAACCATTATCTGAAAAAAAAAATTATAATAAATAAATCTAACCCTAACTAACCTTACCGTCATGCACTTGTCCTAATAAACTAACCTACACTGTAGCACTCAACACTTGATGAACATTGTTGCTCAGCTGATAGAGTTGTGCCCTTCCTGATGACTTGTCGTACAGAACTTGTAAGTCGCTTTGGATAAAAGCGTCAGCTAAATGACTAAATGTAAATGTCTTAGGGCCATTTGAGATGAATATATATAATATAATATAATATGAATTATATATGTTTTATTGGGATGGGTGGTGAATCCCAAAATCGGCCCGAAAAGGTCTCAAATGGCCCTAAGAGAAAGCCCTTTTTGTTGTAAGTCCTTGGTGAATGAGACATCATGCAACACACACACAGAAACAACTACCACCTAAGCAAGACTAGATATAAACTATGTCTGTCATAATTTCTTCAGCAACACAGAGGTATACACTAGGTCAGGGGTGGCCAACCAGTCAGAGACTAAGAGCCACAAAAATCACTGTGGTACCACAAAGAGCCACACCATATACCAGCGTTTCTCAACTTTTTTTTCAGTCACGGCACCCTTCATGTGTTTATAGGTCTCACCCTCTGGCCTCTGAAGTTACTAATGTATTTTTTATTTGGGCCTCACAGGGTTACAAGTACCGACCCACGGTTGCAAAATTACAAAATCACTTTTAGCCATTTAAAAAAAGAATGTTTATTTAAAAAATGTTAAGCACAATGTTAAGTCCAGGGACGTGCACAGGACTTTAGAGGGGCAAGTGCTCAAAGGCGGAAAAGGGCACTGCGCCTGTGCTATTTTTGGGGGCCCTTTTTGGGCGGGGAGGGGCCTTTTTATGCTTTTTGGGGGGTTTTGGTGATCAAATATTGAATATTGAACTATAATAATCAGTGCAGGAGCTCACTTATCCTTGAAAGACACTTTTATCACTGACTTAAAATGCCCATACATCTCCATAAATGTTCAGGGCGGAGGGAATAAGTGCTTACCCTACAGACCCCAAGTCTGTTAGGACAGCAGACTCTGTTGGCACTGCTCAAAACTTACCTTTTTAAAATAGCTTTTAAATGAATTATTATCTTTATTTCATTGTCTTATTTTTCTTTATTTCTAAACAAAATTGTAATGAACCCAAAGGAGAATATCAATTAAATTTTTAATTTTTTTTTATATCTTTGCTGGTGAATAACACCATGCTAAAAATGACCAGACATGAAAAACTGCCACTGAGCTCGTTCACCTTCTTGAGATCAAAATCTAAGCAAATGAATAAAGGGAAGATGATTTAAACAGAATGTTTCGTAGATAGTCTAGATTCAGTACTGAATTCTGCCATCCGGAAACATGCAATTCGAAATATTATTATAGAATATCAGGCCTATAAATTACCTTATTATAGCCAAGTCGCACATCTATGGATCGGGCCGAATCTCCTCTTTCCAATGGCAGAGTTAACCCTGTCGGGGTTAAGGCGTAGGACTGATTGCAATACTGGCAGTGAAAAGGTGGTATCTGTGCGTCCCTCCAACCAACATTGCACAACACAATGCCAGACCCATGACAAGCTGCTGTAACCTCACACACACACACAAACAGTATTTATTTTTAATACATGTTTCTTTGTTTTTCCTGCCTGTACTAGGCTGTGTCTGTGCGACCTGGCAGGTTCAGAGAGATGTGCCAAGACCCAGAACAAAGGAGATCGCTTAAAAGAGGCGGGAAACATCAACACGTCTCTGCTCATCCTGGGAAAATGTCTGAACGCACTGCGACACAACCAGCAGTCTAAGTGAGATGATGATGATGATTAGATTCAAATTTGTTGTCATTATACAGTACAACAGAAATTATTTTAGCATCCAACCAGAGTGCAAATGTAACCGTAAAGTGCAATATACAATGTACAAGTGATTAGTCATGCATGATGAAAGTAATTAAAGCAAAGGTTAAATTCCTTCTCTCTTCTTATCGTTGGATGTAAATGTCAGTGCTGGCGTTACCAAGGGAATTACCACCTATTTTAAGAAGTCATATATGTTCTCCCTGTACCCCAGGACAGTTCAGTCAGTATTTGTGAACACACGCCACTCTCTCCTAAAGATGGAAATCGGAGAGAGAACCCTCCAATAAAATCCGAGGCTGCTCCATAGACGATGAACCTTATGAGGCCATAGCATGTTTGTGTGAGCTCTTACGACCACATTAGGTTTATATTCTAGCATTGCTGGAAGGGCTGAAGCAGAATTAAAAACCTAATTTGGGTGTAAGAGCTCACACAAAAATGTCTACAGGTTTTACATTGATTTGAGGGTTCTCTCTGATTTCTAGTTCTGTACCGTTAAGAGGCTCGGCTTGGCATCACACTGCACTATCTCGCGTACGTGCACGCGCACTGAATAAACCACAAATGTACCTCTAATACCAGTATTAGTCTGACCACACCCCTCATCAGCTTACCTTACCAGCTTACCTTAAGCAGGTGTGTGGTCACCTGCTCTCCTCCTTCTCGCTTTCACCACAAGGAAAGTGCCTCGGTAGTACCCCACTTGACGTGTTTGTTAGTTGAAAAGAGTTGTGACTGGTTTACATTGTGCTTAACCTTTTTCTTCTCTCACTTGTTGTATAAGAAAAAGGTTTGGGTCATAATGTATTCCGCGGAGAGTAGACCCGCTAGACCTACTCTTCACCACCGATTCTCCATTCCCGCCTCCGTCGTGCGTTCCGGTGCTGGGCTGTTGCCACTCTCGTGGTTGCCGACCCAGCCCGGGAGACTGCCGGTGGATAGTTTTCCTCACCGACGAGCCGAGGGTTCGGTGCCGTCGCTCCGGCGATGGCCTGATCTCGACTCTGGTTCCTCTGTTTCTGGGGAATCGCCCGTTGATGAACGGGGGATTGTCTTAGAGCCAGAGGATTTGCGACGAAAACCTTTTGCGTCTGCTCGCTCACGTCGCAACATGGTGGCGTGCAGACGCGAACGGCCTGGTTTTGGGGAATTGCTGGAGACCAGCGAGGCCGCGTCCGACTCTGGATTTCTGATGGAAACTGAAGACTTCATGGAGGAGGCGGACGGGTTCTTGTATGATGGTCCCGTGGAGGAGAGTATCCCTCCTCCGGAGACCCCGGAGGGGGGAGAAATGGCTCCACGGGGCGCCTTGTTCGAGGATGTCGAGGAACCACCTTGGCCTCATCAGCAGGATGCCCTACTGTCAGCCGCATCGGATTGTGGCTCCTTGACCAGTCGCAGCCTGCTGTATGCGAGGGATGCGGGGTCGGTGGAGGAGGGTCCGCAGGGGGAACTGCGGGCCTTGTTTCCCGAGCTCATGGCGGTAGCCGCCGCTGCAAACGGTGTGCCGCTGCCGCTGCCATTGCCTGCACCTGTCCCTGATGACCTCATAGGCCATCCCTGGCAGCGTCCCCCGGTGAGAGGGGTGGACGTTGTCTACCCATTTTTCCCATCGATGGGGGCCTATGTTCGTCGGGGTCAGGCGGTGTCCAACATCATGGGACTAACTCCCGCCTACGTACCAGTTACGCGGGTGTCGGGGTTAGTCAAAGGTATGGGGGAGGGCGTACCTCGGCTTGACAATCCGATGGCCGCGCTCCTCTGTCCGGATATGGTGTGGGAACCCCTATGCAAGCCGGTCCTCCAGGGGAGGTCGGCTAGGCGATTGGCTTATTGGGGTGACCAGTCATTCATCGCTGGTACACAGTCGCTGGCTGCGGCGTCTAACATCGCCCACCTGGCTAGATTTGTATCGGGGATAATGACGGGCGGCGCGGATCTGAACGAGGTAAAATGCGATCAGATCACCCAGGCTGCGGGAGCTGTGCTGCACCTTTCCCAGGTGCTGGCCATAGCCATGGGGAAAGTGCGCGCCCTGGCCACCCTGGGCCAGCGTCATCTTTGGCTGGAGCAGGCCCGTGTGCCGGAACGGAAGAGAGCCCCTCTTCTGACGGCCGCCCTCTCCGACGCTGGCCTATTCGGGAAGGCCCTGCAATTGATGACCTCAACATGCAGAGAAATGGCAGAGGAGAGATCCGTCCTTCAACCCCATTTTCCGCCTCCCGTCCTTGCCGGTGGGGGCAGAAGGCTTCCGCGACGTCGAGCTGTCTCCGTCGCCGCTACCACTACCTCCACCGCCACTGCTGGCCCTGCCAAGAGGGCCAGGGGACGAAGCGGCGCTTCGGCCACCGCCGGCCCATCCCAGGCCGGAGGAGACGGTAGGGAACGTCGTGTCCAGCAGACTGTAACCTATCGTCCCTCCGGGGCTCCCCGGGGTGGCAAGACTCGAGCGGCGCGAGGTGGCAGGCGCCGTTAAGAGTGACTTTTCCCCTTTGTGTCCCCTCCTCTACACCCTTCCCGGCCCCTCTGTGATTTTGTGCCTTAAACACTTATTAATTAATAAAAATAGTTCCCCGATATAAGGGGGACTGTGTTTGGCCGAACAAACTGTGTGTTTCTTCAATACAAATCATGTGGTGGGGTTGTGTTTATATGAATCTACCCTGTTACGTTGGGGGGGTGAGTTGTGTTGTGTTACGAGTTTTAAGCAAGGTCTGCAACTTACACTCGGTAATAGGTTCTATTAGCTTGATGCTCCACATGCAATTAGAACTGGTGTTATTCCATTGCTTTAACTAAGTATATGTGTTTCACAACGCTGTGTTGTTAGTTGCAGTAATGCTCGTACGCACATTTTTTATGGCCTAGCCATTACTCTCGTTCAGCGTTCTTCCTATGTGTAACATAGGCTACGGGTATGGGATTCACGCACAGGCGACTTGTGTTTTGTTGTAAACCCTTTTTACACTTTGTGGGTAGCTGACATTGTATTAGCTTGTGCTATATTTTGTTCTACCGGAGGTTTTCAAAATGGCTACGGTTGTTTTCTGTGTGTAGGGATAGAAGGTGTGTTTTCGGGAGGGGGTGTCGGATAAACCCCTCCTTTTTTCCCACTTGATTGGTTTAGAGGATTTGTTGATCTTTTCTGCTGAGCCAGTCAGGGCCAAGCCAGTGCTTGACAGGGGGGGGGGGGGGGGGGGGGGGGGGAGGGGTATTCTACCGACTCCTGTTATGACAGGATCCGGTGGGTTTTTTCCCCGCCCGTTATAGCGTTGTTGCTATGGCGCCGCCTTCCATGAGCTGGGGTCGTAAAGATGTCGAGGTTGGGCGCAGAACTTACAGCCTGCTGCGCCCGTTTATGTGTCAAACTTGAGTCTGTTGGTCACGTGTCTCACAGTTTACATATCTTTTTCTTGACCGTGGTCTCATGTGGGAAGGTGTTTTCTGGGGGAATCTGGTCTTACACTCTGATTAAAAGGAGTGACTGGATTAAAATCATGTGAAAAACAGGGTTTTTACTCCCAGCTGTGCAGTTAGGTCATACGTGTGATGCCTTTTCTTTATTTTATAAAGAGTTGAATGTGTCTTGATGGATATGAAATGAGGGTCCCTGATGGAACAAGACTGACGTCTTTCTCAGGTCTGCCTCCCCTTATCTTTTTGTGTGTATTCCTGTACTGCAGTCTGTTGGGTAAATATTTTCATTCATTCATTCATGGAGTTGATTGCATCTCGCCCCTCTTGTTGTTCCCTGGGCGTCTTGGGGATTCAATATGGTGGTCTAAACGGCCTATTGTTGATGTGGGTATGTCAGAACGCACACATAGTGCTGGCTCAGGATGTGCTTTGGCCGTTGCTGACTGGCGCGCCTCGTTTGCTTTGGTAAAACAGCGTTTTTATGGAGCAATTGGGATGGGGGTTTTTCCTCTTCCGACATCCTGTGTGTTGTCGATGGGTTCCCGTTCATGTCAGGGGATGATGACGGAATGGGTCTGGACATATGGGGAAGGGTCTCACGCCCTAGGGGTGGGCCGCCGGACGCGGTTCATACCGACACGTCTGGGTGGCGCCTTCTTTTTTATGTTGGGATCAGACGCGCATATCTGCCCCTTTTCCTGGGGTTGGCAGGTCGGCGTGATTAGGGCACAGGACTGGTTCTGGTCGCGCTGGTCCAGATCAGTGCACCCGTTGTCCGCTGGGGATGCAGATCTGCTGTTCTGGTACCCTGAGGGACTTAGGGTTTTTTCAGGGGGGAAAATGCTAGGTCGATCCGGGTGTCACAGGGTTGTGCGTTATGGGACCCTTTTTGATGTATTCTGCACTGTCATAGTGGCTTATGGCCGTGCCGACCTGTACGCGTCCGATCTCGTCGGATCTCGGCCGCTGTGCGGGTTGGTCTTGGTTGGTACTTGGTTGGGTGACCTCCTGGGAATACCGAGTGCGGGGTGCTGGGGCTGGTCTTCCATATTACGCTCTTCTCTTGCGTTTTGGCGCTGAGGAGCCTGTTGGGTGGGGTTAACCTCCTTTGGGATCCTGTGCTCCCCGTATCGCCGGGCCCGGTCCGGGGTGATGCTCGTTGACCCGTAGGCCCGGGATAGCCCTGTTGGGAACCGGAACGCGGGCTGCGGCGGTGCCGCAGGTGCGTTTCGGGGTTTTTCCTGAGGGGTTATGGGACCAACCATTGCATGGGGTGATGCCTGGGTGGTTGGTTCTCTGGTGTGTTGCTGCAGTGTCAACTCCCGGTTCTCCGGTTGAGGGTGCCCCTGCACGTTCATGACGTCTGCCGATCGTATGGGCTTTTCTGTGGGCAGCTGTCAGGGGCCGAGTGGTCTACGGATCCCACTTCTGACGTGCTGTTTGAAAGCTTGGTTATGCGACAACGCCAGCATACGCCCCTTCCGCCGGGGCGGCTGTTTCAGCTGTCCTTTCTGGCGCCTGCCTCGTCCGCAGTTTTCCAGGCTTGGGTTGACAGCCTGTTGCCTGGTCTTCCCCGGTGCACTGCCTGCTTCCGTTGGTTAACTCTTGTGTGTTATGACCATGCTGTCTGCCTGTTGCAGGGCTTGTGTTCCAGGCGGTGTGCTGTTGGGGGGGACAGGGCCCGCTCGGCTGAGGGGCCTTTGTCCGAATACGCTGGCGATGTGGGGGGCGGGGTCACTGGGTGCCCCCCTGGTGGGGTCTTGATGCTGGCATCATGGACTTCTCCGGGCCCCCATTTCAGGGAGCCCAGTCCTTTGGTGGATCTGGGCCTTCCTTCGCGCTCCGCTGCTACGGCCTTGCCACGGGGTTGGGTTGGCCCTTGACCCCGTGATTCTGGGGGCAGTAACGAGGTGGTTTCCTCCGTTCGTTCCCGGGTGGCATGCGGGTTGTGCGTGTGTGTAGTCGTGGGGTCAAGCCACGGCTGCTCACCCTGTGCGTTGAGTTGCTTGAGTGCCTCTTCGCACGGTCGGGTCCGTCGCCTTCCCGTGAAGCCCCTAATAGGGGGGCTACCCGCCATTAGGGGGGGTCGGGGGGGCTCGGCCCTCCCTGTTCTGATGGTTGTGGGGGGGCTGTCAGCGGGGTGTATTTGTCAGCCAGCGGCTCCGCTTGGCCTCCCTTGTGCAGTGTGATGCCAAGCCGAGCCTCTTAACGGTACAGAACGATAGGTTATGACTATAACCAAGTTCTGTTAGTTAGAGGCGACGCTTGGCATCAGACGGCCGCTGCAGCCCTTGTCCTCACCTTGTGGTGAAAGCTTGGGAAGGAGGAGAGCAGGTGACCACACACCTGCTTATGAAGGTAAGCTGATGAGGGGTGTGGTCAGACTAATACTGGTATTAGAGGTACATTTGTGGTTTATTCAGTGCGCGTGCACGTACGCGAGATAGTGCAGTGTGATGCCAAGCGTCGCCTCTAACTAACAGAACTTGGTTATAGTCATAACCTATCGTTCTAGGAGAGTGTTGCGTGTGTTCACAGATGCTGACCTGAACTGTCCTGGGGTGCAGGGAACACTTATGTGAAGTCTTTAAATCTGCCAGTGTCCATAAAAATGATTGTCTCAGAAATAATTAAAAAAAAAAGATATGAAGAAATGACTTAAGTCACGTAGGATGATGATCTATGGGGGTGTGCTGTAGATTTTGTATTGTATCTATTTATATGTCCTATTTGTGCATGGTGGATACTAGTAATCTTGTCCATTTTCCATTGTGTGAGGACCACAATGGAAATAAACCGTAAGGTTTTTTTAGTTTTTTAATCCTCGACGATTTTAGATTATATGTGATGGCTGTACATGTGTGTACCGGTATTGTATGTAATTTTGATTGTCAAATAAATTCAATCAATCAATCAATCCTCCAGGCTACTGCAGCACGTCCCCTTCAGGGAGAGCAAGCTGACCCACTACCTGCAAGGCTGCTTCTCTGGCTGGTAAAGCAGCATGATTGTGAACGTAAACCAGTGTGCCTCCATGTATGATGAGACCCTGAACGTACTCAAGTTCTCAGCCCTGGCGCAGAAGGTACACTTCCTGGTTTCTTTCTTGTGCACTCTCTTCTGGTTTCTTTCTCGTGCACTCTCCTTTGGTTTCTTCTTATGTGCACTCTTCTGGTTTCTTCTTTCTCATGCACTCTCTTCTTGTTTCTTCTTTCTTGTGCACTCTTCTGGTTTCTTCTTTCTTGTGCACTCTCTGGTTTCTTTCTCGTGCACTCTCCTCTGGTTTCTTCTTTCTTGTGCACTCTGGTTTCTTTCTCGTGCACTCTCCTCTGGTTTCTTCTTTCTTGTGCACTCTCTGATTTCTTTCTCGTGCACTCTCTTCTGGTTTCTTTCTTGTGCACTCTCTGATTTCTTTCTCGTGCACTCTCTTCTGGTTTCTTCTTTTTCGTTCACTCTTCTGGTTTCTTTCTTGTGCACTCTCTGATTTCTTTCTCGTGCACTCTCTTCTGGTTTCTTCTTTTTCGTTCACTCTTCTGGTTTCTTCTTTCTCGTGCACTCTCTTCTGGTTTCTTCTTTCTCGTGCACTCTCTTCTGGTTTCTTCTTTCTCGTGCACTCTTCTGGTTTCTTCTTTCTCGTGCACTCTTCTGGTTTCTTCTTTCTCGTGCACTCTCCTCTGGTTTCTTCTTTCTCGTGCACTCTTCTGGTTTCTTCTTTCTCGTGCACTCTCCTCTGGTTTCTTCTTTCTCGTGCACTCTTCTGGTTTCTTCTTTCTCGTGCACTCTCCTCTGGTTTCTTCTTTCTCGTGCACTCTTCTGGTTTCTTCTTTCTCGTGCACTCTCTTCTGGTTTCTTCTTTCTCATGCACTCTCTTCTGGTTTCTTCTTTCTCGTGCACTCTCTTCTGGTTTCTTCTTTCTCGTGCACTCTTCTGGTTTCTTCTTTCTTGTGCACTCTTCTGGTTTCTTCTTTCTCGTGCACTCTTCTGGTTTCTTCTTTCTCATGCACTCTCCTCTGGTTTCTTCTTTTCCGTGCACTCCTCTGGTTTCTTTTTCGTGCACTCTTCGTGCATAATATCTGCATATCTCTATATATCTATCTCCTGTTCCTCTCTATATAAAGATTTGCATCTCTATGTAAATATCTGTATATCTCCTATCCCTCTATATACATATCTGCGTATCTTATCCATCTATATAAATATTTATCTCCTATCCCTCTATATATAAATATCTATCTCCTATCCCTCTATAGTATATACATATATGTATATCTCTATATATATATATAAATATTGCATAGTAAGAAGCATTTTGTATAAAAGTATTCTGTACTTCTGTATGACAACTATTAAAGAAACTAGTTTTGCATCTTCTACCCCCCTCCTATATAAATATCTACATGTGTCTGTATATGTATATTCTATCCCTCTCTTTGTGTATCGCTGACTGAACCCACCTCTGGCCACCAGGTGGCGGTGCTGACCACCAGGCCCCTTCCCAGCCTCGGCCACACGTCGGCCCAGGACCTCTCTTTCATCATCAACACCGCTGACAAGAAGGCCCTGCTGGGCCGCAGAAAGAGCTCTCTGACGGGCTGGGAGAGTAGCCTGGAGGATGTGCAGGTGACGTCGGGGAGCCAACATTGTCTCCCACTTTCTATTGCAGTCTGACCCCTCCTTGTTTTCTGCTCCTAGCAGTCTGACCCCTCCTTGTTTTCTGCTCCTAGCAGTCTGACCCATCCTTGTTTTCTGCTCCTAGCAGTCTGACCCCTCCTTGTTTTCTGCTCCTAGCAGTCTGACCCCTCCTTGTTTTCTGCTCCTAGCAGTCTGACCCCTCCTTGTTTTCTGCTCCTAGCAGTCTGACCCCTCCCAGTCTGACCCCTCCTTGTTTTCTGCTCCTAGCAGTCTGACCCCTCCTTGTTTTCTGTTCCAGCTGACCCACACTGGAGAGAAGCCCTACCAGTGTGAGCAGTGTGGGAGGAGCTTTAGTTTATTACATCACCTGAAGCAACACCAGCTGACTCACACAGGAGAGAAGCCCCACCAGTGTGATCAGTGTGGGAGGAGCTTCAGTTTATTACATCACCTGACGGGCCACAAGCTGACCCACACTGGAGAGAAGCCCCACCAGTGTGATCAGTGTGGGAGGAGCTTCAGTGAGTCAGGTACCCTGAAGCGCCACAAGCTGACCCACACTGGGGAGAAGCCCTACCAGTGTGTACAGTGTGGGAGGGGCTTCAGTAGGTTAGGTAGGCTGACACGCCACCTGCTGACCCACACAGGACAAGACACACAAGTGTGAAGGTGAGCGCTCACACCACTAGGACGGTTCTGTATATATATATCAAAATCATATTTAAGACTTTTTAAGGCCTAAAATTGATTAAATTTAAGACTTTAGGACCCTGCAGAAACCGTTCCTAAAGGCCGTGTTCCAACCGTTTGACTAGTGCCGTCTTGAATGGTTCCGTGGTCATGTCCTCCTGTCTTCCCAGCCAGCGGCACGGTAGGCAGGGTTGGCACAAGGTCCTTGAAGTGCTCAACTCATTCAGCGCCAATCACGAGAAAAGTCGGGTTAACTCTCCAACCGTTGAGCGCCAATCACGAGAAAAGTCGGGTTTTAATCGTTATTTATTTTATTAGCTATATCCATACATTTTTCATCCATCCAGCCTGATGTTATCATTGGGAATGGGTCTGAGCTCGCAAAGGGCGAATACCGCCCCCTTCCAGCCGGTATTGCACTCCCATTAGAAACAATGTCGTTTCTTTTCTGGGCCGATCGGAGCCGTGCGGGCGGGGTTTAAATACTCCGGCAGGACGAGCGTTTACAACGATACATCTACGAGGCTGCCCCCCCGCTGCCGGACAACGTGGGACGGACCTCCGCAAGCAGTATTTGGAATGGTGATCAGATAATTGGATTATTTTTTTTGCATTACATCATGGGTGCATGAGGAAGGATAATAACGATAATCTAGTGTTGTTTTCAGGAAGATTAGATAATTAGGCGAAAAATGACAACGTGATAATAAGTGGATTTCACTAAAGGCTATTATCGTGTCTTTTCCTGGGATTACTAAGAATCACCCAAACTATACTCGTATTCAAAACGGTATAAAACGGAAATGTACGGATGAAAGTACAATCTGTTTTTTGCGTGTTGACCAGAAGCAACTCACTGACAATCGACGGTGTTATTAGACCCATAGCTATAATATAAGATATATTTTAAGCACTCGCAAGTTTCGCAGTCTCCCCATTGACTTACAGCGATGGCGTTCTACCCAGAAGGTAGACAGCGACCCCTGGCGCTGAATGAGTTAAAGTGCTTGATATTTTTTTTTAAAGTCAAGGCCTGGAAGTCATTGAAATTAAAATCAACCATTCGTATTGAACGTTTTGTTCATCCATGATAAAAAATTTCAGAATCAAGAAATAGATTTTTTTTTATTTAAAGTCTAACTAATTGGTTTTAAGTCATAAATATTGGATCAGATTTTTTTCCTATAATAAAAAAAACAGCATTTAAAAGTTAATTGAATAAAAATGTTTAATGAAAAATAGTGCTGGGAAAAAGTAGGGCCAACTCAACATGGATATTGCATCAGAGTTATTTGAGGAAATCAGAAGGTTAACCCTTTACTATCACACTACAGATGGTTTACACTTTACAGTCTAGTGTGATAGTAAAGAATTAACCCTTTGTCGTATGGCAGTGAAAGGGTTAACCTGCTGTATTGTCGCAGTGAAAAGGTTAACCATTTACATTTAGTAGTGCAGTAGTGAAAGGGTTAACCAAACTCCTCTTGGTCTCCCTTCCAGGTACACCGGAGAGGGAATGGACGAGATGGAGTTCACAGAGGCGGAGAGCAACATGAACGACCTGGTGTCTGAGTACCAGCAGTACCAAGACGCCACAGCCGAGGAAGGGGAGTTCGAGGAGGAGGGCGAGGGTGAAGAGGACCTTCCCTAGAAAGCGCAGTTCTTTCACTACTTCCATTAAATTAATTTGAAGCATCCCTTTGATGGCATGCCCCCCTTTTTATGTTTGTTTTCCATTTTCCAAGGAAGATACATTTTTTTTGTTAATTAACGTCTGTTTGCTAAACACAATTCTTCACTTTCCTGCGAAAGAAAACATTTAATGTTCCAAGGAAGATTTATTTTCTGTTTGTCTGTTTGCTAAATGACATTTGTTCACTTTTCTACAAAAAACCATACCAATTCCATTTATATTACTTTGCTGAAATAGTCTAATGTAAAGATGTCTTCCAACTTGAAACAAGCAAAACTGAAATGATTAATATAAAATTTCTTAAAATACGTTGACATGCAACTTGGTTTTTGACTGTTTGGATATGGTGATTTGCACATGAGGTGATTTTGTTTACATCTAATGTTCCCATTGAAAATAAAACGTTATCTACTCCAAATATCCGTTCCCTCATTCTGGTGCAACTAGTTTGTTAAAAGCGGATTCCCTTTCCCTACATTCTCAAATGGTCATTTGGCTCGTACATCAAACTGCAGTGCAGATTTGGAGAAGCCCTCTAGCAGATAATTCAACCATGCTACACCCTTGAATGAGGAGCACTCATTCAAGGGTACTAAGACTGCTTGCACCTCATGGTACCAAAGGCACTAAAAACAAGATTACAAACATCAAAAAACAGACTGGTCAGACTACTGCTAGACCTTACTCCTAAAACCCACCTCACCCCTGCCCATTTTGACAACCTAGGATGGCTTAGAGTAGACGACAGAGTACAGCAACTTGCAATGAGTCTGGTCTACAAGATGCACTACACCACTAAAGTACCCATGTACATGTCGAGGCAGACCAGAGAAAGACTTTCGTCTCGTTTACATCAGGGTCCCCCATTTTCAATTAATCATAGAAAATTAATGAATGTGGCCTTGACATTAAGTGGTTGTAGCTATGGCTGTGGGGGTGCGGGATTATCAGTAATTATACAACGGCATGCAAATTTCTCGATTCTGATTGGCCATTCACACGTCTTTATTGGTAACAATCCACGGTCCTGGGCTCAGGACCCGCCCACAACCAAATCACATAACCCTCCCCGGCTCACTCCGGGAGAAAACAGGATCGCGGAGAACAAATGGTTATGTTGAAAGCACCATAACGACTAAATATGAAGCGATTCTGTCAAGGGGAATGTGTTAGTATTTTAAACAATGTTGGATGATGTAATTGATGGGTCTTGACTCAATCTAGAACAAAAGAAAAATCGCGGATTGATTGATAGATTAATTGATTGATTTAAATTTCTTCCTTCCTACTTTCCGACTGCAGCGTTCTCTCTCACACTGTCCGACGCTGGCGTACCCACAAACACACACATACACACACACACATACACACACACACATACACACACACACACGCACACGCACACACACACTGTGACACACACACACACACACACACACACGCACACACACACACACACACTCCTGTCTGCAACAGCGGGGGAGTCAGACTGAGAGAGAAGCAGCGCTGTTTTAAGTGAGCATGGTCTATTGAATTGATTGATTGGTTGATTGCTAATTTTATTACTGTACCCCTGGTTTCCAACTGGTTAAGTTTAGGCTAAAAGAAATAAATAAAAAAATAGGGCGAAGAAAACGTTTTTTTCCTATAGGGCAAAGAAAACGTTTTAATAAATTTTCAATCAATCATTCCAATAATACACAGTTGGATGTGTTAGTTGGTTGGATGCACTTCAAGCTGCTTCCACATGAGGCAACTTCTCTCAATCATTCCAATAATACACAGTTGGATGTGTTAGTTTGGTTGGATGCACTTCAAGCTGCTTCCACATGGAGTTGTGGGAACTACTTTTTCTGGCGGATGGTTTTTTCAATAAATCTTCGATTAATGTGTGTTTATTGTATAGAAATAAGGTTGGATGAATCTGGCAGTTGTATAAAAGCTTTACACCACGTGCAGTCGTGATTTGTGACCAATAAACCATGCCTAGGGGGGTCTAACGACCCTCGGCTGCGCCTCGGGCCTAACAACCACCCCTAGGCATGGTTTATTGGTCACAAACCACTCCTGCGTGTGATGTAATGCTTAATTACACTTCTGTATAGTTACTGCATGCTACATGTCTTAAAAGTAGACTAGTCTTTTGATTAAATATTAACCAGTGGTTCTCAAGTGGGGCAGCACGGTAGCTAGTGAGGCTTTTAGCACCTTGTGAGTTCCCGATAAGTGACTGTTGCAAACCTATAAGGCCCCATATTTGAATCAGGAAAATATCAAGCCCATTAGCTAGAGACTAGGCTGGACAGTGTAGAAGAATATTCCTTCCAACAGTCAACACGTCTGGTTCCATTCCATGAGGTGATACTGTATAGGTATCCTCATGTCAGATTATTATATATATTTCAATTCATATAGAATATAATATATTGTACTTTATTGATCCCGAGGGATATTCAGCACTACAGATCGCTCACAATAAACAGATAGGTAATAATAATAATCAGGGCTGGAATTGTGGCTGTTTTCGAAGTCATATTTAGAGGAATATCTCATTAGGATTAGTCTAATTGTAACTGAGGGGTACAATTCCCTGACTATTGTTAGATATGGTATTTAATACCACTACCTCTTGTACTTTAACTTCTGGCCATCCAGTACATGATATAAGTATGATGAACACTTTCCCACCTGATGAAACGAATCCACACAAATGTACAAATCGAATATTTAATATAGCAAAAGGTATATACAACGTTCACTTGTTTACACTTATGATTTGAAATATGCACTTGTATGGCAAATGAGTATTCGTAGGTAAATCAACATTGAATGTCCAATCTCTGGTTACGCAGGGAGTAAGTATACAACCTGGATATTTAGGAAACTATAGCGATGGTACTTAAATGATTATAGCTGGATACACTAAGGGGGGGGGGGGGGTCCCGCTGGTTGTAAGACAGTAGGAGGGGGGGGTTAGAGAAGCCGCTGGCGGTATCCCATCTGGCCGACGGTTTCTTGGGAGAATTCAAAGTCTTGAACACGGTGCCCACAGAACCTCGGTCCGCAGACGAATACAGCTGGACCCTCTGGTGGACGGTAGCTGCCGGTCCACAACGGAGAGACGTGAGGCGACCTCACTGGTGTAGAGCGCCGTCTCACCTGGAGTCCTCTCCGGGGGGTAGTTCCAACACTCCGCAGTGTTGGCCGTTATCCATGGAATAATCAAAGCACCCAAAGCATAATCCAAGCCGTGGAAGGCTCGCCGTCGTCCGGGTAGAGTAATCCAATATACAGGTCCAGTCGCCCTGGCCCGGAGCTCCTCGGATGCAAGCACCACTAGGGGTCTGCCCAGCCTGGTTAAGCGTCCAGATAACGTCAGGAACGATGGGGGTACTGATAACTTTATAACTCTAACCGAACGATGCACCATACATAAATAGACTATTATTAGCTTAATAGAATACGTCCAACTCGACGGTATAGTGCCAAACTATGACTATTCAACTATTAATCCACACGATATCTCAATGCCTATTCTGAGGCCAAGTAGGCCTTACTACACCACACGTGCGTCGTGGGTGAGGCTTCGCGTCTGTCACTCTGTTGGAGGGTAAAGAACTGGACTAAAAAGAAAGTTCTACTTTACTTGCGCCATATATATATGCGCTATGAACAAATAGTACCATTCGTATTTCGCCAGACGTATTCCTGCGCGGAACCGGGGCTTGCCACGACATGTTGGGCGGCACGATTGAACTTGAACCTAGGGGTATGGCAACCTGGCGCCAGGTTCTCGTCCAATGGTAGAATGAAACTATTATGGGCTGTTTAGTAGACTAAAGGGATATTCAGTGCATATTGTACAAGGAATATACAGGGGATATCAAACGATATACAAACACTATTTAAATATATATATATAAATAAATACATATATTCGGTTTAATCTGATCCTTCACAACACTAATACTAAGTAATAATGACATCACACAACATTCTAATCATTAGACTCTGATATAGACCTCTGATATATAATGCCATATTTATTTATTTGCATTTTGCATCTGAAAAAATACAATTTAATTTGAAAAAATGAGACCAAATTTATGAACTTGAATTAATATTTATTTGTCTCTGCACTTATAAATCAAAAACTAACAAAATAATCTAATGGAAAATAAATAGTTGTATGGCACAACAGCAGCATTTATCAGGATACAGTAAGTAACATTATCATCGGATAATAAAATGAACATAAAATAAATACTTGTATAAATCAAAATAAATAATGTTATAAACAAATGTGCACAGGTAATCAAGAACTGTATGAAAAATAGTAGCAGCATCTTCTTAGAACAACAAGAAGAAAAGTAACTACTGCAGCATGTCACCGACATGCAGACTGGAAGAGCCGGGATTCAAACCACTGACCTCTTTTATCCAAAGCGAGTGACGACTATATTCTCTTCCTCAACTTCTTGCTCTGAGAGCTAGTCACAGTCCCATTCATCCACTGCTCTGCCAAATGGGCTCCAGATGATTTATTTAACAATATCTTGGCGTTTTTACATGGAAGGCAGCCAATGCATCCCTCCTTGGCAAATAACCAGCCATATTTATTTTTCCAAAAGTTCCACTGACTCGGACCCCAGCATTGTGGTGGTTGAGTAGCAGCGCAGTCCAGGTCTAGTGGTGGAGACTCAGGTCTGGCAGTGGCAACCGGCGTGGTAACAATAACAGGTGCACTGCGCACAGGAGCAGCAGAGCTAACACTAGTACTAGCACTAGCAGTGTCAACTTCAGTGACAGTAGTGCTGCTAGCTGCTACACTAACAGCGTCAGTCTTTACTATTTGAAACATGGATAAAGCAGTGTACCCGGAGAACCCAATGGACCGCCCACGAATAGGCCAGACAGCTACAGGAGAATGGGTCGTGAGCGACAGGGCCGCGCTGAGGCGAGTCTTCGACGCTAATGCGATTTCATCCAGGCCGAAGACGTTCCCTATCAAGGAACTTTACACGGTGTACACCGAACAGCTGAATGTTGTGATGCTCGAGGAAGACCTACAGTACTTCTGGGAGTTCCGTCACTACAACTATGCGTCGGATTTAGATTGGGACCAGTTCAGGGATTTTTGGAACATGGTGATGCAGCTGACTGGCCAAAGACAAATTACATATTAGATCAGGAAGCGGAGGAAACACACCAAGTGAAACACTCTGTGGTAGTGGATGTCTCGTGGTGATCTTCTCTACGTCGTCCCTATACTTCAAATGGATCAGAGCGGAATACATACTAAATGGAATTTGACTGATATTTTGATGACATATTGTTGTAAAATAAATGACAGCATTTCTCAGTTAGAGTTTTCTTTTGTTTTTACTTGTGCTAATCTGATAACAGATCATCATTTGAGTTGTACAGTGAAATGTCTAATCACAGATAATAACTATAACTGCAACCACTACTAGGTTTTCGTGCATGTATGGACATGGGGATTGTTCAAATGAGCCTAGACGTCCACCAAGTCACCATGGAGAATAACACAGATTTCAAAACACAGATTCTAACACATTATAAAGATGTGTTCAGTGATGAGCTTGGAGAACTTCCAGTCATATATTCCATGACGCTGGATCGCAGCATACAGCCTGTGGTCCGACCAGCCCACCGCATCCCCGCAGCGATGCAAGAGAGGGTTAAAGCGGAATTGGACCGCATGCAAAGCATAGGTGTCATAACACCCGTCTCTGAGCCCACAGAGTGGGTTTCATCTATGGTGGCAGCACACAAGAAAGACAAACAAGAAATCAGACTGTGCATCAATCCAAAGGACCTCAACACAGCGTTGAAGAGGCCCCATCACCCCATGCGTAGTGTTGAAGAGGTAGCAGCACAGATGTCGGGAGCAACAGTGTTTTCCGTCCTGGACGCCAAGAACTCATTCTGGCAGATACGTCTGGACGAGAAATCCTCACTGCTGACCACATTCAGCACGCCGTTCGGCATCAACTCCGCAAGCGAGGTGTTTCAGCGCTCCATGGAACAGCTGTTCACAGGCTTACCATGCTCCGTGATAGTAGATGACATCATCATCGGAGGGCGCGGAGTGGCTGAACACGATGCCAACCTGAGAAAAGTGCTTGATCGGGTGAGAGAGGTCAACCTCAGGCTAAACTTAGCAAAGTGCAGGTTTCGCCTAGACCAAGTAGGTTATGTAGGCCACATCTTCACGAGCGAAGGCCTGAAAGCGGACCCCTCTAAAACTGCAGCTATAACTTGAGATGCCAAGTCCCCACAGATGTCACTTCACTACAGCGTTTCCTAGCGATGGTAAATTACCTGGCAAAGTACATCCCCAGTTTCAGTGACATAGCGGTGCCACTGAGGAAGCTGACCCACAAGGACACGGCGTGGTGCTGGTACCAGCAGCACCAGGAGGCATTCGAGCGCCTCAAGTCGTGCCTATGCAGCCCACCAGTGTTGATATCAGCGTTTCCGTTAGCCGGTAATTACCGGTATTTGACCGGCAAAATCTGTTGAAGTCAGACATATTTAATCTCTCCGGTCTTAATGTCCGGTGAAAATAATTCCCTGAGTCTAAGCACAATTTAAATAGCCTATGGGATGAACGAAACAATCATTACATTTGTTTCATCGTTGCTTCTAATAATGACAACGACGTTGTCAGCGAGAGCTTAGTGCTGGGTGTGCGAACTTTTGTGAAGCTGCAGAGCCAGAGCAGCAGCAGCAGAATGCAGTACTCCAGCAGTACTCAAATTCAGCCATTTTCAATTCAATGTTGGGTGGGGGGCGCTGCTGTGCGGTCCCCAGAAAAGAGCCAATAACAGCTGAATCTGCTGCTCTGCATCGACATACTCTCGCAAATAAGTCATTGGGAGGTGGAGAGAGAGAGTCGTCACTCGTCACGCAAACCCACGATAATGTTGCCGTCTCTCTCTGCCAAATTTCTCAGTTCTTCGCTTGATATAATTAATACAAATGTCCAATATAACGGAATTCGTTAGCTCATAAAAGTTGTTTATTAATGTCGGGCGACTGCCCACAGACACCCATTTGATTTAAAGTCGGCAGCAGCACGAGTCTCGGGACTTATTTTATTTGGAATATAATGACTATACGCAAAAGTAGCCTAGTTTTAAGTAAAAATATTATAAATCTACATGCCTTGATGATGTCATTCTTTTGTTTTGTTGTCATTCTTTTGCCTATCAATTGTTTTTAAGCTCAATAAACTCTGACCGGAATTTCTCTCATTTGACCGGTAGGCCGGCAACAATTTTTTCTAACGGAAACCCTGGTTGATATACTACAACGTCAAGGAGCCAGTCACACTCACATGTGACGCGTCATGCTATGGACTCGGAGCAGCATGCATGCAAAGTGGCAGGCCAGTAGCATTTGCGTCGCGTACCCTCACAGACACTGAGACAAGGTACGCCCAAATAGAAAGAGCTTCTAGCTGTCGTGTTTGCCTGCACAAAATTCAAGGACTATGTATATGGAAAGCCCACAATAGTGGAAACAGACCACCAACCTCTGGTGACGATCATAAAAAAGCCCATACACACAGCCCCAGCCCGTCTCCAGAGAATGCTACTCCGTCTACAGAGCTACGACATCAGCCTAGTGTACAAAAAGGGCAAGTACATGTACCTGGCTGACACTCTCTCCAGAGCTCCAAACAAACATGTCACCCAGAGCCCTGCTGAAAACGGTGCTTATGAGGTCATGTCGGTGAGTTGCATCTCCACCGCTCGCCTAGAAGAACTCAGAAAGCACACAGCGGAGGATGAGATGTTACAGACCCTCAGCGCGGTCATTCAGAAAGGATGGCACAACAGAGAAAGCCAGCTCCAGCCTGCTGTCGTTCCCTTCTTCCCTTACAGAGACGAACTCGCAGTGGAGGATGGAATCATCATGAAAGGCCACAAGACAGTCATCCCCCAGTCTCTGCACAGAGAGTACATCAACATCGTGCACAAAGGACACCCAGGTGTTGAAGCCACAAAGCGCAGAGCCAGAGGCATCATATTCTGGCCGGCAATGTCAACTGATATCGCTGAAGAGCTGCTCTCATGTGCAACGTGCAACAGCACCAAGTCCCACCAGCAAAAGGAACCTCTGAAACTTCAAACCGTTCCAGACCTCCCATGGTCTACAGTTGCCACAGACATGTTTGAATGGCATGGTAAACACTACCAAGTGCTAGTAGATTCGTATTCTGGCTGGTACGAAATTGACCTTCTCCACAGCCTGACATCATCGGCTGTGATATCTAAGTTGAAAAGACATTTCAGTCCACGGCTCACCGCACACCCTCTTCTCTGACAATGCTAGACAATACACCAGTCAGAGTTTCAAGGACTTTGCCAAACAATGGGATTTTGTACATACCACCAGCAGCCCAGAGTTCCCACAGTCTAATGGGCTCGCAGAGAGGGCAGTCAGAAGTGCCAAAGAAATCTCATAGAGATGGAACAGATGTTTTTTTCAATCTCCTAAACCTCAGGAACGTCCCCCGTGACTCAACACTAGGCTCCCCTGCTGAACGTCTGATGTCACGGCAGACACGCGCAGCCATTCCAGTGTGTAGCAAACTACTGGAACCAGCCCCCAAGGACGCCCGGCTAGTCAGCGCCCAGCTCCTCAACAGAAGGCTCACTCTGAAGCACCACTTCGACAAGTCAAGTCGCCCACTACCACCTTTAACGGAGGGACAGGTGGTCCGTATGCAGACCCCGAAAGGATACGACCGACTTGGGACTGTGAAGGAGAAGAGCAAAGAGCCGCGCTCCTACGTCATCCAGTCCAACGGGAAGACATACAGGAGGAATCGCCGTCACATCCTTCCTGTCACAGAACCACCACCACCACAGTTCCACGCAGAGGACCCAGACTCCCAGAACACCGGCTCCTCCACAGTGAACAATGCACCCTACACGCCACGATCACCAGGGCCAAACAACATGCAACACACCCAGCACGCTTCCCAGCTGAGAACAGTAACGCACAATATACAACGCGTGCAGGCCGCATCTGCAAGCCAAACCCCAAGTATATGCAGTAGAGATTGTATTGGAGAAAAAAAAAAAAAAAAAAATAGTAGGAAAACTGATGTGTGGTTAATGTAGAATGCTATGCCAATGTGTCAATATTATTTGCACTAAGTTGTTCCACTTATGCACTTATGGTGATTCCAAGTTTTATGAATGCACTACTTCTCAAAGTGATATATACTCGTCCACCTTTGTCTACAGATGGATAGTTTTAAGTTTGTCTAAGAGTATCTTCATTTAATCGTTTACTGGAAATTGTAGAATTCAAAGTAAAAGAAAAGTTCCGTGATGTTAACATTCACCTAGTGATACAGTATTTTGTTATACGAGATTTGAGCTAAAGGGAAAGGATGTAGATCATTGACTGAATGATTATCCAGTTTGACTATTGGCTACTACGGGCCACCGTACCGCTAGTGCGACTGCGTACAAACTGCCTGCTATTATGAACCTGCTCTCACCGTCACGTCAGAACTAGATGTTAAATAAACCTACGGTTTGTTATACCCAAGTGTGTTCATTGACTCACACGCAACTGAGGTACATATTAACACAGTTTACAGATCTGATAGGGAAAGCAGAGAGCAGAATGTGTACAACCACAGGGACCTGTCTACTTGGACGCAGTAATAAAGATGTCTGTCTACATCTGGCTGCATGAGGCTACTAGCACAGATGTTGTTTTGCCTCATGTTTTGGTAGTGGCTAGCTAGTAAGCACAAACTAGCTAAGCTATTCTATCTCCATTCAGGGGTCTATCCAGCTCGATGGGCTCTCACTTACCACAGGGGTTAGCGTACATTACGTGTCCATTAAGGTACTATCACCTCAGTATCCACAAGAGTTGTCCATGTACTCAATGTTCTGGAGACGTTCCAATTGAAAAAGGATAGGACTGGTAGCCCTTTCTCTGTCTGGCTAAATGATGTTGCTGTCATTATTTGTCTTAACGGCCCCTGTGTGACCACTGTTCCCTCACTGAAGTTGGTATCACATTTCCTTCTGTTGCCCGATGACTGTTTTTGTGAGTACTGATCACCAGGGCCCTCATTCATCAATAGTGTGCGTAGAACATTTCTATTTCCACACGTAAGCACGAAATTTAGAACTAGCGCACGCACAGGGAAGTCGGCATTCATCACACGTGCGTACGCAGGCTCTATGGTCCTCCGTGTTGATGAATACCACTTTGTTCTACCGTCAATGCTCGTGCATGATTATCCATATATGGTCATGAAAATGAGGAAACACCCCCCATGGGATGTGAAATAATGGACCGACCCGAGCGGGACTCCGAGAAACTCCACGGAGAATGCACTGCTGTCGAACCAAGAAGACACTATCGCGTATTATGATTTATGGGATAAATAAAAGGCGGACTTGTATCCCATCATATAGTCTGTCCACTATCTGCATGGTGTCATTGCAATGCGTTTTCTATTCTTTCTTGTACAGTAAAAAGGGGGAAGAACACTATATTCATATGACTTATTCTGCTTACAGCTTCGAAATTCCACTTGTTTCGTTTAACGTAAAGCCTTTTAAATATAATCAAAACGTTCCCGTGTTTCGGCGGTCTGTGCGCAAAATAATAACGAGTTGAGCTTTATGATTTATGATGAATTGAAAATGGGGGACCCTGATGTAAACAGGGCGAAAGTTGGTCTGCATCCCCAATTAACAATTGTATGTACTGAGCTGTACTGTACTGTACCCATTCTGCAATCTGTTAATAAACTTTTCAATCAATCAATCAATCAAGCTACGCGGAGCGCAGTCAGTCAGTCATTACACCCCGTATATTCCGATAACGCTATATAAACCATGCTGCATTCATTCTGAGAGAAAGATCTATTATTCCAAATGCTATTTATAGGGTTTTGACCATAATTACACTACTGTTGCTATCTTACAATGAACTATAATGAACTACGGTTCATACAGAACATCCAGTGTTATTATGCACAGAAGCTCATTTCCTTGTTGTAATAATATATTCTACCACTGGGAGCTAGGTACGCCAGGTCGGACTTGTGCGTAGATGTACGCACGAAGTCAAGTTCAAATCGAAATTGATGAATCCCACTCTTTGCTTAGAAATGATCGTACGCACAGGGTAAGCACAGATCTGTGCGTAGAAGACGTTGATGAATGAGGGCCCAGGTGTGGCCTCTCTGATCTAGATGTATGTTTGTTTTGCTCTTCAGGATACATTTCAGTGGTTTCTGTTTATTTCTGTGCAATGGCCTCCTCTCCGCTGGGTCGGATGCGGTTGAAACCCCGCTCTCCCAACCCCCAAACCCAGGTCTCGTGCCGTGTCCTCTGGGTTAGCCGAGGCAGCCTGGCCCCTGGTGGCGGCGACGGTCTGTGGTCCTCCAGGCCCGGGGAGGATCTCTGGGAGGGGCCCCTGGAGCTTGGACTGGGAGCCAGGGCTAGTGGCGCTGTTGGTCAGGGGCTTGTTGGGTGTGGTGGGACTCGTCAGGCCTAGGCTGGCTAAGGCATCTAGGGTCCCATCTGGGTCCACCATTACATTGATCACTGAGAGAGAGAGAGAGAGAGAGAGAGAGAGAGAGAGAGATTAAGAGTGAGTGGAATAGAGATGGTAGTAGTGTGTGTGTGTGTGCATGTGATTGTGCACTGTGTGTGCGCAAGTCTGTGTATTTGTGTGCTTGTACTGTATGCATTATGTACTGTATGCAATATGTACTGTATGCATTATGTACTGTATGCATATTTCCCCTACTATACCTTGGAGCTGTTTCTCCACCCTCTTCAGCTCCAGCAGAATAGAAGAGATCTCCTGTGGATAAAAGATCAATAATGATGACTTCTCATTTCCCATTATACCTTCATATATCATTATCAGTACACACACACAGACTATTCAAGAGTCTTGACTATTAGATAAAAGAAAGAAAATGTATTAAGAACTATTCAGTTAGTTAGTTAGTAGAGTGATATAATCTTATAATGGACTTGGCTTCATAAAAATGCATTAATTAATTAATTCAATCAATCACTAATTTATTCACTCACTCACTCCCTTCATTCATTTTGATACGTTTGATAAGCAGTATTCTCTACCTTGTTGGATGTTTTTAGTTTGATAAGCATTAAGCAGTATTCTCTACCTTGATGGAGGTTTTTAGTTTGATAAGCAGTATTCTCTACCTTGTTGGATGTTTTTAGTTTGATAAGCAGTATTCTCTACCTTGTTGGAGGTTTTTAGGAGTGACAAGTCGCTCACATCTCAGCTTGCTCTCAATCTCATCCCAATTCCTCTCCTTATCCTTGAACAATATCCTAGAGCAAAAACATTCATATCACAGAGAGAAGAAAGAGTAAATTCCTCACTTATAGATAGAATCCGGTCTAACGTAATGGGGAATAGAGACAATATAGACACTACAGTACATACACTTAGGCTATTAATAGTATTCTCATGACATGTATTTCTTACCAATATGGCGCAAAAACAAAGCTCATTAATTGAATGCATATCACCTGTCCATTACAATCACCTGTTGTTTGCCTACCAAGATGTCTCCGGTGGCGATGTAATGGTGATACTATGAATAGCAGTATTCTAACGTGTTCATGGAGGGATCGCTTACCTGATTTTGCCTGCTGTTTTATCCACAGAGTTTCTGATCTTGGAGGAGAGCTGGGATACTGAGGTAAGCAGTAGGCTGTCCAACACCGCCTGAATGAAAGAACACAACAAGTGATCATTTGTAAAGAATAATCTGCAGTATGTCCAGCAAACCTTCAAGAATGGGGGGGGCAATGGCTCAGGTAGAGGTTCCCGGTTACATCCCGGGCAGCATGTTGCAGTGTCCTTGAGCAAGACACTTAACCCCTAACTGCTCCCCACAAGCAGGTTGGCACGTTGCATGGTTGTCTCCGCCATTGGTGTGTGTGTGTGTGTGTGTGACATGTAAATTGTAATGTGCTTTGAATAAGATCGCCATATAATCGTCCATTTATCCAGATGAACTCCGCTACTAATCCATCTCAGTGAATGACCTCAATAGATGAAAATAACATTGGCCTCTTAACTCATTCAGTGCCAGACCCGACATTTCTCGGGTTTCGCCGCCATGCGTTGAGCGCCAGAACCCCCGAAAAATCTCGGGTTTATCGTTTTTTCTTTTATTCGATTTTAATATTCTATACAGTCTCATGGACCTCTGTGTATCATTGGGACTCATTCTGAGACCTCGAGATTGCAATGCCGGCCGAATCCTGCTAGGTGGCAGTATTGCCTACCCTTTGAAACCTTATTTCAAACTGTGTTACATTTGATATGGTCCGGGCGGAGAATGAAATGGGCAAGTAAAATGCTTCATTCGAGCCACTTGGAACGCGTCCAGCACACTTGATGCATAGTTTGTCCCATTTTATGTCAGGGACCCGATGGACATCAATACTGGAAATCACAATCAGACAATTGGAATATTCATTTTGAAATACCTCCTAGCAAAGGTAAGGACTATATGATGTCAACCCTACTTTGATCCTACAATGATTTCACATTGATCGCAATGTACTCCAAAACGTATGCCGTTGCTGACGATCAGAGCATCACAAAACGACCCCCCCCCCCCCCCTTTTATGCCTTCATGATGAAACATAATACCTATTATATACCTTTGATTTGGAAATAGTATCGTGTCCAGGCGAGCAACGCGAACGACTTTAGCAAAATTCACACAGCGCTCCATAACTCAGCTTCCAGGAATTAGCCAGGATCACTCTGAAACTATACAATATTCACCACGGGATAACAAGCGAACGTATACATGAAAAAATTAACTCTTTTTTACATGTTGGACGAGAGATAGTGACTGTCAAATGAGCCATAGTATTGTCTCCATAGCTATAATATAGAATATAGATACAGCTCTGCAAACATCGTGAAACACAGTGAAAATGACCATCTTTTTAAGCGTGGCCACAGGCAGTGCAGATGGGGAAATAGCGTGCCGCTGAAACAAGTGTTAAGTTGTTGGGATAGTGCGTCTCAATCAGTCAATCAACACTTTTGAACCATTTTCATTATGTTGCAAACGATCGATTGCAAGTAAGATTATCTCATTATCTCAAATGCTTTTCACTTGTTTCAAGGAAAACACTATTTTAAAGTATTCAAGTATTTTCCTAATGTCTCCTCTCACCTCCTCTCTGTTCCACGTGCGTCTCCTCAGGGCTCGGGGCTCCAGGCGTGCGTCTCCTCAGGGCTCGGGGCTCCAGGCGTGCGTCTCCTCAGGGCTCGGGGCTCCAGGCGTGCGTCTCCTCAGGGCTCGGGGCTCCAGGCGTGCGTCTCCTCAGGGCTCGGGGCTCCAGGCTGTCCGGGGCACAAGGGCGGAGCTCCACCGGCCGCCCGTTAACCTCTAGCGCCTTATTGGTCGAAATCAAGGGAGGGATCTTCCTGAAGTTGAGGCTCTCGTCGAACACCCGATCCACCAGCTGTGGAGGGAGAGAGTGAGAGAGAGAGAATACTAAATGAGAGAACTTAAAAAACATCTCAGATATGAATCTGTTTTTTGTGTTGATTAGAAAAGGAAAAGGGGTTTTATGTGACGGTATGCTAAGCTGTTCTGAGCAGCTTCATCAGACTTGCAAGCGAAGTCTCCAGGTACAGTATAGTAAAAGAACACATATACACGCTCTCTTAACTCTCATGGCAGAAAAGACTGAAAGAGCAAAGAAATGTGAGAGGTAAGAACGAACAACCTGTCACAAATCCTAACAAAGCGGCGTGGAAGCAAAGTTAGCCATCTTTGTTTTGTTTTTGCCAAAAATCAGAGTAGGGTCGAGCTGCAGCCTCGGTCCAGATTGGAACTTCTGCCCTGCCACAGGATTATTACTCCTGTGACAGGGCAATGCGCTGATTGGCGGAAAGTACGGAAGTATCTCGAAGTACGTCTGACGTGTCTCGAATTACGTCTGACGTTTCTCTATGTTAGCGAACGTTAAACGTTGTATTCATAAAATAATATAAATTCAGCAGCATGGGGAGGGCCGGGGGGAGGGGAGGTACAGGTAGTAGAAGACATAGAGGTACAGGTCACATAATTATAGTACAGTGGAGAAGTAAAAATAGAATAAAAAGGCAGTGTAAACAATATACAATATTATTAACTCTAATAATAACACGCCTCACGGGCTCATTATAATACGAGAGCCGTGGGTCTGCATTGTATAGAGCGGATCCCCCGGCCGTATTCAAGCGCTGGAGCGCTTTGCGATGGATCAAACTGTATTAATATAGTAGTAATAATAGTAGTTGGCTAGTTGCGCGCTTCTGGCCACCTCCCGCAGTGCGCGCATACACACATACTGTCTGTAGCCTATACAGTACGTGCAAAATTAGTTGTCAAGAGCCAAGAGGGATAAAGTTGAACTTCAGTTTGAACAGGCTGACTCTAGAGGCATGTGGCAGGGCCTCAGAACAATGACAGATTACAAAGGCACCTCCCTCAAACTGAACAGCGACATCTCCTTAGCAAATTATCTCAATTCCTTCTATGCGAGGTTTGAGGCTGTGAATAAAAACACCAGCCTACAAACCACGACAATGGGGGGGGGGGGGGGGGGGTCTGCTGATGGAGACTCAGTGTTCAGGGTAACAGAGCATGAGGTGAGACGGATCTTTAAAAAAGTGAATATCAGGAAGGCAGCAGGACCGGATGGCATCCCCGGCCGCGTCCTAAAAGTCTGTGCCGACCAACTGGCCCCGGTATTCACTGACATCTTCAACCTGTCCTTGGAACAGGCTGTCATCCCCACCTGTCTGAAGAAGTCCACCATCATCCCTGTACCCAAAAAATCTACGCCCGCTTGCCTCAACGACTACCGCCCTGTAGCCCTCACCTCCATAGCCATGAAGTGCTTTGAGAAGCTAGTGAAGGGCTACATCTGTTCCTCCCTCCCCATCAACCTGGACCCTCTGCAATTTGCATATCGCCCCAACAGGTCCACAGAGGACGCCATAGCCCATGTGCTGCACACAGCAGCATCACACCTGGACAAGAGGCAGGGGAACTATGTGAGAATGCTGTTCATCGACTACAGCTCAGCATTCAATACCATAGTCCCCTCCAAACTCATAGCCAAGCTCAGGGACCTGGGCTTGAACTATGACCTCTGCCAGTGGGTCTTGGACTTCCTGACGGGCAGACCCCAGGTGGTAAGAGCCGGCAACTGCACCTCCTCATCCATCACGCTCAACATAGGGGCCCCGCAGGGCTGTGTTCTGAGCCCCCTCCTCTACTCCCTGTACACACATGACTGCGTAGCACAGCGGAACAACAACAACATCAAATTTGCTGATGACACAGTAGTGGTGGGCCTGATCTCTGCCAACGACGAAAGGGCCTACCTGGAAGAGGTAGAGAACCTGTCACAGTGGTGTCAGGAGAACTGCCTCTCCCTGAACGTCAGCAAAACAAAAGAGATGATTGTGGACTTCAGGAGGTCGGGGGTCAAGGACTACAGCCCCCTCAGCATCGACGGGGCACCGGTTGAGAGAGTGAACAGTTTCAAGTACCTCGGAGCCCACATATCCGAGGATTTGACATGGACCACACACATTGACAGTGTTGTGAAGAAGGCACGACAACGCCTCTACTTCCTCAGGCGCCTGAGGAAGTTCCAAGTCAGTCAGAAGATCCTTAGGAACTTCTACTCATGTACAATAGAGAGCATCCTGACTGGCAACAACCCTCCAGAACATTTACAACAAGCGGTGCAAGGGGAAGGCTAAGAGAATTATTAAGGACTCGAGCCACCCGAACAACTGCCTCTTTGAACTGCTGCAGTCAGGCAAGCGATACCGGAGTCTTAAGGAGAGCACGGAAAGACTCAGAAGAAGCTTCTATCCCCAGGCCATCAGGCTGCTAAACGAACAATAAACACTATGCAACAACCATCAAATGCACACAGCACACACACCCACTCAAACAAACAACACACTGCAGCACCCACTCTCCACACTTTAGATCACACAAACACACTTTACACTTTATATTTATTGACAAAGGATTTGCACTACAACTCGTACACCTACTGTAAATTGTACCTAAATTGCACCTCATCCCATTTCTGCCTTGCACTATATAGTATTGTATATTAGTACACTGCACAGTATTGTATATTATATGGTAACTCAGTTACGTCTATTCTGCATCGAACATTGTACATGTGTCTATACTGAACACTGACTTTTTTCTTTTACTTCTAATTTACATGCTATACTATGTTATTTTATTTCATACTTATCTTGTCTTGCACAGTCTCTGGAGCGCAACAGTAAGAAGCATTTTGTATAAAAGTATTCTGTACTTCTGTATGACAACTATTAAAGAAACTTGAATCGCACAGGTTGCCTCATCTCATCTGGCTCTGCAAATAGATCTAGAGTCTGAATATCATATAGCCTGCTGATGATCTCTCTCGAGTCAAATCCATTCTGAGAACGGAATGCAGTGCCCGCGACGAGGGTCTTGATTGATTGATTGATTGAAAATTGTATTAACAGATCATGCTGGACCTACAAAAGGCCTTTGACACTGTCAATCACTCCATTCTTGATTGAACATTTTATTAACAGATTGCAGAATGGGTACAGTACAGTACAGCTCAATACACACAATTGTTAAGGGGATGCAGACCAGAGAAAGACTTTCGCCTTGGGGGGGGGGGGTCGGGTAGGAGGGGGACACTGTACAACTGTACAAGCAAAACTGTACATTGGAATATTGACAAAACCATACTTGGTCATTTACTGTACATTGGAGGGGGTTGGGTTACAACACAGGAGCAGAGTATAAACAACAGTACAGGAATGAGAAACAGTACTGTACTGGTATGTCATAAATGTATAGATGTAGCAGTACTGTCTATCTGTATGTCGTGTATGTCATATGTTATGAATTGAAAATGGGGGACCCTGATGTAAACAAGACAAAAGTCTTTCTCTGGTCTGCATCCCCTTAACAAGTGTGTATTGAGCTGTACTGTACTGTACCCATTCTGCAATCTGTTAATAAAATGTTCAATCAAGAATGGAGTGATTGGAGGGAGAGGCACACGAGATGGCTGCTTGAAGTTGTAGCTCCCGACGGTCGATTGAGATAACCTCTCCAAATTCAAAAGAAAAGCTCAAACAATAATGAAATACTCGGAAATAAGTGAGGACATAAACTATGAGTCGAAGGAGTCGAAGGAATTGTAAAAAAACAGGAGAAAGACGACGAAAACGGCGAGATGGACAAAGTAAGATCAACTAACATGAGTGAAGATGGCGGCGGTGAAAACACGACTGAAACAATTCAAGAGGGACTTGCCAACATTAGCAGAGAGATACGCGACCTTTAGACAGAACTGAAGAACGACTTGAAAACGACACAAGAAGAATTAAAGACAGAACTGATGACAGAACTCAAAGATTTTAAAAAGGAAATTAATCAAGAACTGAGAGCTAACGCACTACAGGCCAAAGCACAAAGCACCAGAATACACGAGGCAGAGGCGCGCATCGGAGAAACAGAAACATGGAATATGACAGTCAAGGAAACACTCCTCATGTCTTTGGAACAGCAGAGAGCCATGCAAGAAGCGCTAGCGGACATGGAAGGGAGGTCCAGATAGAGCTGCCGCGGTATTGATATTTTCCTTACCGCACGAATTTGCGAAATATTTCCTACCGCCGCGGTAATTACCGCACAGTGCGCACAAAAAAAAAGTTTGAATGCATTTTTTTTTTTTTAGTAGTCTACTCTTATAGCCTGCCTCTAGTCTAATGGCGCTTTTCCACTGCATAGTACCTACTCGACTCGACCCGCTTTAGGCACCTGGTACTTCGTTCCTTTTCCACTGCAGCCAGGTACTACTCCGTTTGTCTCCGTGTGGGAATGCAGGCGGGGCCGCTCGCTTGTGTACACTGAAAGCTCCGTGGGCATAGATGTCCGAGGGCTTGCAGCAAGCCAGAGTTTTACACAGTTTCAATCAATCAATCAATCAATCAATAACAACATTAACCAGACTCTCGTTGCGTCTATTCTGCCAAAGCTAACGTTACCTCTCATTGTGTATTCTACCAAGCAAACCCGGGTTTAACGTTACCTCTCGTGTATATCGGCTGACGGTAGTATTAACAACAACAAACTTAACACATCAGCGATCTTGTTGTGACACTAAACTCTCCGCTCGGTGGTAAATTGGGTTGATGTCGGTTTTGTTTCATCAATAAATAAGGCAGAATACACAGTGAATCCATTCTTTTTTGTTTATTGCTTGGTTCTGTCGCAAACAAATCCTGAACGAAATGCATCCTTAGCGAGGCAGTAAAGATGGCGGCGCCGGCGTTCTGTTTTTGTTCAGACTGAGGCTACAAAGTGTGACGCGTCTCTCTTCTGACCAGTCAGTGGTCTGCAATGTTTCACATGACTTTTCTGGTACCACTTCTACCCAATAGGGTCGCTTGGAACCGAGTAGGGTATATCTGCAGAGCCGCAAGCCAACTTTATTATTATGATAAAAAACAGCGGTGACGCGGTATTCAGCCTAACTCTGCGGTGAGCGTGATGCAACAGCGATACCGCGGTAATGCGGTTATCGCGGCAGCTCTAGGTCCAGAAGAACAAATATGCGCATCTATAACGTACCGGAGGGAACGGAGAAAGACTGCCCTCTCCCGGAGTTTATTGATAAGCTGCTAAGAGCTGAGCTCTCACTACCGACAGATACCGACCTGCAGATCCAGCAGACCCACAGAGCTTTTTTTTTTTTTTTTTATGTTGTGGGACTTGTACAGCACTTTGTTCAACTTTGTCAGTGCTGTAAAGTTTAAACCTTTTTAAAACTTAGACAAACAAAACACTTTTCTTTCATGAAATATTGTAAGTCGTCATTTGAGGCTTTATAAAAGCAGCACAATGAACACAAATCTGTCAGTGCCGAGTTCGACCTCATCTTAAATAACAAACAGCATTGCTTGTTGTAGTTAACAAAGAGAGGCAGAGTTGATTTTGCAAAAATATATATATATATAATTCTTTTTATTTTTATTTATTTATTTTTTCATATTCGAATCCCATGCCCATCGAACGAAGCTTTGAAGTATTTAAGACAGCCCTATTAAATGGACTGTTATATCTTATTAAATTGTGGACATTTATTCATTCCCACTTATTAGACACTATTTCTGATGGTAAAATGAGCGTACAAAGCAAAATACAGAATTCTGAAATATTAAAACGGAAAAAACGGAATTTGGAAAAAAATTAAATGGAATTTGGAAAAAAATAAAACGGATTTCATATGGCTCTACACAGAGCATTGGCTCAAAAGCCAGGACCCGATGCACCACCTAGGTCGATTATAATAAACTTCCTCCAATTCACTACCAAAGAGATGGTCATCAGTAAAGCCTGGCAGAAGAAGATCGAGGGCAAACGCTTGTCGTTTGACCATGACTACGCGACGGCGGCGATGCAGAGGAGAAGAGAATATGGTGGCATCAAAAGGGCACTGAAAGTAAACGGGATTCGGTTCCAGACACCCCTCGCTAAGATCCGAATCCACTGGGACTCCGGCACACGTACATATGACAGCGCCGAGGAAGCCGCACAGGATCTGAAGAAGAGGAGTCGCTGTGGAGGAGCCAGCCCGCCGCGCTGCTAGAACAGACCAGGACGAGCGACTACAGCGAGGGCAACCGTGGCAGCGCGCTGGAAGGAAGGAGAGACACCCGGGAGACGCGAGCGAGAGGGAGAGAGGAATAGCCCAACGAGCAAAGAACAGACTGCAGGACTTTCAATGTACCACCAGCAAATAAATCTCAGGGTGAGAAATACATAGCATAATATGACTGGTGAGTTAAGTCAACGTGACGTGAGTGAACTGCCCGAATATGTCGCGGACTATGGGCTGTATTGTGTTGTTTTGACTCGCTTAACGCTAGACGTTCCGAGTTTTTGTTGGATCTAATGCGGACTAGCTGTAAGCTATTCACGTGAATGCTGAATAGCCCCTTGACCCAATGACTGGATGACTATTAGTCTCCCTTTTTTATAGTTTAACAGACTCCACTTGATTATTGAAAGACCGACGAGTCACTCAGGCACGCTGTAGGTAGACTAGACACTTTCTCCCCCTTTTTTTTTTTTTTTTTTTTATAGCTCCTTTTTTTCCGCGGGGGCCTGCACTTGAGTGGAGTCTATCCCCCCACCCCCAACGGGACCTAAGCCATGGGATGGCCAGCGAACGTCTGTTTTTGGAAGCCAAGTATTGTTTTTGTTAATGTTACACCTGTTCTCTATGTGTATATGTCTAACTGTTCATGTTTAGTAATGTGTGAATTCCGGGTTGACAGTGTCAGGTTTAAGTTGTTAAAGCACAGATGAGTAGAAACTTTAAGGTGGTATCTATAAATGTAAATGGTCTGGTTAACCCAGTTAAACGGAGCAAAGTCATAACCAAATTGAAACGTGAAAAAGCTCAAATTATCTTTTTGCAAGAAACTCATCTCTCTCAGATGGAGCACGAGAAACTCAAGAAATATGGATATAGGAATACGTTCTATAGCTCGTTTAGATCGGGTCATAAACGAGGTCAGGGGAGGAAATTAGGCCACTTTACTCGCCAAATGAGAGTATTTTTTACGTTTGGCGAGTAATTCATGAAGAGCACTCGCCAGTCTGGCGAGTACTAGTAATTACAAAACAAAACAAAAAAATAATTCTGCAATCTGCTGATTCTCTCACTGGCACAAGCCGAAATCTGACTCCCCCCTTGATTCCTCCCATTTGCGCATCATAATAATTTGACCATAACCAATGAACATCATCGTTGTACAGATGCGCTCTAAGCTCCTCCAATGAACACTCGTTTTCTAGAAGATGTCGCGCATCTAGGGGAAGTGGACAGACCACTGCGCGCAGACCTACAAACTCCTGTCACCGGCTTGACAACGTAGACACACTTAGACAAAAACACATTGTGGATGAAAATAATTGCATGTAGAGTCGTCGCTTTCGGATATCAGTGCGGTCTGACATGGGGACGAACAGCACAGGACGTTCACCTTCGAGTCGGATGAGAATGACAAGTGGACGTGAGGCTAACCAGCATTAGCCGGCTAGCTACCTAGCATCAAGCTACCATAACGCGCATTCAACATAGTGGACTATACTGAGCGGCTTTGCTTAAATGCAGCCGAGTGACATTTTATTATTACCGGGTTTCCCCCCATATCACCACTCGCCCATATGCCCTTCACAACGGTGATGTTGTCATAGACTTGGCATTCAGAATACACCTGCTGAACCCCTAGCGTTGTCAACTTGTCATGAGATTCGGTTCCAATGTATTGTCATCATACAGCACAAGTACAGTACAACCAGAATACGTTTGGTATCCAACCAGAGTGCAAATGTAACAAGTCAAGTTCAAGTTGTTTTATTTAGCTATTACATTACAGTGAAATGCTTGGTTCTTTCACTGCCCAGTCCAACCTAGACCAGCCCAAACCAGTCCAACGGTCCCAGTCCAACCTAGACCAACCCAGTCCAACCTAGACCAGCCCAACCCAGTCCAACCTAGACCAGCCCAACCCAACCTAGACCAGCCCAACCCAGTCCAGCCCAGCATCTTTCACTGCCTAGTTCAGCCCAACCCAGCCCAGCATCTTTCACTGCCTAGTTCAGCCCAACCCAACCTAGACCAGCCCAGCATCTTTCACTGCCTAGTTCAGCCCAACCCAGCCCAGCATCTTTCACTGCCTAGTTCAGCCCAACCCAGCCCAGCATCTTTCACTGCCTAGTTCAGCCCAACCCAGCCCAGCATCTTTCACTGCCTAGTTCAACCCAACCCAGTCCAGCCCAGCATCTTTCACAGCCCAGTTCAGCCCAACCCAGTCCAGCCCAGCATCTTTCACTGCCTAGTTCAACCCAACCCAGTCCAGCCCAGCATCTTTCACAGCCCAGTTCAGCCCAACCCAGTCCAGCCCAGCATCTTTCACTGCCTAGTTCAGCCCAACCCAGTCCAGCCCAGCATCTTTCACGGCCCAGTTCAGCCCAACCCAGTCCAGAATAGTTCCCTCTTTCATGTTAATGTGATATCCTAATATTTTGAAGAGTAGAGACAGTGTGATTAATACATGTTGTATGCTAATATTGTGGAGAGTAGAGACTTATTAATGTTTTATGCTAATAAATATTTTAAAGAGTAGAGACACGGTGTGATTATTATTACTATGATTGAAAATCAATTTAGACGAAGACATACAAAGAAGTAATTATCACAATTAGCGATTTATTTTTGGCTGGTAAAAAAATCTGTTTGGCTGGTAAAAAAAATCATCTACTCGCCAGTTGGCTGGTAAGCCAAAAAGGTAGTTTCCTCCCCTGAACGAAGTGTTTCTATACTAATTCCTAACTCATTAAATTTTGAACTTATGACAGAAACGAATGATAAGGAAGGGCGCTATGTCATGATAAAATGCAAATTAGAGGGCAACTTGGTTACGCTGCTGAATGTATATGCCCCACCGGGGAGCAACAAAGGTTTCTATAAATTCATATTTGGTCTGATAGCAGCGGAGTCTGAGGGGATACTAATCTGTGGGGGAGATTTTAATACTATTCTTAGTAGTGAGCTGGACACTACAAGCCATAGGGTGAACAGGACTCCACAGACAAAAATAATGAATGCTTCACTCACAGACTTAGGAATGTTTGATGTATGGCGAGATCTCCACCCATCTGAGAGAGACTACACCCACTATTCTGTTCCTCACTCTGTTTATTCAAGAATTGACTATCTTTTTATGTTTAGAGGTGATAGACATAGGATAATGGATTGTACTTTGGGAACTACTGACATATCAGACCACTCTGCAGTCTATATGACTTTACACTTGGATAGTAGGCCAAGGAACACACTATGGAGGCTTAACACAGGAATATTGAACAACAAAACAATTGTTGAAAGTATTAGGACCGAATTAAAAACATAGAGATTAATGACAATGGTGAGGTTAATCCAGTGATTGTTTGGGATGCCGCAAAAGCTGTGCTAAGGGGGAAAATGATTGCCATCACAGCAACACTGAAGACGAAAGAACGCAAATATCAGGATCTAACCCAAAAATTGACTGCTAGGCTATCGTGTCCACTAGCCAGTACTCGTTATCACCCGTTGTCCTCTTACGGGGCCCCTTGGCATAACGTCAGCAACAGGGCTATCCAGAGCCCCATTAGCTGCGACTACTCGTTGTCAAGTTCACTGCCGAAGAGCGACTTCCGCTGGACTCCTCCCTTTATCATCTCCCAGCTCTCTCCGCCACTCTCTGCCTGCTACTGCCCCCTGCAGGTCCCGCCTGCCAGTCACAAGGGGAGACGCATTGTAGAATATGAATCAATACTGTAATTTATAATAATCCGTATTCCAATGCTCTTCGGAAGGGGACAGTCAGCCGTTCTGAATAATATACCATATTTTCCAGACTGCTACATACTCATGGTTGATCATTATTCGGATTTCTGGGAAATAGAGCTACTCTCTGACGGTGACCTCTCAGCAGACACCACTCCTGGGTCCCAGCGTGGTCACGGGGGTTCCTGAGAAGCTGCGGGTTAAGCATCAAACGGCCAAGCAGCTGGGTAATGACAAGTCGGCCAGGGATCTGCCCGAGCTGTGTATCGGCCAGGACATAAGAATGAAGCCCCCCTGCCTTTATCTTTATCTTTATTACGGATCCCCATTAGTCATCACCGCAGCAACAACTAGTCTTCCTGGGGTCCACACACAACAAAAACAGTACATACATAACATTATAGTAGCATACATTTAAAAATATATTCCAATATTCCTACATATAAAAATATTTCCAAATAGCATTACAGTACACAGAGTATCAGATCACAGAAAATACAATAAAAGGGATTAAACTCTCAGACAGTCATATCTTTACAGTGTAAACTACAGTATCTGTGTTTTTCTTTAATGTAAACTAATTTCTTTTTCTCTCAATGCTCTTTTCAAATTATTTTTAAAACTTATCTTACTGGTTATCTGAGTAAGATGTACTGGCAGTTTATTCCAATATGACATGGCTCTATATAACACAGTTTTCTTTGCTGCATTGGTTTTTGGTAGTAGCAGTGTGAACGTTTCCCTACAGGCATGCCTAGTATTATACTTATGTCGATCATGTGTACATGTTAGCTGTGAATACAAACAGATAGGTTCTCTTGAGATATATATATTCATCATGAACAAGATCAGGCTGCAATCCAGTCTGTCTTCCACCTTCAACCACAACAGCTTGGTATGCATCCCCTCCACACTGTTTCTCATTGAGCAGTTCAGGGCCAGACGGGCCGCTCTGTTCTGAGTGAGCTGGATCTTATTGAGCTATCAGGAGGGATAGGAACCAGTATGGAGGTGGTGTCTGTGTGTATATAATCCTGGACCCCCCCCCCCCCCCACAGTGCGGATCAAGGCAGGCCTTTTTCCAGTGAGCTAACATGACGTGGCCTTTATGTTGGGATTCCTTGTGATCTCTAGTTTGATACGATGCCACTATCTTCACTCTTATCGAATCAAAAAAGTCTATAAAACAACAAAAAGACACTGCGTCCATCTTTGCTTTTTGTCAGTCAATTTCAAGCTAATGGCCTCCATCGGTATTGTTGGCTAATGTATTGCATTAGTACTTGTTGTAAAACGGTGATATTGGTTTGGCCCTGACAGCCCCGGCTGTGTTCCGATCATCGCCCGTCACGACATTTGTGTTTTTTTTCCTATCTCATTGAATGTTTATATTTTCGTATTTTTTTTAGAGAATTGTTATGTTGTGCTTTTATCTTTTATTTAGCTACACCTACAGTACTACTGGCAGCCTTGGTACAACTATCACGACAGCATCGATTGGCACCAGGTGAGTGGAAGCCAAAGTGGGTGGTAAACTCCATCTAAGGCTAAATACCGGCACGAGACCGATAGTCAACAAGTACCTTAAGGGAAAGTTGAAAAGAACTTTGAAGAGAGAGTTCAAGAGGGCGTGAAACCGTTGTAGAGGTAAACAGGTGGTGTCCGCGCAGTCTGCCCGGACCAAGCTAATGGCCTCCATCGGTATTGTTGGCTAATACCGATAGTCAACAAGTACCTTAAGGGAAAGTTGAAAAGAACTTTGAAGAGAGTTCAAGAGGGCGTGAAACCGTTGAGAGGTAAACAGGTGGTGTCCGCGCAGTCTGCCCGGAGGATTCAACTCGGCGACGGTCGGCCGGCGGGTGTGTCGGGATCCCCTCGTGGGACTGCATCGACTGGCTGGCACCAGTTCAAAGAATTGTGGAACGTGGTGATGGGGCTGATTGGCTACCAACGCGTTTAAGAAGATCACATGAAGATCACATATCTGAACCCAACAGCATCAAGGAACTTTACACGGTGTACACCGAACAGCTGAATGTTATGATGTTCGAGGAAGACCTAAAGTACTTCTGGCAGTTCCGTGACTACAACTATTCGTCGAATTTAGATTGGCACCAGGTGAGTGGAAGCCAAAGTGGGTGGTAAACTCCATCTAAGGCTAAATACCGGCACGAGACCGATAGTCAACAAGTACCTTAAGGGAAAGTTGAAAAGAACTTTGAAGAGAGAGTTCAAGAGGGCGTGAAACCGTTGAGAGGTAAACAGGTGGTGTCCGCGCAGTCTGCCCGGAGGATTCAACTCGGCGACGGTCGGCCGGCGGGTGTGTCGGGATCCCCTCGTGGGACTGCATCGACTGGCACCAGTTCAAAGAATTGTGGAACGTGGTGATGGGGCTGATTGGCTACCAACGCGTTTAAGAAGATCACATGAAGATCACATATCTGAACCCAACAGCAATAAAATAATTTTCAAATACTTTTTTTGTCATTTTTATAACAAACTGCTTATACACAGGGCATACACATCATAATTAGACCTAAGGACCTACTGGGAGTTCCGTCTGTACCGCTATCACTACTGCATCGACTGGCACCAGTTCAAGGATATGTGGAACCTGGTCATGGGACTATATGGCGTCTCTGGCCATGCCGTTTAAGAGGTGGGGGATAATCCTGGACCCCCCCCCCCGTGGAACCTGGTCATGGGACTATATGGCGTCTCTGGCCATGCCGTTTAAGAGGTGGGGGATAATCCTGGACCCCCCCCCCCCCCCCCCCCCCACAGTGCGGATCAAGGCAGGCCTTTTTCCAGTGAGCTAACATGACGTGGCCTTTATGTTGGGATTCCTTGTGATCTCTAGTTTGATACGATGCCACTATCTTCACTCTTATCGAATCAAAAAAGTCTATAAAACAACAAAAAGACACTGCGTCCATCTTTGCTTTTTGTCAGTCAATTTCAAGCTAATGGCCTCCATCGGTATTGTTGGCTAATGTATTGCATTAGTACTTGTTGTAAAACGGTGATATTGGTTTGGCCCTGACAGCCCCGGCTGTGTTCCGATCATCGCCCATCACGACATTTGTGTTTTTTTTCCTATCTCATTGAATGTTTATATTTTCGTATTTTTTTTAGAGAATTGTTATGTTGTGCTTTTATCTTTTATTTAGCTACACCTACAGTACTACTGGCAGCCTTGGTACAACTATCACGACAGCATCGATTGGCACCAGGTGAGTGGAAGCCAAAGTGGGTGGTAAACTCCATCTAAGGCTAAATACCGGCACGAGACCGATAGTCAACAAGTACCTTAAGGGAAAGTTGAAAAGAACTTTGAAGAGAGAGTTCAAGAGGGCGTGAAACCGTTGTAGAGGTAAACAGGTGGTGTCCGCGCAGTCTGCCCGGACCAAGCTAATGGCCTCCATCGGTATTGTTGGCTAATACCGATAGTCAACAAGTACCTTAAGGGAAAGTTGAAAAGAACTTTGAAGAGAGTTCAAGAGGGCGTGAAACCGTTGAGAGGTAAACAGGTGGTGTCCGCGCAGTCTGCCCGGAGGATTCAACTCGGCGACGGTCGGCCGGCGGGTGTGTCGGGATCCCCTCGTGGGACTGCATCGACTGGCTGGCACCAGTTCAAAGAATTATGGAACGTGGTGATGGGGCTGATTGGCTACCAACGCGTTTAAGAAGATCACATGAAGATCACATATCTGAACCCAACAGCATCAAGGAACTTTACACGGTGTACACCGAACAGCTGAATGTTATGATGTTCGAGGAAGACCTAAAGTACTTCTGGCAGTTCCGTGACTACAACTATTCGTCGAATTTAGATTGGCACCAGGTGAGTGGAAGCCAAAGTGGGTGGTAAACTCCATCTAAGGCTAAATACCGGCACGAGACCGATAGTCAACAAGTACCTTAAGGGAAAGTTGAAAAGAACTTTGAAGAGAGAGTTCAAGAGGGCGTGAAACCGTTGAGAGGTAAACAGGTGGTGTCCGCGCAGTCTGCCCGGAGGATTCAACTCGGCGACGGTCGGCCGGCGGGTGTGTCGGGATCCCCTCGTGGGACTGCATCGACTGGCACCAGTTCAAAGAATTGTGGAACGTGGTGATGGGGCTGATTGGCTACCAACGCGTTTAAGAAGATCACATGAAGATCACATATCTGAACCCAACAGCATCAAGGAACTTTACACGGTGTACACCGAACAGCTGAATGTTATGATGTTCGAGGAAGACGTAAAGTACTTCTGGCAGTTCCGTGACTACAACTATTCGTCGAATTTAGATTGGCACCAGGTGAGTGGAAGCCAAAGTGGGTGGTAAACTCCATCTAAGGCTAAATACCGGCACGAGACCGATAGTCAACAAGTACCTTAAGGGAAAGTTGAAAAGAACTTTGAAGAGAGAGTTCAAGAGGGCGTGAAACCGTTGAGAGGTAAACAGGTGGTGTCCGCGCAGTCTGCCCGGAGGATTCAACTCGGCGACGGTCGGCCGGCGGGTGTGTCGGGATCCCCTCGTGGGACTGCATCGACTGGCACCAGTTCAAAGAATTGTGGAACGTGGTGATGGGGCTGATTGGCTACCAACGCGTTTAAGAAGATCACATGAAGATCACATATCTGAACCCAACAGCATCAAGGAACTTTACACGGTGTACACCGAACAGCTGAATGTTATGATGTTCGAGGAAGACCTAAAGTACTTCTGGCAGTTCCGTGACTACAACTATTCGTCGAATTTAGATTGGCACCAGGTGAGTGGAAGCCAAAGTGGGTGGTAAACTCCATCTAAGGCTAAATACCGGCACGAGACGGATAGTCAACAAGTACCTTAAGGGAAAGTTGAAAAGAACTTTGAAGAGAGAGTTCAAGAGGGCGTGAAACCGTTGAGAGGTAAACAGGTGGTGTCCGCGCAGTCTGCCCGGAGGATTCAACTCGGCGACGGTCGGCCGGCGGGTGTGTCGGGATCCCCTCGTGGGACTGCATCGACTGGCACCAGTTCAAAGAATTGTGGAACGTGGTGATGGGGCTGATTGGCTACCAAGCTAATGGCCTCCATCGGTATTGTTGGCTAATGTATTGCATTAGTACTTGTTGTAAAACGGTGATATTGGTTTGGCCCTGACAGCCCCGGCTGTGTTCTGATCGTCGCCTGTCACGACATTTGTGTTTTTTTTTCTATCTCATTGAATGTTTATATTTTCGTTTTTTTTTAAGAGAATTGTTATGTTGTGCTTTTATCTCTGGACACTATTTCAGCTGTGCCAAAAATAAAACAGTCAGTTAAAAAAAAGAAAAAACATACATACAACAGACGCTGTATTTTTGTGATTTTGATAGAAATCTGGCTACGTAAGTCTATTTCCTCCGTCGCAGTGCGCCGCGACCGGCTCCGGGCCACAGTTCGGATCAAGCCATTCCGCCGAGGGTTGGGATATGGGACCTTTACACGTTTTTTTTTACTAGCCTTTTGATAGCCTAGCTAACCTAGCCGCGGCCGCGCTAGTAGAGACACACTATGGCGGATGGATTTCGCAGACCCGACCCTGTTGTATTTGATGAACATGTTGCAGAGAATTGGCGCATTTTTGAAGGGGAATATGACATTTTTATTGCCGCAGCCCACTCAGAGAAACCGGCAAGGACAAAGGCTTACATTCTCCTCAACATTGCTGGACCTGAAGCCATAGAACGGGAGCGTTCGTTTTTGTATATGCAGCTGAGGTGCAAGCGCCCGGTGACAACGGAGCAGTAATTACACCGGCGGAGTCCAGAGAGGACCCGAACTGCCTGAAAAGAAAATTCAGGGAAATATGCAAACCCCAAAGCAACAGGACGATGGAAAGACACAAATTTCATTCAAGAAACCAGAAGCGAGGTGAGAGTATTGAATCCTTCATCAGTGACTTGAAGATCAAAGCTAAAACTTGCCAGTTGGGGCGGCGTGGCTCAGGGGTAGAGCGGGGCGTCCAATGATCGAAGGGTTGGTGGTTCGAATCCCGCTCAAGCCCATGTCCATCCCATTGCCGTTGTGTCCTTGGGCAAGACACTTAACCTACTTGCCTCGTATGAATGTGAATGAATGTTGGTGGTGGTCGGAGGGGCCGTAGGCGTTGATTATTCGCCACGCTTCCGTGAGTCTGCCTCAGGGCAGCTCTGGCTGCAATTGTAGCTTACCACCACCGGTATGACTGTGTATGAACGAATAATGGACTCTGTGAAGCGCTCTGAGTCAGAGCAACAGTCAGTCAGAGAAGAGCGCTATATAAATCCAATCCATTATTATTATTATTGACCGACTGAAGAGCTTATCTGTGATTGAATCGTGTGTGGCATCACACGGGGGGACCCTTTGAGAAGATCTCTGTTGAGGGATAGTGAGTTTGAAACATGGATAAAGCAGTGTACCCGGAGAACCCAATGGACCGCCCACGAATAGGCCAGACAGCTACAGGAGAATGGGTCGTGAGCGACAGGGACGCGCTGAGGCGAGTCATGGATAAAGCAGTGTACCCGGAGAACCCAATGGACCGCCCACGAATAGGCCAGACAGCTACAGGAGAATGGGTCGTGAGCGACAGGGACGCGCTGAGGCGAGTCATGGATAAAGCAGTGTACCCGGAGAACCCAATGGACCGCCCACGAATAGGCCAGACAGCTACAGGAGAATGGGTCGTGAGCGACAGGGACGCGCTGAGGCGAGTCTTCAACGATAATGCGATTCCATCCAGGCCGAAGACGTTCCCTATCAAGGAACTTTACAAGGTGTACACCAAACAGCTGAATGTTGTGATGCTCGAGGAAGACCTAAAGTACTTCTGGGAGTTCCGTCACTACAACTATGCGTCGGATTTAGATTGGGACCAGTTCAGGGATTTTTGGAACATGGTGATGCAGCTGACTGGCCAAAGACAAATTACATATTAGATCAGGAAGCGGAGGAAACACACCAAGTGAAACACTCTGTGGTAGTGGATGTCTCGTGGTGATCTTCTCTACGTCGTCCCTATACTTCAAATGGATCAGAGCGGAATACATACTAAATGGAATTTGACTGATATTTTGATGACATATTGTTGTAAAATAAATGACAGCATTTCTCAGTTAGAGTTTTCTTTTGTTTTTACTTGTGCTAATCTGATAATAGATCATCATTTGAGTTGTACAGTGAAATGTCTAATCACAGATAATAACTACACAGTTTATGGTTTATAAAACATACTGTGTGTGTGGGGTGGTGTATGTATGTGGGGGATAACAGGGAGCGATCGATCCTGATGAATTGAAAATGGGGGACCCTGATGTAAACAAGACGAAAGTCTTTCTCTGGTCTGCATCCCCTTAACAATTGTGTGTATTGAGCTGTACTGTATTGTACCCATTCTGCAATCTATTAATAAAGTTTTCAATCAATCAATCAATCAGTTAACACTTGCCAAAGCTATCACAATCTGTCGTATTCACGAGATGACAGAGGAAAACAGCAAAACACTAGCCACACAGGCTACCAGTGTTGATGCAGTGAGGCCTGTTTACAACAGAAAGCACCAGTCTAAATCCAAGGTATTTTCAAACAATGCCATAACAAAGTGCAACAATTGTGGTGGTAGTCATGAGGCTAAAAGAGAAAAATGCCCAGCCTTCGGACAGCAGTGCCATAACTGCAAGAAAGAAAACCACGACAAAAGTTGTTGCAAATCTAAGCCACAGAGTCAAAGATATCCACAGAAGAAATCTTACAGACCATCTGTGCATGATGTGTCAGTGGACCAGTCTACACATGAAGACGACACGTTCTATGTGGATGGTGTTAATATTGACAGTGTCAATTCTCAAGTAAATGAGAAAGATGAAGGATTTGTCACAATGCACATAAACGGCAAATCTACAAGAGTTTAAAGTTGACACAGGAGCTAAATGTAATGTTATGTCAATAGAGACTTTCAAAAGAGTGACTAATGGAGAGCAATTTGGGCAGCAAAAGAAAACTGCAAACCTTGTTGCTTACGGAGGCACTAAAATTGAGACCAAAGGTCTGGTCACGCTGTCGTGCTGTTTAAAAGGAGCAGCAACACACACTGCCTTTCTTCAAAGTGGACAGAGATGTGCAACCACTACTAGGTTTTCGGGCATGTATGGACATGGGGATTGTTCAAATGAGCCTAGACGTCCACCAAGTCACCATGGAGAATAACACAGATTTCAAAACACAGATTCTAACACATTATAAAGATGTGTTCAGTGATGAGCTTGGAGAACTTCCAGTCATATATTCCATGACGCTGGATCGCAGCATACAGCCTGTGGTCCGACCAGCCCACCGCATCCCCGCAGCGATGCAAGAGAGGGTTAAAGCGGAATTGGACCGCATGCAAAGCATAGGTGTCATAACACCTGTCTCTGAGCCCACAGAGTGGGTTTCATCTATGGTGGCAGCACACAAGAAAGACAAACAAGAAATCAGACTGTGCATCAATCCAAAGGACCTCAACACAGCGTTGAAGAGGCCCCATCACCCCATGCGTAGTGTTGAAGAGGTAGCAGCACAGATGTCGGGAGCAACAGTGTTTTCCGTCCTGGACGCCAAGAACTCATTCTGGCAGATACGTCTGGACGAGAAATCCTCACTGCTGACCACATTCAGCACGCCGTTCGGCATCAACTCCGCAAGCGAGGTGTTTCAGCGCTCCATGGAACAGCTGTTCACAGGCTTACCATGCTCCGTGATAGTAGATGACATCATCATCGGAGGGCGCGGAGTGGCTGAACACGATGCCAACCTGAGAAAAGTGCTTGATCGGGTGAGAGAGGTCAACCTCAGGCTAAACTTAGCAAAGTGCAGGTTTCGCCTAGACCAAGTAGGTTATGTAGGCCACATCTTCACGAGCGAAGGCCTGAAAGCGGACCCCTCTAAAACTGCAGCTATAACTGAGATGCCAGTCCCCACAGATGTCACTTCACTACAGCGTTTCCTAGCGATGGTAAATTACCTGGCAAAGTACATCCCCAGTTTCAGTGACATAGCGGTGCCACTGAGGAAGCTGACCCACAAGGACACGGCGTGGTGCTGGTACCAGCAGCACCAGGAGGCATTCGAGCGCCTCAAGTCGTGCCTATGCAGCCCACCAGTGTTGATATCAGCGTTTCCGTTAGCCGGTAATTACCGGTATTTGACCGGCAAAATCTGTTGAAGTCAGACATATTTAATCTCTCCGGTCTTAATGTCCGGTGAAAATAATTCCCTGAGTCTAAGCACAATTTAAATAGCCTATGGGATGAACGAAACAATCATTACATTTGTTTCATCGTTGCTTCTAATAATGACAACGACGTTGTCAGCGAGAGCTTAGTGCTGGGTGTGCGAACTTTTGTGAAGCTGCAGAGCCAGAGCAGCAGCAGCAGAATGCAGTACTCCAGCAGTACTCAAATTCAGCCATTTTCAATTCAATGTTGGGTGGGGGGCGCTGCTGTGCGGTCCCCAGAAAAGAGCCAATAACAGCTGAATCTGCTGCTCTGCATCGACATACTCTCGCAAATAAGTCATTGGGAGGTGGAGAGAGAGTCGTCACGCAAACCCACGATAATGTTGCCGTCTCTCTCTGCCAAATTTCTCAGTTCTTCGCTTGATATAATTAATACAAATGTCCAATATAACGGAATTCGTTAGCTCATAAAAGTTGTTTATTAATGTCGGGCGACTGCCCACAGACCCATTTGATTTAAAGTCGGCAGCAGCACGAGTCTCGGGACTTATTTTATTTGGAATATAATGACTTTATACGCAAAAGTAGCCTAGTTTTAAGTAAAAATATTATAAATCTACATGCCTTGATGATGTCATTCTTTTGTTTTGTTGTCATTCTTTTGCCTATCAATTGTTTTTAAGCTCAATAAACTCTGACCGGAATTTCTCTCATTTGACCGGTAGATTGAAATCTACCGGACACTGAGGCCGGCAACAATTTTTTCTAACGGAAACCCTGGTTGATATACTACAACGTCAAGGAGCCAGTCACACTCACATGTGACGCGTCATGCTATGGACTCGGAGCAGCATGCATGCAAAGTGGCAGGCCAGTAGCATTTGCGTCGCGTACCCTCACAGACACTGAGACAAGGTACGCCCAAATAGAAAGAGCTTCTAGCTGTCGTGTTTGCCTGCACAAAATTCAAGGACTATGTATATGGAAAGCCCACAATAGTGGAAACAGACCACCAACCTCTGGTGACGATCATAAAAAAGCCCATACACACAGCCCCAGCCCGTCTCCAGAGAATGCTACTCCGTCTACAGAGCTACGACATCAGCCTAGTGTACAAAAAGGGCAAGTACATGTACCTGGCTGACACACTCTCCAGAGCTCCAAACAAACATGTCACCCAGAGCCCTGCTGAAAACGGTGCTTATGAGGTCATGTCGGTGAGTTGCATCTCCACCGCTCGCCTAGAAGAACTCAGAAAGCACACAGCGGAGGATGAGATGTTACAGACCCTCAGCGCGGTCATTCAGAAAGGATGGCACAACAGAGAAAGCCAGCTCCAGCCTGCTGTCGTTCCCTTCTTCCCTTACAGAGACGAACTCGCAGTGGAGGATGGAATCATCATGAAAGGCCACAAGACAGTCATCCCCCAGTCTCTGCACAGAGAGTACATCAACATCGTGCACAAAGGACACCCAGGTGTTGAAGCCACAAAGCGCAGAGCCAGAGGCATCATATTCTGGCCGGCAATGTCAACTGATATCGCTGAAGAGCTGCTCTCATGTGCAACGTGCAACAGCACCAAGTCCCACCAGCTAAAGGAACCTCTGAAACTTCAAACCGTTCCAGACCTCCCATGGTCTACAGTTGCCACAGACATGTTTGAATGGCATGGTAAACACTACCAAGTGCTAGTAGATTCGTATTCTGGCTGGTACGAAATTGACCTTCTCCACAGCCTGACATCATCGGCTGTGATATCTAAGTTGAAAAGACATTTCAGTCCACGGCTCACCGCACACCCTCTTCTCTGACAATGCTAGACAATACACCAGTCAGAGTTTCAAGGACTTTGCCAAACAATGGGATTTTGTACATACCACCAGCAGCCCAGAGTTACCACAGTCTAATGGGCTCGCAGAGAGGGCAGTCAGAAGTGCCAAAGAAATCTCATAGAGATGGAACAGATGTTTTTTTCAATCTCCTAAACCTCAGGAACGTCCCCCGTGACTCAACACTAGGCTCCCCTGCTGAACGTCTGATGTCACGGCAGACACGCGCAGCCATTCCAGTGTGTAGCAAACTACTGGAACCAGCCCCCAAGGACGCCCGGCTAGTCAGCGCCCAGCTCCTCAACAGAAGGCTCACTCTGAAGCACCACTTCGACAAGTCAAGTCGCCCACTACCACCTTTAACGGAGGGACAGGTGGTCCGTATGCAGACCCCGAAAGGATACGACCGACTTGGGACTGTGAAGGAGAAGAGCAAAGAGCCGCGCTCCTACGTCATCCAGTCCAACGGGAAGACATACAGGAGGAATCGCCGTCACATCCTTCCTGTCACAGAACCACCACCACCACAGTTCCACGCAGAGGACCCAGACTCCCAGAACACCGGCTCCTCCACAGTGAACAATGCACCCTACACGCCACGATCACCAGGGCCAAACAACATGCAACACACACTCTCCCCGGCCGACACACCCAGCACGCTTCCCAGCTGAGAACAGTAACGCACAATATACAACGCGTGCAGGCCGCATCTGCAAGCCAAACCCCAAGTATATGCAGTAGAGATTGTATTGGAGAGAAAAAAAAAGAAAAAAAAGAGTAGGAAAACTGATGTGTGGTTAATGTAGAATGCTATGCCAATGTGTCAATATTATTTGCACTAAGTTGTTCCACTTATGCACTTATGGTGATTCCAAGTTTTATGAATGCACTACTTCTCAAAGTGATATATACTCGTCCACCTTTGTCTACAGATGGATAGTTTTAAGTTTGTCTAAGAGTATCTTCATTTAATCGTTTACTGGAAATTGTAGAATTCAAAGTAAAAGAAAAGTTCCGTGATGTTAACATTCACCTAGTGATACAGTATTTTGTTATACGAGACTTGAGCTAAAGGGAAAGGATGTAGATCATTGACTGAATGATTATCCAGTTTGACTATTGGCCACTACGGGCCACCGTACCGCTAGTGCGACTGCGTTATGAACCCGCTCTCACCGTCACGTCAGAACTAGATGTTAAATAAACCTACGGTTTGTTATACCCAAGTGTGTTCATTGACTCACACGCAACTGAGGTACATATTAACACAGTTTACAGATCTGATAGGGAAAGCAGAGAGCAGAATGTGTACAACCACAGGGACCCGTCTACTTGGACGCAGTAATAAAGATGTCTCGTCTACATCTGGCTGCATGAGGCTACTAGCACAGATGTTGTTTTGCCTCATGTTTTGGTAGTGGCTAGCTAGTAAGCACAAACTAGCTAAGCTATTCTATCTCCATTCAGGGGTCTATCCAGCTCGATGGGCTCTCACTTACCACAGGGGTTAGCGTACATTACGTGTCCATTAAGGTACTATCACCTCAGTATCCACAAGAGTTGTCCATGTACTCAATGTTCTGGAGACGTTCCAATTGAAAAAGGATAGGACTGGTAGCCCTTTCTCTGTCTGGCTAAATGATGTTGCTGTCATTATTTGTCTTAACGGCCCCTGTGTGACCACTGTTCCCTCACTGAAGTTGGTATCACATTTCCTTCTGTTGCCCGATGACTGTTTTTGTGAGTACTGATCACCAGGTGTGGCCTCTCTGATCTAGATGTATGTTTGTTTTGCTCTTCAGGATACATTTCAGTGGTTTCTGTTTATTTCTGTGCAATGGCCTCCTCTCCGCTGGGTCGGATGCGGTTGAAACCCCGCTCTCCCAACCCCCAAACCCAGGTCTCGTGCCGTGTCCTCTGGGTTAGCCGAGGCAGCCTGGCCCCTGGTGGCGGCGACGGTCTGTGGTCCTCCAGGCCCGGGGAGGATCTCTGGGAGGGGCCCCTGGAGCTTGGACTGGGAGCCAGGGCTAGTGGCGCTGTTGGTCAGGGGCTTGTTGGGTGTGGTGGGACTCGTCAGGCCTAGGCTGGCTAAGGCATCTAGGGTCCCATCTGGGTCCACCATTACATTGATCACTGAGAGAGAGAGCGAGAGAGCGAGAGAGCGAGAGAGCGAGAGAGCGAGAGAGAGAGAGAGAGATTAAGAGTGAGTGGAATAGAGATGGTAGTAGTGTGTGTGTGCATGTGATTGTGCACTGTGTGTGCGCAAGTCTGTGTATTTGTGTGCTTGTACTGTATGCATTATGTAATGTATGCATTATGTACTGTATGCATATTTCCCCTACTATACCTTGGAGCTGTTTCTCCACCCTCTTCAGCTCCAGCAGAATAGAAGAGATCTCCTGTGGATAAAAGATCAATAATGATAACTTCTCATTTCCCATTATACCTTCATATATCATTATCAGTACACACACACAGACTATTCAAGAGTCTTGACTATTAGATAAAAGAAAGAAAATGTATTAAGAACTATTCAGTTAGTTAGTTAGTAGAGTGATATAATCTTATAATGGACTTGGCTTCATAAAAATGCATTAATTAATTAACTCAATCAATCACTAATTTATTCACTCACTCACTCCCTTCATTCATTTTTTGATACGTTTGATAAGCAGTATTCTCTACCTTGTTGGATGTCTTTAGTTTGATAAGCATTAAGCAGTATTCTCTACCTTGATGGAGGTTTTTAGTTTGATAAGCAGTATTCTCTACCTTGTTGGATGTTTTTAGTTTGATAAGCAGTATTCTCTACCTTGTTGGAGGTTTTTAGGAGTGACATGTCGCTCACATCTCAGCTTGCTCTCAATCTCATCCCAATTCCTCTCCTTATCCTTGAACAATATCCTAAAGCAAAAACATTCATATCACAGAGAGAAGAAAGAGTCAATTCCTCACTTATAGATAGAATCCGGTCTAACGTAATGGGGAATAGAGACAATATAGACACTACAGTACATACACTTAGGCTATTAATAGTATTCTCATGACATGTATTTCTTACCAATATGGCGCAAAAACAAAGCTCATTAATTGAATGCATATCACCTGTCCATTACAATCACCTGTTGTTTGCCTACCAAGATGTCTCCGGTGGCGATGTAATGGTGATACTATGAATAGCAGTATTCTAACGTGTTCATGGAGGGATCGCTTACCTGATTTTGCCTGCTGTTTTATCCACAGAGTTTCTGATCTTGGAGGAGAGCTGGGATACTGAGGTAAGCAGTAGGCTGTCCAACACCGCCTGAATGAAAGAACACAACAAGTGATCATTTGTAAAAAATAATCTGCAGTATGTCCAGCAAACCTTCAAGAATGGGGGGGGGGGGGGGGCAATGGCTCAGGTAGAGGTTCCCGGTTACATCCCGGGCAGCATGTTGCAGTGTCCTTGAGCAAGACACTTAACCCCTAACTGCTCCCCACAAGCAGGTTGGCACGTTGCATGGTTGTCTCCGCCATTGGTGTGTGTGTGTGTGAATGTGACATGTAAATTGTAATGTGCTTTGAATAAGATCGCCATATAATCGTCCATTTATCCAGATGAACTCCGCTACTAATCCATCTCAGTGAATGACCTCAATAGATGAAAATAACATTGGCCTCTTAACTCATTCAGTGCCAGACCCGACATTTCTCGGGTTTCGCCGCCATGCGTTGAGCGCCAGAACCCCCGAAAAATCTCGGGTTTTCATCGTTTTTTCTTTTATTCGATTTTAATATTCTATACAGTCTCACGGACCTCTGTGTATCATTGGGACTCATTCTGAGACCTCGAGATTGCAATGCCGGCCGAATCCTGCTAGGTGGCAGTATTGCCTACCCTTTGAAACCTTATTTCAAACTGTTACATTTGATATGGTCCGGGCGGAGAATGAAATGGGCAAGTAAAATGCTTCATTCGAGCCACTTGGATCGCGTCCAGCACACTTGATGCATAGTTTGTCCCATTTTATGTCAGGGACCCGATGGACATCAATACTGGAAATCACAATCAGACAATTGGAATATTCATTTTGAAATACCTCCTAGCAAAGGTAAGGACTATATGATGTCAACCCTACTTTGATCCTACAATGATTTCACATTGATCGCAATGATCATGTCACGTACTCCAAAACGTATGCCGTTGCTGACGATCAGAGCATCACAAAACGACCCCCCCCCCCTTTTTATGCCTTCATGATGAAACATAATACCTATTATATACCTTTGATTTGGAAATAGTATCGTGTCCAGGCGAGCAACGCGAACTACTTTAGCAAAATTCACAGCGCTCCATAACTCAGCTTCCAGGAATTAGCCAGGATCACTCTGAAACTATACAATATTCACCACGGGATAACAAGCGAACGTATACATGAAAAAATTAACTCTTTTTTACATGTTGGACGAGAGATAGTGACTGTCAAATGAGCCATAGTATTGTCTCCATAGGTATAATATAGAATATAGATACAGCTCTGCAAACATCGTGAAACAGTGAAAATGACCATCTTTTTAAGCGTGGCCACAGGCAGTGCAGATGGGGAAATAGCGTGCCGCTGAAACAAGTGTTAAGTTGTTGGGATAGTGCGTCTCAATCAGTCAATCAACACTTTTGAACCATTTTCATTATGTTGCAAACGATCGATTGCAAGTAAGATTATCTCATTATCTCAAATGCTTTTCACTTGTTTCAAGGAAAACACTATTTTAAAGTATTCAAGTATTTTCCTAATGTCTCCTCTCACCTCCTCTCTGTTCCACGTGCGTCTCCTCAGGGCTCGGGGCTCCAGGCGTGCGTCTCCTCAGGGCTCGGGGCTCCAGGCTGTCCGGGGCACAAGGGCGGAGCTCCACCGGCCGCCCGTTAACCTCTAGCGCCTTATTGGTCTTCCTGAAGTTGAGGCTCTCGTCGAACACCCGATCCACCAGCTGTGGAGGGAGAGAGTGAGAGAGAGAGAATACTAAATGAGAGAACTTAAAAAACATCTCAGATATGAATCTGTTTTTTGTGTTGATTAGAAAAGGAAAAGGGGTTGTATGTGACGGTATGCTAAGCTGTTCTGAGCAGCTTCATCAGACTTGCAAGCGAAGTCTCCAGGTACAGTATAGTAAAAGAACACATATACACGCTCTCTTAACTCTCATGGCAGAAAAGACTGAAAGAGCAAAGAAATGTGAGAGGTAAGAACGAACAACCTGTCACAGATCCTAACAAAGCGGCGTGGAAGCAAAGTTAGCCATCTTTGTTTTGTTTTTGCCAAAAATCAGAGTAGGGTCGAGCTGCAGCCTCGGTCCAGATTGGAACTTCCGCCCTGCCACAGGATTATTACTCCTGTGACAGGGCAATGCGCTGATTGGCGGAAAGTACGGAAGTATCTCGAAGTACGTCTGACGTATCTCGAATTACGTCTGACGTTTCTCTACGTTAGCGAACGTTAAACGTTGTATTCATAAAATAATATAAATTCAGCAGCATGGGGAGGGCCGGGGGGAGGGGAGGTACAGGTAGTAGAAGACATAGAGGTACAGGTCACATAATTATAGTACAGTGGAGAAGTAAAAATAGAATAAAAAGGCAGTGTAAACAATATACAATATTATTAACTCTAATAATAACACGCCTCACGGGCTCATTATAATACGAGAGCCGTGGGTCTGCATTGTATAGAGCGGATCCCCCGGCCGTATTCAAGCGCTGGAGCGCTTTGCGATGGATCAAACTGTATTAATATAGTAGTAATAATAGTAGTTGGCTAGTTGCGCGCTTCTGGCCACCTCCCGCAGTGCGCGCATACACACATACTGTCTGTAGCCTATACAGTACGTGCAAAATTAGTTGTCAAGAGCCAAGAGGGATAAAGTTGAACTTCAGTTTGAACAGGCTGACTCTAGAGGCATGTGGCAGGGCCTCAGAACAATGACAGATTACAAAGGCACCTCCCTCAAACTGAACAGCGACATCTCCTTAGCAAATTATCTCAATTCCTTCTATGCGAGGTTTGAGGCTGTGAATAAAAACACCAGCCTACAAACCACGACAATGGGGGGGGGGGGGGGGGGGGTCTGCTGATGGAGACTCAGTGTTCAGGGTAACAGAGCATGAGGTGAGACGGATCTTTAAAAAAGTGAATATCAGGAAGGCAGCAGGACCGGATGGCATCCCCGGCCGCGTCCTAAAAGTCTGTGCCGACCAACTGGCCCCGGTATTCACTGACATCTTCAACCTGTCCTTGGCTGTCATCCCCACCTGTCTGAAGAAGTCCACCATCATCCCTGTACCCAAAAAATCTACGCCCGCTTGCCTCAACGACTACCGCCCTGTAGCCCTCACCTCCATAGCCATGAAGTGCTTTGAGAAGCTAGTGAAGGGCTACATCTGTTCCTCCCTCCCCATCAACCTGGACCCTCTGCAATTTGCATATCGCCCCAACAGGTCCACAGAGGACGCCATAGCCCATGTGCTGCACACAGCAGCATCACACCTGGACAAGAGGCAGGGGAACTATGTGAGAATGCTGTTCATCGACTACAGCTCAGCATTCAATACCATAGTCCCCTCCAAACTCATAGCCAAGCTCAGGGACCTGGGCTTGAACTATGACCTCTGCCAGTGGGTCTTGGACTTCCTGACGGGCAGACCCCAGGTGGTAAGAGCCGGCAACTGCACCTCCTCATCCATCACGCTCAACATAGGGGCCCCGCAGGGCTGTGTTCTGAGCCCCCTCCTCTACTCCCTGTACACACATGACTGCGTAGCACAGCGGAACAACAACACCATCATCAAATTTGCTGATGACACAGTAGTGGTGGGCCTGATCTCTGCCAACGACGAAAGGGCCTACCTGGAAGAGGTAGAGAACCTGTCACAGTGGTGTCAGGAGAACTGCCTCTCCCTGAACGTCAGCAAAACAAAAGAGATGATTGTGGACTTCAGGAGGTTGGGGGTCAAGGACTACAGCCCCCTCAGCATCGACGGGGCACCGGTTGAGAGAGTGAACAGTTTCAAGTACCTCGGAGCCCACATATCCGAGGATTTGACATGGACCACACACATTGACAGTGTTGTGAAGAAGGCACGACAACGCCTCTACTTCCTCAGGCGCCTGAGGAAGTTCCAAGTCAGTCAGAAGATCCTTAGGAACTTCTACTCATGTACAATAGAGAGCATCCTGACTGGCAACATCACCTCCTGGTTTGGGAATAGCACTGCACAAGACCGTAGCAGACTACAAAGAGTGACACGTTCAGCCGAACGCACAATTGGAGGGGGGCTTCCCACCCTCCAGAACATTTACAACAAGCGGTGCAAGGGGAAGGCTAAGAGAAGTATTAAGGACTCGAGCCACCCTGTTGTGAAGGATCAGATTAAACCGAATATATATATTTATTTATGGATATATATTTAATAGTATTTGTATATCGTTTGATATCCCTTGTATATTCCTTGTACATATACACTGAATATCCCTTTAGTCTACTAACAGCCCATAATAGTTTCATTCTCCCATTGGACCAGACCTCGGCGCCAGCAGCCATGCCCCTTGGTTCAAGTTCAATCGTGCCGACGAACATGTCGGTACTAGCCCGGTTCCGCGTAGGAATACGTCTACCGAAATAAGAATGGTACTATTTGTTCACAGCGCATATATATATGGCGCAAGTAAAGTAGAACTTCCTCTAGCCCTTAGCCCTTAGTTCGTACCCTCCAACCTAGTGGCAAGACGTTATCGCCTCACCCACGATACACGTGTGGTGTAGTATGGTCAACTTGGCCTCAGAATGGCATTGAGACATCGTGTGGATTAATAGTTGAATTGTCATAGTTTGGCACTATACCGTCGAGTGGGACGTATTTCTATTAAGTTAATAATAGTCTATTATGTATGGTGCATCGTTCGGTTAGAGTTATAAAGTGAGTAGCACCCCCATCGTTCCTCGCGTATCTAGAGTCTTAACCAGGTTGAGCAGACCACGTGTGGTGCTTTCATCCGAGGAGTTCTGGGCGAGGACGAGTGGACCTGCACATTGGATTAATCTACCCGGACGACTGCGAGCCCTACACGGCTTGGATTACCTACTTGCTTTGGTTGCTTTGATTATGCCATGGATAACAGCCAACACTGGTAAGTGTTGGAACTACCCCCGAGAGGAGTCCAGGTGAGACGGCGCTCTACCCCGAGTGAGGTCGCCTCACGTCTCTTCGTTGTGGATCTACAGATATCGTCTACGAGAGGGTCCAGCTGTATTCATCTGTGGACCAAGGTTCTGTGGGCACCGTGTTCAGCACTCTGAATTCTCCCAAGAAATCGTGGCCAGATGGGATATCGCCGGCGGCTCTCCTAACCCCCCCCCCCCCCCCCTCTACTGACTTACAACCAGCAGAACCCCCCTTTAGTATATCCAGCTATAATCATTTAAGTACCATCGCTATAGTTCCCTAAAGAACCAGGTTGTATACTTGCTTCCTGCGTAACCAGAGATTGGACATTCAATGTTGATTTACCTACGAATACTCATTTGCCTTACAAGTGCATTCATAAATGTCAAATCATATTCAAATCATAAATGTCATTAAGTGAGCATTGTATATACCCTTTGCTATATATTAAAGTTTGACTTATACGTTTGTGTGGACTTGGTTTCATAGGTTGGAAAGTGTTTATCATATATACATCATGTACTGTGTGGCCAGTAGTTAAAGTACATAAAGCGGTAGTGGTTTAATGATACCATACTTATCAATACAGTCAGGGAATTGTACCCCTCAGTTACAATTGGTCCTTCGAGCCGGAGGGTAACTAGTGTAATATTAATATAGTGTTATTAATATTGAAATGGCCTATGATGAACACTCCACGAAACAGTCCTCCTAAAATAGAACGCCCGCGGCGCAGACGACAGCCACCTCCGTACCTAGAGGATTACGCTGTCAGTCAACTACCTAGCCTTCTACAAACAGTAAACGCGGTAAAAGTAGAAAGTAAAATTATGTCTGACCTTAACGACCAGGTTACCCCGACCACAGAGGCCCTAGTGGGTTCTAATGTAACTGACCAAGCTCACGGTGGGGACCAGGAGGGAACCGACATGCCTTTACACCCCGCCAATACCGAGGAAGTAGTTCCCGACCAGCCCCGGGAGGAAGACAACCCTACAGAGAGAGAACTCTGCACGGAAGAAGATGAGGAGAGCACCGAGGAAATAGAGCTCCAGGACTCCACACCGAGTACAGCCAGGAGCGGCTCACCTCTACAACCGTCTTCTCCCAGCGAAGCGGAGAGGATGCTATCACAGGCGTTCCTCGTCAGCCTGACAGCCTCTACCGAACGCGATCGACTCCAGGGTGAACGCGATCGACTTCAGATACAGCAACGGAGCGAAGAAGAGCACATACGCCTGGAAATGAGACGCCTTCAGACGGAAGAGAATATAGCAAGGGACCGGGCCGAAGCCGAGCGCGCCGCTGCCGGTGCCCAAAGAGACGCAGAGCGCGACAGACTACAAGCGCAACTGATAGAGCAGCTGATCAAAAGGACAACACCCTCTCCCTCCGCCAGGGGTTCAAGGAGCTCGTCGAGACACCAGTCAAGGGCAGCATCCCCTAACCGAGCAAGCGACCCTGAACTTGACCGACAGACCAAGTCTATACCCCCCGCAGACCCCCTTCCCCGACCGGTCCAAGCGAGACCCAGCTACCAGGAAGGAGCAGCATACACTGCGGAGAAGCTAAATAAACGACTACAGGATCTAGAGGACCTGATAGAAGAAGAAGAGGGAGAGGAGGAGAACCAAGCCCGACGACAGCACAGTACTCCACCGGACCAGGAGGTCCAGTACAGCCCAGGCTATACCCCCGCGGCGCTGCGCTACAGACCCCCCGACTCTATTCACGGGTGAGCATGACGCACGACCAGCCCCGAGGAACAGCACCTGGACCAGCGGGCCATGGTACACTGCCGGTACCAGCCCACAGAGAGACGCAAGAGGAGACTCGCCTAGGAGGCCTCTCCCCCAACGCTCGCCGATGTATCAGCCATCCACGGCGTCATACATTGGCACACCGATGGTCCCAGACTTCACCCATGAGAATCGGGCACAGTACACGGAGCTCCGGATGTGCCTAGAGACAATGCTGGTGGATGTCGTGGATGAACGCCACAAGTATGCAATATTACTGAAGCATCTGAAAGTACCCCGCGCGCACAATATAGCGCTAGCCTATGCCACCTCCACGACCCCATACACCGCGGCTCTAGCAGCGCTGGACCAGAGATATGGACGTATATGGGATTACGTAATCCAGGAGATAAGGCATATTGACCGCCTACCCCCAGCAACAGACAATCGCTCATTAGACGACCTGTCTATAAAAGTGCAGTCCCTGGTAGGGATGCTGGGAGCGCAACGAGAAAAGAGTAGGCACGAGCTATACGCCAACTCTAACGTTGAGAGGATTTTAGAGAAGCTGCCACCCGCCAGACAAGAGCGCTTTAGGCGGCAGAGAGACCACCGTGATCCTAATGGTCCCGAACCATCCCTCCTCGATCTAGCCGACTTCCTGGCGAGAGAAGTCAGCAGCTTACGACTGGATACGTTCGGGCGGAGCACCCCAAGCTCCAGAGAGGGACCCAGGAGAATAAACGATGGAAGAAGATCGGTGACTGTCATGCACCAATCAGAATCAGTACCGAGCAGTAGGAACCACAGTGCCCCCTCGAGGAAAGAGAAGTGGAAGGTGGTTTGCCCGTACTGCGAGAAGGAACACTGGCTGTCACAATGTGACCTGTTCACAAAGATGAAGGCAGAAGAAGTGAGTCAATGGATAAAGTCCAACAGGCGCTGTTACCGATGTGCGCGCAGTCACATGGCAGCCGAGTGCCGCCTGAAGAAGAGGTGCAGTCGGTGTGACGGAGCCCATCTAGATGTCCTACACGACAGTAACAGAAGAAAGCCTGCACCTGCACCATCGAGCAGCACCAAGGCAAGTGTCATGTACATTGACCCCGCCAGCAGCAGCGGCGCCCAAGTGCTCTTAAAGGTAGTCCGTGTGACATTGAGCTACCAAGATAAAGTCATGGACACTTACGCCGTCCTTGATGACGGGTCAGAGAAGACCCTCCTACTCGCGTCCGCTGCGGCCCAGCTGGGGCTGCGGGGGAGCGAGAACCAAATGACGATTCGGACAATAAGAAGAGATTTAAAGACGATAAAAGGCGAGAATGTCTCCTTCACTATCGCAGCAAGCGGGCAGCCAGAGCGACGGTATAGGATTACAAATGCTTTCACCAGCCAAGAAATAGGACTATCACAGTACACCTACCCCATCGCCAAACTGATGGATAAATATGTGCACCTGCGCCAACTACCTATCCCGCTCATAGACGGCGCCACCCCGACCCTGCTGATAGGCTCCGACCATGCAGACCTCATAGTCCCGATAGACCGAGTCCATACAGGACCCAGAGGCTGTCCTGCAGCAGTCGAGACCCGCCTAGGATGGACATTACAAGGCCCCCTCGCTAAATCTCTCAACCGAACAGCAGCCACTAGCTGCTTCCACTCCAGAGTGACAGAAGAAGACACCACACTCGTGCAGCATGTCGAGAGGCTATGGACACTAGAGACAATGCCCTTTAAGAACGAAAAGAAAGACATTCGTTCGAAAGAAGACATTTACGCCATAAACCTCCTCGAGCAAGGGACAAAGAGAGTCACAGTCAACGGAGTGATGAGATACGCAACTCCACTCCTGCGGCGAGAGGGAATGCCCACCTTTCACGCAAAGAAAGACGCCACGGAGCGGTATCTATTGAACACAGAGCGGCGCCTAGCCAAAGTAGGGCTGGGCGATATGACGATATTATATAAATATCGGGTACAGTTCATTAACTATACACTTTTTAAACGTATCGTGGATATCGTGATGTTTTGCCCAAGAGGCTTGTGTCGCGTCAATCTGGTCCACACGTTGACACTTTTGAACAGCGCCGCCCCACACACACACTACTGCATCAAAAGTTACTACTTATGATAACAAAGGCATTCGTTTTGTGGCATTAACGTTATATAGTTACACTTTCAATAACATCAGCGTATTTACATAGCAACGACCGAGGTCGACCTAGATATAGCAATTAGCAAGCATTAGTCGTTCATATCTCAGCCCGTGCTGACTCAGTTGTGCCCATTCTGCGGTCTGTTAATAAAGTTTTCAATCAGACAGATGTATGGAAAGGCTTTAATTATAACATCCGTTGCAGTAAAATCATTATGCCTCCAGTCGTTTAGTCCTTCTGCGGAGCTAAAAGCTAAACGTCGGCCGCGGCGAGCTACCGCTGCCATTGTTATTGTCATTGAGCTCTCCAATGGCGGAAGTAAAAAATGAATACGGACTTGCCGATTGGTGCTAAGAACAGCAGGGCGGGTGCAAGCGATGTGACGTAATTGGCAGACGCGACTGTCAATCAAAATGATTCTGTTTGCCGACTGAATTAATGAGAACGTTATTAACAGATTGCAGCATGGGTACAATACAGTACAGCTCAATACAACAACAGTCAACAGCGGACTGGAGGATGCAGACCAGAGAAAGACTTTCGTCTTGTTTACATCAGGGTCCCCCATTTTCAATTCATCATATTTTCATATAATATCTCATTGCTAAATATATGCAATATATAATCTAATAATCCAATAATCTAAATCTAATATAAAAATGCTAAATGCATGGGTATTTTATTTTGTCTTTAATGTTAGCTTGCAAACTCAAATACTGTCTTGGTAAGCCTCATAATGAATTTTGGGGAAAAAAAGAAAAACATCGTGATGCGTATCGTGTATCGCCGAAAGGTCAGAAAATATTGTGATATCATATTTAGGCCATATCGCCCAGCCCTAAGCCAAAGACCCCGCTCAAGAGAGTGTGTACCGCGCTGAGATTGAGAAGCTAATCACAGCGGGACACGTGACAAAGATCGACATTAAAGAGGCCGATCAGACAACCGAATCATGGTACGTGCCGCACCACAAGGTCCACCACAACGGCAAGGATCGCATTGTGTTTAACTGCAGCTACCAGATCGGATCCCAAAATCTGAATAAAGAGCTCTTGCCCGGCCCCACACTCGGCCCCTCTCTACTAGGCGTGCTACTACGCTTCCGCCAGGACAAGGTGGCTATCAGCGGGGATATCAAAGGGATGTTCCTGCAGGTGAGACTAGTGGAGGAGGATAAGCCCCTACTGCGGTTCCTATGGAGAGAGAGGATCGGAGATGAGCACCCAGCCATCTACCAATGGGAAGTCCTCCCTTTCGGAACTACATGCAGCCCGTGCTGTGCTACATTTGCACTACAGAAACACGTCGCAGAGGACCCAGCAGCAGATGAAGAGGTCCGACACAGTGTGAAGAACAGTTTCTACGTGGACAACTGTTTACAAAGCGTTTCGACTCAAGAAGAAGCCGAGGCTCTCCTACTCAAGCTACGCGCCTCCCTGATCAAAGGCGGCTTTGATCTCAGGCAGTGGGCCAGCAGCGACCCGCACGTATTGCGCAGTCTCTCCCCCGCGGACAAGGCTGCCAGCAGCGAGACCTGGATGGCGACAATCCCAGGAGAAGCCCAAGAAATGACACTAGGACTAGTCTGGCGCTTCAAAACAGACTCGCTCCACTATAGACACAAACCCCGGACCACGGAGCAGGGAAGGTCGACGGCGATACCGACCACCAGACGGAGTGTGTACAGAACACTCGCCAGACAATATGACCCGTTGGGATGTATTCTACCTTACACCACCAGGGCAAAGATGATTGTACGAGCACTATGGGACAAGGACCAGGGCTGGGACGACCCAATACCCGCACCCCTTGCCTCCACATGGAGAGAGTGGGAGACGGAACTCCGCTCACTCCCAGGCGTCAATATACGCCGCAGCTACTTCCCACCCACAGTGAGGCCAGAGACATGTAAGATGGATCTACACGTCTTCAGTGACGCCTCCGAAGTAGCCTATGGATCAGTGGCCTACTTGCGTGCCCAAGAGGAGGGAGGAGAGATACACACTGCTTTCATCCTGGCTCGCTCAAGAATAGCCCCACGAAAGCAACAATCTATCCCGCGTCTAGAGCTCTGCGCAGCCCTAGCAGGAGCGCATCTAGCCACGTTAATCCAACGTGAACTCACCATTCCGGTGCACAGAACAATCTTGTGGTCAGATTCCACGACAGTACTCACATGGATCAAGTCTGATTCATGCAGATACAAGGTCTTCGTGGGAGTCAGAGTCACCGAGATTCAAGAGTTAACAGAAGCAGCGAGCTGGCGGTATGTGGACACCAAACACAACCCAGCTGACGTCATCACCCGGGGAATGTCCCTAGATGACCTCACCCGTCACAACATCTACAGTGACGGACCAGAGTTCCTCAAGCTCCCGGAAGGAGAGTGGCCTACGCCCACCCCACGGGAAGCGAGTAAAGAGGAGGCTGAGAACAAGAAACCTATGTTCTGTGGACTGAGCAGTCGCCTCCACAGACCCCAACATAGATGACTGCCTCACCCTACAGAGTGCGCAACTAAAGACATTTCTGAGGCACCACCCAGAGATCCAGCCCACTGCCGACATTTCAGCAGCTGACTACGAAGAAGCAGAACTTCTTCTACTACAACGAGCCCAGAGAGACTCGTTCCCCGACGAGCTAGACTGTCTACAGGGAGGAAAGCCCGTCCCATCAGACAGCAGATTGCTCCACCTGGCACCCGAGAGCGACGCCCATAATCTCATAAGAGTGGGTGGTTGTCTGCGGAGAGCCCCCAATCTACCGGATGACGTTAAGTACCCGATAGTCTTGAACAGCCGACACAAGGTCACAGAGCTGATCATAAAGAAATACGACGAGGATGTGCACCACGCAGGAGCAGAGAGAGTCTTCGCGGAGATCAGACGTCGCTATTGGATACTTCAAGGAAGAGAAGCAGTGCGACGCTTCCAGCGAACCTGTCTAGACTGCCGAAAGTGGCGCGCGCAGCCCAGCATACCCCGGATGGCTGACCTACCTCCCTGTCGCCTCCGACTCGGCGACAAGCCATTCCACTCCACAGGCATGGACTGTTTTGGCCCGTTGTATATAAAGAAAGGAAGAGGAACCGAGAAGCGGTGGGGTATTGTATTCAAATGCATGACCACCAGAGCGATACATATCGAACTCCTTCCAACCATGAGCACAGACTCATTCCTTATGGCCTTCCGAAGATTCACATCACGGAAAGGAAAACCGTCTACATTGTTGTCTGATCACGGGACAAACTTCAAAGGCGGAGAAAGAGAGCTGAGAGAGAGCTTCCAAGCTATGGGCCCAGAACTTAAGACCCACCTCGCTCCAGCCCAGATTGACTTCCAGTTTAATCCCCCGAACGCACCCCACTTCGGTGGAACCTGGGAACGAGAAGTACGTTCTATAAAGACAGCCCTGTACGCCGTGCTTGGGGCCCAGACTGTAGCGGAAGAAGTCCTAATGACAGTCCTTACGGAGATCGAGGGAGTATTGAACTCCAAGCCCCTCGGCTACGTCTCCAGTGATATAGCAGATGTCGACCCAGTCACCCCCAACATACTCCTGATGGGGCGGCTGGACCCCGCGCTACCCCAGACAATGTACAGGCCTGAAGAAGCGAACGGCCGAAGAATGTGGAGGTACAGTCAAGTACTGGCTGACAAGTTTTGGAACAGCTTCCTACTCCACTACCTACCGTCTCTACAGACCCGCCAGAAGTGGGTAAAAGGAGAGAGACAATTTGACAGAAGGAACAGTCGTCATGATTATCGACCAGTCACTACCCAGAGCGATGTGGCCGGCTGGCCGCGTAAGCAAAGTGATCACCGGTGCCGATGGCAAGGTCCGAGCAGCTGAGGTGCTCGTCCAAGGGCGAACGTACACACGACCCGTGGCGAGGCTAATAGAACTGCCAAGACTCCCAGACAGGGAGCGAAATTAACTTTTTGACTCACCGGCCAGTGGCGGGTAGATGGGAAGAGTCTACCCGCCAAGCATATTTCTTACATGCCAAATTTTTTTTGATTAAAAAAATATATATATATATTTTATATAAACATTTTTTTTTAAATAAAATATATATTATATAATCATACTTGTAGTTGTATTATCTGCGAGACATCGCCACCACGCAATAAGTCAAAATGCTTGCCATCTGCAAACAGCTCCACTGTCTGTGTGTATACTTGAGTAGCCTCCAGCTCCAGCAAGGATTCTCCGGCCCTGCAGCTAGACCCTATATTCAGCTAGACCCTACATTCAGCATGCAAGGATTCTCCGGCGATGCAGCTGGACCTATTTATAACGTTACCGTTCTTTTGTCAAATCACATTCAACATGCCCTCAGCTAGAATACGCATTCAATCAATGTTATAAGACATTGATATCAGGAGCTATCTGTAGCTACTGCTAGCCCGGTAGATAACGTTAAGACAATTTAGTTTACTGGGACATATGGATCAACGTGAGCTAGCTAAGCTAGCTAACGAGGGACCGGAGGTATTATGCACTCGAGTAGACTATTGCTGGAGCATTTGTTGATATCAGCAGCTATCAGTAGCTAGCCAGCTAGATACCGTTAGACAATGCCTCGTCATGTATTAAACTAAAAGTGAATAGTTGACTGGGTCATTGTTTAAACAGTAACAAACTCTTGGAGGTCCGATATAGACTAGAGCAGATGAAGTAAACAAGCCAGATAGCTTCAGATTGGTCATTTGCTTTTTTTCTCATGAAACCAGTCACGTCACTCTACTGTGATTGGACCTAGTGCGATGTGGGACTTGTAGTTTTTTAACGATCTCGCGGCGGAGAAAAAAAAGACGAGCGGCTATAATCTGTACTCGCACAAGAGTATCGTTATGAAGTTATGAACTACACGTCTACACGCCACACGGCGGGCAGCCCTCTAAGTGTCATGCGCCAAAGGTAAAAACAGCCCACCCCTGGCGGGCGGCGGGCTTTAGTTTCGGTCCCTGCTCCCAGACACTATCGATGACGACCATGACCCCATGACTTTGTGAGTTGACTGACCCTTACAGCGGACCTTGAGTGGTAGACAGTGCGGTTAATCTGTCTCTGTTTAGCTAATTAGGTGGGACTAATTAGGGGGCGGCTGTTGTGAAGGATCAGATTAAACCGAATATATATATTTATTTATGGATATATATTTAATAGTATTTGTATATCGTTTGATATCCCTTGTACATATACACTGAATATCCCTTTAGTCTACTAACAGCCCATAATAGTTTCATTCTCCCATTGGACCAGACCTCGGCGCCAGCAGCCATGCCCCTTGGTTCAAGTTCAATCGTGCCGACGAACATGTCGGTACTAGCCCGGTTCCGCGTAGGAATACGTCTACCGAAATAAGAATGGTACTATTTGTTCACAGCGCATATATATATGGCGCAAGTAAAGTAGAACTTCCTCTAGCCCTTAGTTCGTACCCTCCAACCTAGTGGCAAGACGTTATCGCCTCACCCACGATACACGTGTGGTGTAGTATGGTCAACTTGGCCTCAGAATGGCATTGAGACATCGTGTGGATTAATAGTTGAATTGTCATAGTTTGGCACTATACCGTCGAGTGGGACGTATTTCTATTAAGTTAATAATAGTCTATTATGTATGGTGCATCGTTCGGTTAGAGTTATAAAGTGAGTAGCACCCCCATCGTTCCTCGCGTATCTAGAGTCTTAACCAGGTTGAGCAGACCACGTGTGGTGCTTTCATCCGAGGAGTTCTGGGCGAGGACGAGTGGACCTGCACATTGGATTAATCTACCCGGACGACTGCGAGCCCTACACGGCTTGGATTACCTACTTGCTTTGGTTGCTTTGATTATGCCATGGATAACAGCCAACACTGGTAAGTGTTGGAACTACCCCCGAGAGGAGTCCAGGTGAGACGGCGCTCTACCCCGAGTGAGGTCGCCTCACGTCTCTTCGTTGTGGATCTACAGATATCGTCTACGAGAGGGTCCAGCTGTATTCATCTGTGGACCAAGGTTCTGTGGGCACCGTGTTCAGCACTCTGAATTCTCCCAAGAAATCGTGGCCAGATGGGATATCGCCGGCGGCTCTCCTAACCCCCCCCCCCCCCTCTACTGACTTACAACGAGCAGAACCCCCCTTTAGTATATCCAGCTATAATCATTTAAGTACCATCGCTATAGTTCCCTAAAGAACCAGGTTGTATACTTGCTTCCTGCGTAACCAGAGATTGGACATTCAATGTTGATTTACCTACGAATACTCATTTGCCTTACAAGTGCATTCATAAATGTCAAATCATATTCAAATCATAAATGTCATTAAGTGAGCATTGTATATACCCTTTGCTATATATTAAAGTTTGACTTATACATTTGTGTGGACTTGGTTTCATAGGTGGGAAAGTGTTTATCATATATACATCATGTACTGTGTGGCCAGTAGTTAAAGTACATAAAGCGGTAGTGGTTTAATGATACCATACTTATCAATACAGTCAGGGAATTGTACCCCTCAGTTACACACCCGAACAACTGCCTCTTTGAACTGCTGCAGTCAGGCAAGCGATACCGGAGTCTTAAGGAGAGCACGGAAAGACTCAGAAGAAGCTTCTATCCCCAGGCCATCAGGCTGCTAAACGAACAATAAACACTATGCAACAACCATCAAATGCACACAGCACACACACCCACTCAAACAAACAACACACTGCAGCACCCACTCTCCACACTTTAGATCACACAAACACACTTTATATTTATTGACAAAGGATTTGCACTACAACTCGTACACCTACTGTAAATTGTACCTAAATTGCACCTCATCCCATTTCTGCCTTGCACTATATAGTATTGTATATTAGTACACTGCACAGTATTGTATATTATATGGTAACTCAGTTACGTCTATTCTGCATCGAACATTGTACATATGTCTATACTGAACACTGACTTTTTTCTTTTACTTCTAATTTACATGCTATACTATGTTATTTTATTTCATACTTATCTTGTCTTGCACAGTCTCTGGAGCGCAACAGTAAGAAGCATTTTGTATAAAAGTATTCTGTACTTCTGTATGACAACTATTAAAGAAACTTGAATCGCACAGGTTGCCTCATCTCATCTGGCTCTGCAAATAGATCTAGAGTCTGAATATCATATATAGCCTGCTGATGATCTCTCTCGAGTCAAATCCATTCTGAGAACGGAATGCAGTGCCCGCGACGAGGGTCTTGATTGATTGATTGAAAATTGTATTAACAGATCATGCTGGACCTACAAAAGGCCTTTGACACTGTCAATCACTCCATTCTTGATTGAACATTTTATTAACAGATTGCAGAATGGGTACAGTACAGTACAGCTCAATACACACAATTGTTAAGGGGATGCAGACCAGAGAAAGACTTTCGCCTTGGGGGGGGGGGTCGGGTAGGAGGGGTGGGTGGGTGGGGGACACTGTACAACTGTACAAGCAAAACTGTACATTGGAATATTGACAAAACCATACTTGGTCATTTACTGTACATTGGAGGGGGTTGGGTTACAACACAGGAGCAGAGTATAAACAACAGTACAGGAATGAGAAACAGTACTGTACTGGTATGTCATAAATGTATAGATGTAGCAGTACTGTCTATCTGTATGTCGTGTATGTCATATGTTATGATGAATTGAAAATGGGGGACCCTGATGTAAACAAGACAAAAGTCTTTCTCTGGTATGCATCCCCTTAACAAGTGTGTATTGAGCTGTACTGTACTGTACCCATTCTGCAATCTGTTAATAAAATGTTCAATCAAGAATGGAGTGATTGGAGGGAGAGGCACACGAGATGGCTGCTTGAAGTTGTAGCTCCCGACGGTCGATTGAGATAACCTCTCCAAATTCAAAAGAAAAGCTCAAACAATAATGAAATACTCGGAAATAAGTGAGAGGACATAAACTATGAGTCGAAGGAGTCGAAGGAATTGTAAAAAACAGGAGAAAGACGACGAAAACGGCGAGATGGACAAAGTAAGATCAACTAACATGAGTGAAGATGGCGGCGGTGAAAACACGACTGAAACAATTAAAGAGGGACTTGCCAACATTAGCAGAGAGATACGCGACCTTTAGACAGAACTGAAGAACGACTTGAAAACGACACAAGAAGAATTAAAGACAGAACTGATGACAGAACTCAAAGATTTTAAAAAGGAAATTAATCAAGAACTGAGAGCTAACGCACTACAGGCCAAAGCACAAAGCACCAGAATACACGAGGCAGAGGCGCGCATCGGAGAAACAGAAACATGGAATACGACAGTCAAGGAAACACTCCTCATGTCTTTGGAACAGCAGAGAGCCATGCAAGAAGCGCTAACGGACATGGAAGGGAGGTCCAGATAGAGCTGCCGCGGTATTGATATTTTCCTTACCGCACGAATTTGCGAAATATTTCCTACCGCCGCGGTAATTACCGCACAGTGCGCACAAAAAAAGTTTGAATGCATTTTTTTTTTTTTTTAGTAGTAGTCTACTCTTATAGCCTGCCTCTAGTCTAATGGCGCTTTTCCACTGCATAGTACCTACTCGACTCGACCCGCTTTAGGCACCTGGTACTTCGTTCCTTTTCCACTGCAGCCAGGTACTACTCCGTTTGTCTCCGTGTGGGAATGCAGGCGGGGCCGCTCGCTTGTGTACACTGAAAGCTCCGTGGGCATAGATGTCCGAGGGCTTGCAGCAAGTTTTACACAGTTTCAATCAATCAATCAATAACAACATTAACCAGACTCTCGTTGCGTCTATTCTGCCAAAGCTAACGTTACCTCTCATTGTGTATTCTACCAAGCAAACCCGGGTTTAACGTTACCTCTCGTGTATATCGGCTGACGGTAGTATTAACAACAACAAACTTAACACATCAGCGATCTTGTTGTGACACTAAACTCTCCGCTCGGTGGTAAATTGGGTTGATGTCGGTTTTGTTTCATCAATAAATAAGGCAGAATACACAGTGAATCCATTCTTTTTTGTTTATTGCTTGGTTCTGTCGCAAACAAATCCTGAACGAAATGCATCCTTAGCGAGGCAGTAAAGATGGCGGCGCCGGCGTTCTGTTTTTGTTCAGACTGAGGCTACAAAGTGTGACGCGTCTCTCTTCTGACCAGTCAGTGGTCTGCAATGTTTCACATGACTTTTCTGGTACCACTTCTACCCAATAGGGTCGCTTGGAACCGAGTAGGGTATATCTGCAGAGCCGCAAGCCAACTTTATTATTATGATAAAAAACAGCGGTGACGCGGTATTCAGCCTAACTCTGCGGTGAGCGTGATGCAACAGCGATACCGCGGTAATGCGGTTATCGCGGCAGCTCTAGGTCCAGAAGAACAAATATGCGCATCTATAACGTACCGGAGGGAACGGAGAAAGACTGCCCTCTCCCGGAGTTTATTGATAAGCTGCTAAGAGCTGAGCTCTCACTACCGACAGATACCGACCTGCAGATCCAGCGGGCCCAGAGCTTTTTTTTTTTTTTTTATGTTGTGGGACTTGTACAGCACTTTGTTCAACTTTGTCAGTGCTGTAAAGTTTAAACCTTTTTAAAACTTAGACAAACAAAACACTTTTCTAATTGTAAGTCGTCATTTGAGGCTTTATAAAAGCAGCACAATGAACACAAATCTGTCAGTGCCGAGTTCGACCTCATCTTAAATAACAAACAGCATTGCTTGTTGTAGTTAACAAAGAGAGGCAGAGTTGATTTTGCAAAAATATATATATATATAATTCTTTTTATTTTTATTTATTTATTTTTTCATATTCGAATCCCATGCCCATCGAACGAAGCTTCGAAGTATTTAAGACAGCCCTATTAAATGGACTGTTATATCTTATTAAATTGTGGACATTTATTCATTCCCACTTATTAGACACTATTTCTGATGGTAAAATGAGCGTACAAAGCAAAATACAGAATTCTGAAATATTAAAACGGAAAAAACGGAATTTGGAAAAAAATGTAATGGAATTTGGAAAAAAATAAAACGGATTTCATATGGCTCTACACAGAGCATTGGCTCAAAAGCCAGGACCCGATGCACCACCTAGGTCGATTATAATAAACTTCCTCCAATTCACTACCAAAGAGATGGTCATCAGTAAAGCCTGGCAGAAGAAGATCGAGGGCAAACGCTTGTCGTTTGACCATGACTACGCGACGGCGGTGATGCAGAGGAGAAGAGAATATGGTGGCATCAAAAGGGCACTGAAAGTAAACGGGATTCGGTTCCAGACACCCCTCGCTAAGATCCGAATCCACTGGGACTCCGGCACACGTACATATGACAGCGCCGAGGAAGCCGCACAGGATCTGAAGAAGAGGAGTCGCTGTGGAGGAGCCAGCCCGCCGCGCTGCTAGAACAGACCAGGACGAGCGACTACAGCGAGGGCAACCGTGGCAGCGCGCTGGAAGGAAGGAGAGACACCCGGGAGACGCGAGCGAGAGGGAGAGAGGAATAGCCCAACGAGCAAAGAACAGACTGCAGGACTTTCAATGTACCACCAGCAAATAAATCTCAGGGTGAGAAATACATAGCATAATATGACTGGTGAGTTAAGTCAACGTGACGTGAGTGAACTGCCCGAATATGTCGCGGACTATGGGCTGTATTGTGTTGTTTTGACTCGCTTAACGCTAGACGTTCCGAGTTTTTGTTGGATCTAATGCGGACTAGCTGTAAGCTATTCACGTGAATGCTGAATAGCCCCTTGACCCAATGACTGGATGACTATTAGTCTCCCTTTTTTATAGTTTAACAGACTCCACTTGATTATTGAAAGACCGACGAGAGTCACTCAGGCACGCTGTAGGTAGACTAGACACTTTCTCCCTTTTTTTTTTTTTTTTTTTATAGCTCCTTTTTTTCCGCGGGGGCCTGCACTTGAGTGGAGTCTATCCCCCCACCCCCAACGGGACCTAAGCCATGGGATGGCCAGCGAACGTCTGTTTTTGGAAGCCAAGTATTGTTTTTGTTAATGTTACACCTGTTCTCTATGTGTATATGTCTAACTGTTCATGTTTAGTAATGTGTGAATTCCGGGTTGACAGTGTCAGGTTTAAGTTGTTAAAGCACAGATGAGTAGAAACTTTAAGGTGGTATCTATAAATGTAAATGGTCTGGTTAACCCAGTTAAACGGAGCAAAGTCATAACCAAATTGAAACGTGAAAAAGCTCAAATTATCTTTTTGCAAGAAACTCATCTCTCTCAGATGGAGCACGAGAAACTCAAGAAATATGGATATAGGAATACGTTCTATAGCTCGTTTAGATCGGGTCATAAACGAGGTCAGGGGAGGAAATTAGGCCACTTTACTCGCCAAATGAGAGTATTTTTTACGTTTGGCGAGTGATTCATGAAGAGCACTCGCCAGTCTGGCGAGTACTAGTAATTACAAAACAAAAAAATAATTCTGCAATCTGCTGATTCGCTCACTGGCACAAGCCGAAATCTGACTCCCCCCTTGATTCCTCCCATTTGCGCATCATAATAATCCGACCATAACCAATGAACATCATCGTTGTACAGATGCGCTCTAAGCTCCTCCAATGAACACTCGTTTTCTAGAAGATGTCGCGCATCTAGGGGAAGTGGACAGACCACTGCGCGCAGACCTACAAACTCCTGTCACCGGCTTGACAACGTAGACACACTTAGACAAAAACACATTGTGGATGAAAATAATTGCATGTAGAGTCGTCGCTTTCGGATATCAGTGCGGTCTGACATGGGGACGAACAGCACAGGACGTTCACCTTCGAGTCGGATGAGAATGACAAGTGGACGTGAGGCTAACCAGCATTAGCCGGCTAGCTACCTAGCATCAAGCTACCATAACGCGCATTCAACATAGTGGACTATACTGAGCGGCTTTGCTTAAATGCAGCCGAGTGACATTTTATTATTACCGGGTTTCCCCCCATATCACCACTCGCCCATATGCCCTTCACAACGGTGATGTTGTCATACACTTGGCATTCAGAATACACCTGCTGAACCCCTAGCGTTGTCAACTTGTCATGAGATTCGGTTCCAATGTATTGTCATCATACAGCACAAGTACAGTACAACCAGAATACGTTTGGTATCCAACCAGAGTGCAAATGTAACAAGTCAAGTTCAAGTTGTTTTATTTAGCTATTACATTACAGTGAAATGCTTGGTTCTTTCACTGCCCAGTCCAACCTAGACCAGCCCAAACCAGTCCAACGGTCCCAGCCCAACCCAGTCCAACCTAGACCAACCCAGTCCAACCTAGACCAGCCCAACCCAGTCCAACCCAACCTAGACCAGCCCAACCCAGTCCAGCATCTTTCACTGCCTAGTTCAGCCCAACCCAGCCCAGCATCTTTCACTGCCTAGTTCAGCCCAACCCAGCCCAGCATCTTTCACTGCCTAGTTCAACCCAACCCAGTCCAGCCCAGCATCTTTCACAGCCCAGTTCAGCCCAACCCAGTCCAGCCCAGCATCTTTCACTGCCTAGTTCAGCCCAACCCAGTCCAGCCCAGCATCTTTCACGGCCCAGTTCAGCCCAACCCAGTCCAGAATAGTTCCCTCTTTCATGTTAATATGTGATATCCTAATATTTTGAAGAGTAGAGACAGTGTGATTAATACATGTTGTATGCTAATATTGTGGAGAGTAGAGACTTATTAATGTTTTATGCTAATAAATATTTTAAAGAGTAGAGACACGGTGTGATTATTATTACTATGATTGAAAATCAATTTAGACGAAGACATACAAAGAAGTAATTATCACAATTAGCGATTTATTTTTGGCTGGTAAAAAAATCAGTTTGGCTGGTAAAAAAAAATCATCTACTCGCCAGTTGGCTGGTAAGCCAAAAAGTTAGTTTCCTCCCCTGAACGAGGTGTTTCTATACTAATTCCTAACTCATTAAATTTTGAACTTATGACAGAAACGAATGATAAGGAAGGACGCTATGTCATGATAAAATGCAAATTAGAGGGCAACTTGGTTACGCTGCTGAATGTATATGCCCCACCGGGGAGCAACAAAGGTTTCTATAAATTCATATTTGGTCTGATAGCAGCGGAGTCTGAGGGGATACTAATCTGTGGGGGAGATTTTAATACTATTCTTAGTCGTGAGCTGGACACTACAAGCCATAGGGTGAACAGGACTCCACAGACAAAAATAATGAATGCTTCACTCACAGACTTAGGAATGTTTGAGTATGGCGAGATCTCCACCCATCTGAGAGAGACTACACCCACTATTCTGTTCCTCACTCTGTTTATTCAAGAATTGACTATCTTTTTATGTTTAGAGGTGATAGACATAGGATAATGGATTGTACTTTGGGAACTACGGACATATCAGACCACTCTGCAGTCTATATGACTTTACACTTGGATAGTAGGCCAAGGAACACACTATGGAGGCTTAACACAGGAATATTGAACAAAACAATTGTTGAAAGTATTAGGACCGAATTAAAAACAGAGATTAATGACAATGGTGAGGTTAATCCAGTGATTGTTTGGGATGCCGCAAAAGCTGTGCTAAGGGGGAAAATGATTGCCATCACAGCAACACTGAAGACGAAAGAACGCAAATATCAGGATCTAACCCAAAAATTGACAATATAGAGCAACAGCATAAAAATACTCCCAACTAGTCAGCTGCTACAGCAAATTAGGGAAACAAGAAAATTGATTGACGAAGTCTATAAAGATGAGAAAAAAATCTAGATTTTTACATCAAACATATTATGAATCAGGCCCAAAGGCTACTAGATTATTGGCCAGAAGGTTGCGAAAGCAACAGACACAAAATACAATTAATAAGATTAAAGATCCCTTAACTGGAGTAGTGTCCAGTAATTTGGGAGATATAGAGAAGGCCTTTGAATCATACTACAAAAACCTATATACACAACCAGCACAAATAGATAGTGAAGCCACTATTGCATTCCTGAGATCTCTTGACCTGCCCTCAATTGGCAAAATGCAGAACAAAATTATGACTGCAGAAATCACTATAGAGGAGTTAGACAGGACAATATCTAATCTTAAAACTAACAAATCGCCAGGTAGTGACGGCCTTCCAGCAGAATGGTACAAAGCTTTGCGCCAGGAGATCATGCCATTGCTGGTGGCCTCATTTAACTACACTCTTAGAGAGGGCATCCCCCCTCCCTCCTGGAGGGAGGCGACTATAACAGTACTTCCCAAGGAGGGTAAAGATAAGGAATTATGTAGTTCGTTTAGACCAATATCGATCCTTAATTTGGATTATAAGATGTACGCCTCCATTATCACAAAAAGATTAGAACAGTTTTTGCCAGACCTAATAAGCACGGACCAAACTGGATTTATATCTGGTCGCCAAACCCAGGATAACTTAAGACGAACACTACATATTATGAATCATATTAAACAAACCAACGTTTATTCGGCCTTATTAAGTCTGGACGCGGAAAAAGCGTTTGATTGTGTGAGCTGGGACTATTTATTCTTGGTACTAGAAAGGTTAGGATTCAAGGAAGATGCAATTACCGTACTTTTCGGACTATAAGCCGCGGCTTTTTCCCCCATTTTTTGACCCTCCGGCTTATATAACGGTGCGGCTTATATGTGACTCGATGTGACCAAACCCGAAAATGTAAAAATCAAAATATTGCTTTTTTGACTGCATTGAAATGTTATTTATCTGTTCCCTTATTTGCTAAACTTAATACAACTTGTAAATGAGTTAATTCTTGTTATTTGTCCGACAGTATTGTGTCCCAATGCTAATTACATAGGTAATTAAACATTAAAACACCTGCGGCTTATAGTCCAGTGCGGCTTATATATGTACACATCATTCAATTTAGCTGCTGCGGCTTATAGTCAGGTGCGGCTTATAGTGCGAAAAGTACGGTAGGTGTTTTAAAACACTATATACAAGACCCACAGCGAGAATAAAAGTAAACGGTCGGTTAACAAATCCGATCGCCCTAGAACGCGATACACGCCAAGGTTGTCCATGTAGCCCCGCCCTGTTCGCGATTTTCATTGAACCGCTAGCCCAAGCAATTAGGGAGGTATTAATATAAAAGAAACGGAGCATAAGATAGCATTATACGCGGATGATGTCTTAATTTACTTAAAAAAACCCAGTCTGAGCCTCCCTAGACTAATGGACCTTATTGAAACCTATGGTCAACATTCGGGATACAAACTAAATATAGGAAAAACACTGATACTTACATATAACTATACCCCCCCAAGAGAAATAAAAGAAAACTACAATTTAAATTGGAACATGAAGTCCATAAAATATCTGGGAGTAAGGCTGACTAAGGACTTAACAAAATTCTATGAAGCAAATTACCAGCCCCTAAACACACAAATTAAAAAAGATATAGAAAGATGGTCATTAGCCCCCCTGGATTTCACCTCCAGAATAGACTCAGTAAAAATGAACGTAGTCCCTAGACTACTATATCTTTTCCAGTCCTTGCCGGTGGAAATCCCTGCTAAACAGTTTAACGAGTGGGACAGGATGATTTCTAGATTCATATGGAGCGGGGAAAAACCGAGAATTAGGTTCCGGACACTCCAACTCCCTAAAGAGAAGGGAGGCATGTCCCTCCCAAATCTGAAGGAGTATTACTATGCAGCGCAAATAAGACCTTTGGTCTGTTGGTGTGAAAGGGACTACGAAGCGAAGTGGAAGGACATTGAAGTGAAATCAATTGATATACCACTCCAGACAGTAATTGGTGATAGACAGCAGGCCAGGACCCTATATAGAAACTTAAACCCATTTATTGTACACACCCTACAGACATGGTTCAAAATTGTGAAACAATTCAAGTTAGAAAAAAGGATTAAGATCTTGAGGTGGTTTGCCTTCGATTTAGGATTTAAACCAAGAATGTATGATCAAACATTTAAGGAATGGGCTCTCCGAGGTATTACCTCATTCAGCACAATGGTAGAGAATGGAGAACTTGTGAGCTTTCAAACCTTGAAAGATACATACGGTTTGGATAAACACGACTTCTTCAGATACCTACAACTACGCCAGTACTTTCTAAAAGAGGTAAAGGTGTCTGAGCCCAATACCCCAATAGACAGTGTTATTCAGATATTCATTCAGGCATACAGGGACAAGATGAGTAAAACTGTGTCAAAATTGTATAATAGCTTTGTTCAGGCCAGAACTGACTCCACAAGTTACATTAAGACAAATTGAGAAAAGGAATCAAACATTGAAATAACCGAAGACGAATGGGAGAACATGTGCAGAACTCAATGTAGCTCGACTAATTCAAAAACATGGAGAGAATTCTGCTGGAAAAACTTGACTAGATTCTTCATAACTCCCAAAATCAAATCCCGACAAGTAGGCATAGAGCAACCATGTTGGAGACAGTGCGGCCAGAGGGAGGCAAACCACTCTCATATCTTTTGGAATTGTCCAGGAATTCAACGTTATTGGCAAGATGTTCACTCCACCATGCAGGTTATATTGAATTTTAAGATACCGGAGACCTTCTCCTATTTGTACCTGGGTAACTTACCTGAGGAATTGGTAGGAGGAGACAGATATTTGATGAAAATATTTTTAGCAGCAAGTAAGAAAGCGATCACGCGTCTCTGGTATCAACAAGAACCTCCAATAAAAGAAAAATGGTTGGCCATTATAGGCGAAATATACACAATGGAAAGACTTACTTTTACTCTCAGATTACAGGAAGAGAAAGGTTTGAAGTACTGGGAAAAGTGGGACTTTTATATGTTAATGACGACAACCAGTGGATGATGTATAGTTGTAAAGAATATTCGCCATACCTATAGGGAAAGTAAGAGAATTGAGAACTCAGCATGTGAAAAGTATATTTTTGTAAAGTGACACTAATAATGCAGCCCGGGATTGTGTTTTTGTTATGTCTTGTTGTTTGTGATTGTTTGCTTATTGTGAAAAACAATAAAAAGAAAGTTATAAAAAAGAGAATGGAGTGATTGACAGTGTCAAAGGCCTTTTGTAGGTCCAGCATGATCTGTTAATACAATTTTCAATCAATCAATCAATCAATCAAGACCCTCGTCGCGGGCACTGCATTCCGTTCTCAGAATGGATTTGACTCGAGAGAGATCATCAGCAGGCTATATATGATATTCAGACTCTAGACCTATTTGCAGAGCCAGATGAGATGAGGCAACCTGTGCGATTGGCTCTTGACAACTAATTTTGCACGTACTGTATAGGCTACAGACAGTATGTGTGTATGCGCGCACTGCGGGAGGTGGCCAGAAGCGCGCAACTAGCCAACTACTATTATTACTACTATATTAATAGTTTGATCCATCGCAAATCGCTCCAGCGCTTGAATACGGCCGGGGGATCCGCTCTATACAATGCAGACGCACGGCTCTCATATTATAATGAGCCCGCGAGGCGTGTTATTATTAGAGTTAATAATATTGTATATTGTTTACACTGCCTTTTTATTCTATTTTTACTTCTCCACAGTACTATAATTATGTGACCTGTACCTCTATGTCTTCTACTACCTGTACCTCCCCTCCCCCCGGCCCTCCCCATGCTGCTGAATTTATATTATTTTATGAATACAACGTTTAACGTTCGCTAACGTAGAGAAACGTCAGACGTAACTCGAGATACGTCAGACGTACTTCGAGATACTTCCGTACTTTCCGCCAATCAGCGCATTGCCCTGTCACAGGAGTAATAATCCTGTGGTAGGGCGGAAGTTCCAATCTGGACCGAGGCTCAGAGTCTGCAGCTGGACCCTATTGAAAAATCCCCATCTCAATGAGTAATTGAACCCTGGACCCAGTCTTATAATCGGATGTTTCGTGAAACAGGCGAAGACATTTTCCAACAGGGTTTTAAATCAAATTCAGCTTGTTATAAGGAGTTTTTCCTCAAAACTAGTGGTCTGATTTTAAGACACGGTCACTTGTTTCAGCTTCCCCAGGAATACAGGAAATATTGTCAGTTGTACTGAAATAAGTGGAATTGTCTCAACAAATTGGCAGCTTGTTTGCCACTTATCTTAACCCTTTCACTAGGTGAACCGTCTGTAGTGTGGTAGTGAAAGGGTTAAGATAAAAATACCATTCCAAACTCAATAAAATATCAAAATACTTGTCGAGATTAAAAAAGATTTAGCAGGGATGGCAAAGGAATGAGAAGAAGAGGAATAATAGAAGAAGAGCGCGGACACACCCTTCTCATGTTATCCTGTGTGTGGGGCTGCGTGGGGCGTGCAGGGCCTACCTCCTCCCGCGTGTCGATGGCTGACCCTGGGGTGGTGGCGGCCGTGCTGACCGTGGTGCTGGGCGCCGTGCCGGAGGAGCTGACCCGAGTCGATCTCGCCGCCGGCGACGTCGTGGATCTCGCGGGCCAGGATGGCCAGGTCCTTCGCCAGGTCCTGGCTGATCCTGCGCACACAGGGGTATAACCTGTCAACCATCACACAGGGTCCTTTAAGACTGGGGACAGACACATGGTATACTGTACACACAATAACTTACTGACTGGCTTCATCTACGTACTGGAAACGTAATGCCTAACGACAAGCTCTAGGCAAAAGAGCTCCGCTTGGTATTGCACTTTTTTACATTTTCTTTTGTTTTGGTCTGTGATGTGTGCGTTGGATTTCAGTGGGTATAGAGGAGGGGTTGCTATTGTTGGCCACACCTCAGGCTCTGCCAAGAGAGGTGTGGAGATATTCACAGTATTATAAGTTACTGAACTGCAACCCACACATCAGGCCAAAACAAGAAATGTAAAACAAAGTGCAATAGTGACATTACAGATTCTACCTCGAAAGGGTCTATGTGTAAGATTATCAATGGTTTTGAATGACGACCATGAATGACTCGACCGCGTACACAAAAAACATGAAATAAGCACAAATAAAATCATTAAACTAACTTCACCATGGTAAAAATATAAACCACATATTACATGATTTGAGCCCAATGTCATCCTTTTGCCTATGAACTAGCATAAAATGGTACCTACTGTACAAGGTCCTCAAATTGCCAGGTTTCCAATGCTACCTCTATCTTCGCTCTACATTTAGAAGTACCAGTGATGCCGGCCATATTGCTGCATCCTTGTTATGGTTTGTTATTGTTTCACGGCCCATATACTAAAACAATAACAAGGAGGAAGCAATATGGCCGACATCACTGGCTTTGTGAAGTCCTAGCCGGCTCTTGTTTTAAAGCTAGAACAAAGATAGAGGTATCAACTTGAGGAAACCGTTGGAACTCTCCATTCTATGCTGGGTATGCTTGGGTATTCTATGCTAATGATGTTGTCAATTGGTAAAGTCCTTTTTCAGCACAAACTGTTCTTCATACTGGATTACCACAAGGTAATGCAAAGTCAATGGGGTCAAGCTCCTGTCTGTATAAGCGGACTGAAACGAACGGAAACCTACTCCAGTCCACAGTGCACACATAGTCGATTTTCAGTTCATTTCAGTCAGTTCAACCAGTTCTCATCATTAGGGGCCAGATCCTTGTGTTTAGCCAGCTTGACCAGGTCCACCCAGTCTGGCACCTTCAGCTTTCCTGACCTGGTGACAGAAGAAATGTATCATAACAGGAGGCCCTGTGGAATATGCTTTTTTTTTTATATTCTTTTAATGGTGTGACTGTCACACCCCTTGGAGGAAATTAATTAAGTCAACTCACTTTTTCAGGAAGGCCGCCAGGGCACGAACAAACTCCTGTTGGTTCACGTCTTTCACTGACGCCCGGCATCTGGATACATGCAACAGAACGTTACATTTTAAATAAGGATTAACATAAGTATTTGACCCCTAGACTAACGTACAAGTATATTCGATTTAGTTACACAGGATATTGGCAGCCGGTCACAGCATAATTTAAGCTGCAGTTGCCATATCTGACATTGAAAATGGGGGACCCTGATTGTTCTGAAGGATCAGATTAAACCGAATATATATATTTATTTATATATATATATTTAATTGTATTTGTATATCCCCTGATATCCCTTGTATATTCCTTGTACAATATGCATTGAATATCCCTTCTAGTCTACTGAACATCCCATAATAGTCTCCATTCTACCATTGGACGAGACCTTGGTGCCAGGTCGCCATACCCCTCAAACCAGGTTCAATCGTACCGCTCAACATGTATGGACAAGTCCTAGTTCCGCGTAGGAATATGTCTACCGCACCACTAATGGTACTATTTGTTCATAGTGCGTATATATACTGCGCTATTAAAGTAGAGCTTTCTTTTAGTCCAGTTCCTTACCCTCCAACAGAGTGACAGACGCAAAAGCCTCCCCGCGAACCACGTGTGGGCAGTAAGGCCAATTCGGCCCAGTATCGGCATTGAGACATCGTGTATATTAATATTTGAATAGTCATATTTGGCACTATATCGTCGAGTTGGACGTATTCTATTAAGCTAATAATAGTCTATTCATATGTAGTGCCTCGTGCGGTAAGAGTTCTATAGTAATCAGCACCCCCATCGTTTCGGGCATCAGCTGGACACTTATCCAGGGTGGTTGACCCCACGTGAAGCTGCACCCGAGGAGCTCCAGGCCAAAGAGCGAGTGGACCTGTATATTGGATTATTCTACCGACGACGGCTAGCCTTCCCCGGCTTGGATTATGCTTTGAGTACTTTGATTATTCTATGGAGGCCACTGGGGCTTACGTTAGCATTATGCTAACATGATAGCCTAGCTTTGAGACTAGCGCGGTTAATACCATGAACATAAACAATCCGAGGCTAAATAATACAGCCGATGATGGCCACAACAATGCGCATATTTTAATAAAATAGTGACAGTATTCCTAATTGTACACTACTCTACATAAGAGCAGCTAGCTAGCAGGCCTCAACGCGGTAGCATGGGGGCAGCCATCACTGAATCACTGATCGTAGTGCGCGTGCAACATGTAAGATCTAACAATTTTTTATAGAAATACAAGCACGTACACTCGTATGAACCAACTACACGTGCCATTAGATATATAGTAGTCAACCCGGTTACGTTTCGAGAGGGAATAGTAATGGACTTGGCCACATTTTATTAAAATAACAAGAGACAGACATTACCTTGCTTGAGGACAGCGAACATGTCAGCGAACTAGGCAGAGAGGCAGCGCCGGCTGGGAGCATGTACTGAGTGATGGCGACCCCTGGTGGATGGGCGGAACTCCTGTCGGCCGCAGGCAACCTGGTGCAGATCTGAGTGAAGTCCTCCGGGGCAGGCTGAACGCAGGCAGCCGGTCGCAGCCGGTCTGGTCGAAGTCAGCCGGAGCAGACTGGTTGTTGGCCCACGTAACGTTCGTCCTGGGGCGCACGCTCTATACCGCACACTGTAGCTACTATAACTCGGTACTTAAAGACGTGGATAATTGTTTAACCGCACGTTACCTATACCGCACACCTGTAACTGCTATAACTCGATTGCTAGTGCCTGGCTCTGCACTCATTGTTCATATAATACCGCTGGTACTGCTAGGCTATCGTGTCCACTAGCCAGTACTCGTTACTTATCACCCGTTGTCCTCTTACGGGCCCCCTGGCATAACGTCAGCAACAGGGCTATCCAGAGCCCCATTAGCTGCGACTACTCGTTGTCAAGTTCACTGCCGAAGAGAGCGACTTCCGCTGGACTCCTCCCTTTATCATCTCCCAGCTCTCTCCGCCACTCTCTGCCTGCTACTGCCCCCTGCAGGTCCCGCCTGCCAGTCACAAGGGGAGACGCATTGTAGAATATGAATCAATACTGTAATTTATAATAATCCGTATTCCAATGCTCTTCGGAAGGGGACAGTCAGCCGTTCTGAATAATATACCATATTTTCCAGACTGCTACATACTCATGGTTGATCATTATTCGGATTTCTGGGAAATAGAGCTACTCTCTGACGGTGACCTCTCAGCAGACACCACTCCTGGGTCCCAGCGTGGTCACGGGGGTTCCTGAGAAGCTGCGGGTTAAGCATCAAACGGCCAAGCAGCTGGGTAATGACAAGTCGGCCAGGGATCTGCCCGAGCTGTGTATCGGCCAGGACATAAGAATGAAGCCCCCCTGCCTTTATCTTTATCTTTATTACGGATCCCCATTAGTCATCACCGCAGCAACAACTAGTCTTCCTGGGGTCCACACACAACAAAAACAGTACATACATACATAACATTATAGTAGCATACATTTAAAAATATATTCCAATATTCCTACATATAAAAATATTTCCAAATAGCATTACAGTACACAAACAGAGTATCAGATCACAGAAAATACAATAAAAGGGATTAAACTCTCAGTCATATCTTTACAGTGTAAACTACAGTATCTCAGTGGCGAATCCTTGTGGAAGCCAACGGAAGCCATGCCTCCCTATAAATTTCATATCAAATTATGAAATATGAAATATGAAGAAAAAAAAATAATTAAAATATAATTTTTTTTTAATATAGTTTACATTCATTTTCATCTGTGCATCTGTGTTTTTTTTTTTTTTTTTTTTTTTTTTATGTCTCCCTCTTCTCCTTCTCACTCCCTCTAACACACTGTCAGACTGTGCTCACTACTGCAGCTAGTATAGGAGAGAAGCAGTGGGTAGGTCTCTTTCTCCAGGCTTCCAGCATTATAGAGTGAGTCCAAACTCCAAATCCGATCCTAGCCAATCAGATTCGAGCTGACTGCCACTGGGCCACACCCTAAAAGTTTAAAACGGAGCTGGGAGGAAGACGTTCAGCATAATATTCCACCTGGAGGCGGGGCAGGTGCCATATTTTCCCCTCTGCACTCTGAACATTGTATTAACCCGTAACTGTTCCCACGGGCCGAATATTGCCCCGATCCTCGCGAGATTAAATCCACGGGGACCTCTCGGCGTGCCGAAGCTTTTCCTAAATCACTTCCATCATCGAAAACGAGGGGAAAAGGTCGGCTCGCGACCCTGAAAATGTTGCGTGATTTTAAAAACGCTGTATTAAGTGAGCCTATTATGGGATCCACGCGAGCTTTCTATCGTGGAAACATCTGGGCGTCCTGCAACTTTTACTGATTCACATGTAGCCCCTAAAATGCTTAGAAAAGGAAAACAGAAAGCGTGGAATAAACTCGCCGAAACGGAAAAGTGTCCCACGGGCGCGCCGTGATTCCGATCCGCGTGAAAATATTCACGGCCATAGAGGAGACCGTGGGACACCTTTTTGCAACCGAATATGTGTCTCGAATTTGCTCCCACGCGGCGCGCAAAATCGCGCAAGGAAAAATCGGACCAAAAATTAACCAATGCTCCAGCAGTATTAATGACCCTGATGTAAACAAGACGAAAGTCTTTCTCTGGTCTGCATCCCCTTATACAATTGTGTGTGAATGAATGAATGAATGAAAACTTTATTAACAGATTGCAGAATGGGTACAGTACAGTACAGCTCAATACATACAATTGTTAAGGGGATGCAGACCAGAGAAAGACTTTCGTCTTGTTTACATCAGGGTCCCCCATTTTCAATTCATCGTAAATGTGTATTGAGCCGTACTGTATTGTACCCATTCTGCAATCTGTTAAATAAATAAAAATAACGTTTGACTGGCCGCCGAGCCATACTGTAGTGTACATGGTGACTGCTTGACTTTAAAAAAAAAAAAAAAAATTATTAATAAAAATATTGAATAATTTTTTTTTTAATAATTTTTTTTTGGCTTCCCCTGTTATTTTACCCACGCGACGCCACTGCAGTATCTGTGTTTTTCTTTAATGTAAACTAATTTCTTTTTCTCTCAATGCTCTTTTCAAATTATTTTTAAAACTTATCTTACTGGTTATCTGAGTAAGATGTACTGGCAGTTTATTCCAATATGACATGGCTCTATATAACACAGTTTTCTTTGCTGCATTGGTTTTTGGTAGTAGCAGTGTGAACGTTTCCCTACAGGCATGCCTAGTATTATACTTATGTCGATCATGTGTACATGTTAGCTGTGAATACAAACAGATAGGTTCTCTTGAGATATATATATTCCTCATGAACAAGATCAGGCTTCCACCTTCAACCACAACAGCTTGGTATGCATCCCCTCCACACTGTTTCTCATTGAGCAGTTCAGGGCCAGACGGGCCGCTCTGTTCTGAGTGAGCTGGATCTTATTGAGCTATCAGGAGGGATAGGAACCAGTATGGAGGTGGTGTCTGTGTGTATACACACAAAGATACCAAATTCAGCAACCGTACTGACCTTAACCATGACGAGATTGAAACTGTATGGATTGAAATCTTATTTGAAAGGGCAAAATCAGTACTAATAGGCACAATCTATAGACCACCAGAACAGAGTGGCTTTTATGACACACTTGATGGGTGCTTAACTGGGGTGGAGGGCGTAGAAAAAATCCTTATTGGGGACTGGAACACGGATATGCTACGTAAAGCAGCACCCGTCTTCAAGGCCTTCAGTAGATTTTCTGATCTGCACGGTTTCAGCCAGCTAATCACCCAACCCACAAGGGTGTGTGAATCAACCCAGACTACCATTGACCTCATCCTGACCTCCAACAAGTCCATGATCTCCAATAAAGGGGTGATAGCATGCGGGTTAAGTGATCATTATATGATATTCTGTTCCCGCAAAAAGCTAAAGCAAAAGGCTGGCTGTCACAAAATGGTCACATCTAGAGACCTCAAAACGTACTCTAGCGAGGCCTTTAACCTTGAACTGAAGAGCCTGGACTGGTCAGATGAACTCAATGGTACACTGGTTGAAGAAACCTGGCTTGGCTTCAAAACCAAATTCTCAACAATACTAAACAACATGGCCCCCCTAAGAACCACCAGGGTAAAAAATCGCGCTGAGCCGTGGATGCACACTGAAATACTGACCGCTATGAAAGCCAGAGACAAAAAATGCTCTGAATTTCATAAAAGTCAGTCAAAGCTTACCAAAAGCACGAGCAGTGAACTCCAAGCCCACGTGACTGAACTCAAACTAGAAAGAAACAGACTAAGAAATGACGTAAACTCCATGATAAAAACTGCAAAAAAAAATTTCATCAATGACAAAACTGAGGAAAACAAAAATAAACCACGTGAACTTTGGAAATTACTCAATAATCAACTAGGCTGCAGTAAAAAACTTAAAACCAGGTTCTCAAACATAAACATAAAGACGGACAACACGCTCATCACAGACAAACTGGATGTAGCCAATTACTTAAACACTTTCTTCACAAACATAGCCACAACACTGGTAAACAAACTACCCTCCCACTCAGGGCAGTATGGGGTAGAACACATAGTAGCATACTACAAGAACCTAGGCGTCCACAAAGACGATTTCAAACTGGAAATGGTAACTACAGATGAGGTACTCAATAAACTGAGCGCCCTCCAACCGAACAAGGCCACTGGCCATGACAACATCCCCTCCAAATTCCTCAGAGACTCAGCAGCCGCCATCACCCCAGTCATCACACACATAATAAACCTCTCCATAAAACAGGGACACGTCCCCAAGGACTTCAAAATAGCGAGAGTAACACCCCTGCACAAAAAGGGCAGCAAATTAGACCCAGGCAACTACCGCCCTGTTTCTATCCTTACATCCATCTCGAAAGTCATGGAAAAAATAGTATACGAACAGGTCGAAAAGTACCTTACGGATAAAAATCTAATCTACGAATTCCAATCTGGCTTCAGAACATCCCACTCCACTGACACATGCCTTCTCTATTTGAACGACCACATCAAGCAAGAGGTGGACGCGGGCAAATACTGCGGCATGGTCATGCTAGACCTACAAAAGGCCTTCGACACTGTCAATCACACCATTCTGATTGACAAGCTAAAAGCAATTGGTTTTGATAGTTTATCAGTGAGCTGGATACAATCCTACCTGGAGGGGAGAGAACAGATGGTGGAGGTAAACGGTACCCTATCCCCCCCCCCCTCACAGTGAACTGTGGTGTTCCACAAGGAAGCATACTAGGACCACTACTGTTCCTAATTTATGCAAATGACATGTCGTCAGCTTGTGACTGCAACTTGTTCCTGTTTGCGGACGACTCAGCCCTGCTGGTCTCTGACAAGAACAAGTTACAGGTTGAAAAAACCCTCAGCTCGGAACTAGGCAAAATCTGCATATGGCTCGCCGACAACAAACTATCATTACACATGGGCAAAACAGAGTCCATTCTCTTCGGTTCAAATAACAAACTCAGCAAAACAGACGGCTTCTCAGTTACAGTGGGTGACAATATTGTCACAAGGAAAGATGAAATTACCTACCTGGGTTCCATCCTAGAGGCTAATCTTTCCTGTGACAAAATGGCATCCAATGTAATAAAAAAAGTCAATCAACGAACTCGATTCTTGTACCGGATCTCCTCCCTGGTAAACAAGAATACCCTGAAGACTCTGGCAGGAGCACTCATTCAAGGGTACTACGACTATGCTTGCACCTCATGGTACCAAAGCACCTCAAAGGCACTAAAAACCAAATTACAAACATCTCAAAACAAACTAGTCAGACTACTGCTTGACCTGACTCCTAGAACCCACCTCACCCCTGCACACTTTGCCAACCTAGGATGGCTATAGACGACAGAGTACAGCAACTTGCAATGGGCCTGGTCTACAAGATACACTACACGACCATGGTACCCATGTACATGTCAAAATACTTCCCAAAGGTCAGTGAATACCACGATCACAACACCAGAGGGAGCTCCACAAATCATGTAAAACCCAGATTCGGCTCAAACAAGGGACTAAACACGTTTCGCAATTATGCCACAACAATGTGGAACGCCCTACCCAAAGCTGTAAAGGAATGTAAATCACTACCCACCTTCAAAAACACTCTCAAAGAACACCTACGGGAGACTGCAATTCAAAACTGGCCCCTACAAATGTCCTAACCCAGTTGTACAATAAAGACCAAGCATGGCTTTGTCAGTATTCCAATGTACAGCCCCACCCAACCCCACCCCACCTACCCAACCTCCTCCAATGTACAGTTTCCATGTCAAATGTATGTCAGTATTCCAATGTACAGTGTCCCCCCCCCCCTAACCAACCCCCCCCCCCCCCCCCCACCTCCAATGTACAGCCCCACCCCACCTACCCAACCTCCCCCAATGCACAGTTTCTGTCAAATGTATATACTCTTCTTCTGGATTTTTTTAGTATCACAAACAGTACTGTATTTGAAAATCTGGTATGTCATAAATGTATAGATGTAGCAGTACTGTCTATCTGTATGTCATGTGTGTCATATGATGAATTGAAAATGGGGGACCCTGATGGAAACAAGACGAAAGTCTTTCTCAGGTCTGCATCCTCTTAACAATTGTATGTATTGAGCTGTACTGTACTGTACCCATTCTGCAATCTGTTAATAAACTTTTCAATCAATCAATCAATGGTCAGTAACATGGGTCTCCCAGTCCCCCCGCTCTGCAGTAAACAGCCATCACTGATATAGAGTGTCTGGTCAGTAACATGGGTCTCCCAGTCCCTCCACTCTGCAGTAAACAGCCATCACTGATATAGAGTGTCTGGTCAGTAACATGGGTCCTCCTGCTCTGCAGTAAACAGCCATCACTAATATAGAGTGTCTGGTCAGTAACATGGGTCTCCCAGTCCCCCCGCTCTGCAGTAAACAGCCATCACTGATATAGAGTGTCTGGTCAGTAACATGGGTCTCCCAGTCCCTCCACTCTGCAGTAAACAGCCATCACTGATATAGAGTGTCTGGTCAGTAACATGGGTCTCCCAGTCCCTCCTGCTCTGCAGTAAACAGCCATCACTGATACAGAGTGTCTGGTCAGTAACATGGGTCTCCCAGTCCCTCCACTCTGCAGTAAACAGCCATCACTGATATAGAGTGTCTGGTCAGTAACATGGGTCTCCCAGTCCCTCCACTCTGCAGTAAACAGCCATCACTGATATAGAGTGTCTGGTCAGTAACATGGGTCTCCCAGTCCCTCCACTCTGCAGTAAACAGCCATCACTGATATAGAGTGTCTGGTCAGTAACATCATGGGTCTCCCAGTCCCTCCACTCTGCAGTAAACAGTCATCACTGATATAGAGTATCTGGTCAGTAACATGGGTCTCCCAGTCCCTCCTGCTCTGCAGTAAACAGCCATCGCTGATATAGAGTGTCTGGTCAGTAACATGGGTCTCCCAGTCCCTCCTGCTCTGCAGTAAACAGTCATCACTGGTATAGAGTGTCTGGTCAGTAACATGGGTCTCCCAGTCCCTCCTGCTCTGCAGTAAACAGCCATCACTGATATAGAGTGTCTGGTCAGTAACATGGGTCTCCCAGTCCCTCCTGCTCTGCAGTAAACAGCCATCACTGATATAGAGTGTCTGGTCAGTAACATGGGTCTCCCAGTCCCTCCACTCTGCAGTAAACAGCCATCACTGATATAGAGTGTCTGGTCAGTAACATGGGTCTCCCAGTCCCTCCTGCTCTGCAGTAAACAGCCATCACTGATATAGAGTATCTGGTCAGTAACATGGGTCTCCCAGTCCCTCCACTCTGCAGTAAACAGTCATCACTGATATAGAGTATCTGGTCAGTAACATGGGTCTCCCAGTCCCTCCACTCTGCAGTAAACAGTCATCACTGATATAGAATGTCTGGTCAGTAACATGGGTCTCCCAGTCCCTCCTGCTCTGCAGTAAACAGCCATCACTGATATAGAGTGTCTGGTCAGTAACATGGGTCTCCCAGTCCCCCCGCTCTGCAGTAAACAGCCATCACTGATATAGAGTGTCTGGTCAGTAACATGGGTCTCCCAGTCTCTCCTGCTCTGCAGTAAACAGCCATCACTGATATAGAGTGTCTGGTCAGTAACATGGGTCTCCCAGTCCCTCTGCTCTGCAGTAAACAGCCATCACTAATATAGAGTGTCTGGTCAGTAACATGGGTCTCCCAGTTTCTCCTGCTCTGCAGTAAACAGTCATCACTGATATAGAGTATCTGGTCAGTAACATGGGTCTCCCAGTCCCTCCACTCTGCAGTAAACAGTCATCACTGATATATAGTGTCTTGTCAGTAACATGGGTCTCCCAGTCCCTCCTGCTCTGCAGTAAACAGTCATCACTGATATAGAGTATCTGGTCAGTAACATGGGTCTCCCAGTCCCTCCGCTCTGCAGTAAACATCCATGACTGATATACTGTAGAGTGTCTGGTCAGTAACATGGGTCTCCCAGTCCCTCCTGCTCTGCAGTAAACAGTCATCACTGGTATAGAGTGTCTGGTCAGTAACATGGGTCTCCCAGTCCCTCCTGCTCTGCAGTAAACATCCATGACTGATATACTGTAGAGTGTCTGGTCAGTAACATGGGTCTCCCAGTCCCTCCTGCTCTGCAGTAAACAGCCATCGCTGATATAGAGTGTCTGGTCAGTAACATGGGTCTGACAGCCATCACTGATATAGAGTGTCTGGTCAGTAACATGGGTCTCCCAGTCCCTCCTGCTCTGCAGTAAACAGTCATCACTGGTATAGAGTGTCTGGTCAGTAACATGGGTCTCCCAGTCCCTCCTGCTCTGCAGTAAACAGCCATCACTGATATAGAGTGTCTGGTCAGTAACATGGGTCTCCCAGTCCCTCCTGCTCTGCAGTAAACAGCCATCACTGATATAGAGTGTCTGGTCAGTAACATGAGTCTCCCAGTCCCTCCTGCTCTGCAGTAAACAGCCATCACTGATATAGAGTGTCTGGTCAGTAACATGGGTCTCCCAGTTCCTCCTGCTCTGCAGTAAACAGCCATCACTGATATAGAGTGTCTGGTCAGTAACATGGGTCTCCCAGTCCCTCCACTCTGCAGTAAACAGCCATCACTGATATAGAGTGTCTGGTCAGTAACATGGGTCTCCCAGTCCCTCCTGCTCTGCAGTAAACAGCCATCACTAATATAGAGTGTCTGGTCAGTAACATGGGTCTCCCAGTCCCTCCACTCTGCAGTAAACAGTCATCACTGATATAGAATGTCTGGTCAGTAACATGGGTCTCCCAGTCCCTCCTGCTCTGCAGTAAACAGCCATCACTGATATAGAGTGTCTGGTCAGTAACATGGGTCTCCCAGTCCCTCCACTCTGCAGTAAACAGCCATCACTGATATAGAGTGTCTGGTCAGTAACATGGGTCTCCCAGTCCCTCCTGCTCTGCAGTAAACAGCCATCACTGATATAGAGTGTCTGGTCAGTAACATGGGTCTCCCAGTCCCTCCTGCTCTGCAGTAAACAGCCATCACTGATATAGAGTGTCTGGTCAGTAACATGGGTCTCCCAGTCCCTCCACTCTGCAGTAAACAGCCATCACTGATATAGAGTGTCTGGTCAGTAACATGGGTCTCCCAGTCCCTCCACTCTGCAGTAAACAGCCATCACTGATATAGAGTGTCTGGTCAGTAACATGGGTCTCCCAGTCCCTCCTGCTCTGCAGTAAACAGCCATCACTGATATAGAGTGTCTGGTCAGTAACATGGGTCTCCCAGTCCCTCCTGCTCTGCAGTAAACAGCCATCACTGATATAGAGTGTCTAGTCAGTAACATGGGTCTCTCAGTCTCTCCTGCTCTGCAGTAAACAGCCATCACTGATATAGAGTGTCTGGTCAGTAACATGGGTCTCCCAGTCCCCCCGCTCTGCAGTAAACAGCCATCACTGATACAGAGTGTCTGGTCAGTAACATGGGTCTCCCAGTCCCTCCTGCTCTGCAGTAAACAGCCATCACTGATATAGAGTGTCTGGTCAGTAACATGGGTCTCCCAGTCCCTCCTGCTCTGCAGTAAACAGCCATCACTGATATAGAGTGTCTGGTCAGTAACATGGGTCTCCCAGTCCCTCCACTCTGCAGTAAACAGCCATCACTGATACAGAGTGTCTGGTCAGTAACATGGGTCTCCCAGTCCCTCCTGCTCTGCAGTAAACAGCCATCACTGATATAGAGTGTCTGGTCAGTAACATGGGTCTCCCAGTCCCTCCTGCTCTGCAGTAAACAGCCATCAGTGATATAGAGTGTCTGGTCAGTAACATGGGTCTCCCAGTCCCTCCTGCTCTGCAGTAAACAGCCATCACTGATATAGAGTGTCTGGTCAGTAACATGGGTCTCCCAGTCCCCCCGCTCTGCAGTAAACAGCCATCACTGATATAGAGTGTCTGGTCAGTAACATGGGTCTCCCAGTCCCCCCGCTCTGCAGTAAACAGCCATCACTGATATAGAGTGTCTGGTCAGTAACATGGGTCTCCCAGTCCCTCCTGCTCTGCAGTAAACAGCCATCACTGATATAGAGTGTCTGGTCAGTAACATGGGTCTCCCAGTCCCTCCACTCTGCAGTAAACAGCCATCACTGATATAGAGTGTCTGGTCAGTAACATGGGTCTCCCAGTCCCTCCACTCTGCAGTAAACAGCCATCACTGATATAGAGTGTCTGGTCAGTAACATGGGTCTCCCAGTCCCTCCTGCTCTGCAGTAAACAGCCATCACTGATATAGAGTGTCTGGTCAGTAACATGGGTCTCCCAGTCCCTCCTGCTCTGCAGTAAACAGCCATCACTGATATAGAGTGTCTGGTCAGTAACATGGGTCTCCCAGTCCCTCCTGCTCTGCAGTAAACAGCCATCACTGATATCGTGTCTGGTCAGTAACATGGGTCTCCCAGTCCCTCCTGCTCTGCAGTAAACAGCCATCACTGATATAGAGTGTCTGGTCAGTAACATGGGTCTCCGAGTCCCTCCGCTCTGCAGTAAACAGCCATCACTGATATCGTGTCTGGTCAGTAACATGGGTCTCCCAGTCCCTCCTGCTCTGCAGTAAACAGCCATCACTGATATAGAGTGTCTGGTCAGTAACATGGGTCTCCCAGTCCCTCCACTCTGCAGTAAACACTAAACAGCCATCACTGATATAGAGTGTCTGGTCAGTAACATGGGTCTCCCAGTCCCTCCTCTCTGCAGTAAACACTAAACAGCCATCACTGATATAGTGTGTCTGAGTACATCACTATTGCACTTTACTGTTACAATCGCACTCCGGTTGGACGCCAAACCTCTTTTCTTTGTACTGTACTTGTTCTGTATGATGACAACAATACATTTGAATCTAATCCAATAATCGTTGTGTTACTTTTCCAGACCTGACGGGGACAGCGTTCACGTGAAGCTGACCCCGGCGCTGAATAAGATCCTCTAGTCTACAGTCTCACCGTGTGCTTGAGGTTCTTCTCCGATCACAACAAGGCCCAGTCGCTCTTCTCTCTGGCCACCCACGTCCCACGACAACAACGGCGTCGTGCTGTACAAGCGCAGTGTCGGGGGCAGTGGTGCAGTGGTGGTGCCACGCCGTCCCAGCAGTTTTCTGAGCAGAAAGTACGCGCAGTCGCGCACGGATGTGCACACAAAAATGCGCTCGCAACTTTCACTCGACTCGTCGTCCGTGCGCCAAGTACCCGGTACTCGGCTATCACCTAGTCGTTGCATAACAATGGCATAGCAATAATAACAAAGAACGAGAAGTGCAAAACCAAAATACAAGCCCTGTGGGGGTTTGCTTTATCTGTGGAGCTCTCACTATGTGACAAATGGTCCCGACTGGAAGGATGAGGCATTAAGTTGTGCTTCAGAAGGAAACTGTCCTTCTGTAAACTGTAAGTTACATTGTTCATTTAGTTTGTATTTACTTTTCTAGTTTAAGTTAATTCAATTAAAGAAATTGTAACTACAATATTGTATCTACAATTACATTTAAAACATTGTTTGTTTTTCAACCATATCTGTTGACAATATAATTTCTTTATATATTGAAGGCTACACCCTGCTACCCTTTTCAGCTTCTCTATTTCAAGGCAATATTTACAAAAACTAGTAATTTCCTATACAAACATGTTTCCTACTATTTATGCATAATAATAATCTGTTCTGTGCGACCGCGAGGGAACATGTATGCGCATGGATGTGCACGTGGCGTCATTTAAACAGCGTACAGGCAGTTCTGATATTACGACTGCACCACTGGTTGGGGGTATGAGGTGTATATTAATAGCGAACTATTGTCATTATTACTTGCACTTTGTTCTATATTCTACTCTATTATCTATGTACCTGCCTCCTCTTCATCCTGACTTGATGGCAGTGCTCCATGATAAGTCAGTGATCATACAGTAGGTGCACTACCTCGTGTCTCCTGCAGAGGGCAGTTTAAGACAGAAAATAATAGCTACACCATTCTTCTTAGAAAAACTGTTCAGAAATCAGTACAAACAACATACAGTATACACACTATCATGTAACATACAGCATACACTATGTAACATACAGCATACACTATGTAACACAGTATACACTGTAATATACTGTAGAATTATGTATATATGTATATTAGATTCCTGGGGAGGTTTTCTTCCCCAAAAGGGCTAATAACCTGAGAATTCTATATACATAATGCATTTATATATATAATGCATGACAATTATATAATTAACATAATGCATATATATATAATATATATACATAATGCATGACAATTATATAATTAACATACTGCATATATATATTATATATATACATAATACATGAGAATTAGATAATTATAATGCATATATATATATTATATATATACATATTGCATATATATATATATTATATACATAATGCATTATATACTTCTATACACAACTCTTCTTATTTAGCCCCAACCAAACCATTATTTAAACAACTGCAACTACTCACAATTTACGAGGTCAACAAGTATAACAGGGGTTCTTATGTATAAAGTAATTGGTCTTCCTTCATCTTTACCTAACTTCTTTCAACATTATTTTGAGTTTAATTCTCGTTATCATACACATCTCACAAGAAGAAATAAAGACTTACGCATTTCTTTCTGTAGGACCTCTGTTGCCAAATTCTCATTTGTCTATTATCAAGGTGCAGTGATGTGGAATGATATACAAAATCGAACAGAAACATGTTCCCCTTTAAATACATTTAAAAGCAAGCTTAAAAAATAACTACAGATCCGTATTCTGTATCCATGTGTATTTGTGAGTAGAATTTTTTTTCCAACATTATAATTGTTGTATAATGCTGTATTGTATGTATCTGTGTGTATGAGAGAGGGATATGCGCATGTGTGTTTGTGCATAATGTGTGTGTGTGTGTGTTTGTGCATAATGTGTGTGTGTGTGGGGGTAGTTATCCTATTATAGGTTTAAGAGGGGAGGTCGCTCATAAGCCCTTGGGCGGGGGGGGGGGGGGGCAGGGGGGTGACAGGAGTGGGTGCATGTGGGAATCTCCAGATTTAGTGTGAGTTGTAAAATGGTGGCTTTTCACTATGTTTGTTTGGATTATCTCGAGTGCGTTACACCCCCCGGGAGACACGGAGGGCCCAGAGTATGTCCAGGGGGGGGGGTTAATGGTGGCGGGTATTAACCACTTATTACATGATTATTAACCACTTATCACAAAGTTAAGAACCACTTATTATATAGTTATGAACCACTTATCACAAAGTTATGAACCACTTATCACAAAGTTATTATATAGCTATGGACCACTTGGTACGTCAAAACTCTGGCTTCAGTCACGTCCCCCGCTTTCTTTACCCCCCCCCCCTCTTATTACGAAAACTCATAATGCATTCCTTTTTCTTTATCTCTTTTCCGCGAGAGGAAATCTCCTGCTTCCTTATAGACGCTAAATGTTTTTATGACTCGTCTCGTGTTCCATATATGTGTCCATGGGGGGGGGGGGCTGGCCGTTGGTTCCCACTCCCCGCTCCCCGTCTTGATTGTTTTCAACAACTGTCGGAAAGCGCCCCGCGCTCCTCCGGTGTGTGTGTGTGTGTGTGTGTGTGTGTGTGTGTGTTGTCGTGTACCGCGGTTGCCGTGACGACGGAGCGAGGCTCTTTAGCCTCCTCTAAATAAAGCAACATTTTCATGGAGTTTAGCCGTGGCTTTGCGTGACGTACTGCGTGACTAACGGTTGGCAGGAGTCCTTCCTCCGGTTTTAGTTTCATTACAGCTCGTCGGAAACATTGTTTGGTGGAGTTTTTGTCAAATACATTGTTTTTATTTTTTTATCCACTTTTTCCTCCTCGTTTTCTATTTTTCTCCCGTCCCAATTCCGCTGTGCCAATTCTCCCCTCCCCTGTCTTGAACGTAGCTCGCATGTGCCCCCCACTGGCCGGTTTTAGGGAGGATAGAAGCCTTGCATCACGTGTCCCCTCCGATACACGAGGAGGCAGCCTGTCACATCTTTTCACCTGCCAGCGCGGACTCTCATTGCCATTTCTGCACATTTGAACTGTTCTTCTTTTACTTCTTTTATTCCAGAATGTATGTTTGTAAGTGCAAATAACAATAAACAATATACATAATGCATATATATAATATATATATTATATACACATAATGCTTATATATATTATATATACATAATGCATATATACTTCTATATACATAATGTATATATATATTATATATACATAATGCATATACTTCTATACACATAATGCATATATATATATATATATATATATATATATATATATATATATATATATATATATATTATATATACTTCTCTGCGATACTATTCCAAAGTATCGCAGCTGAACCCGAAATTAAACCAAATCATTACAAATCACTTTTTTGTTTTGTTTTTCTTTAATTCTCATGTTACTGGAAACTCAAGAACAATATTAACAGCTCATTCCATGTAAAAAGCATTTACACAACAAGCGCATGTAGAACACGGTACCGTTTAGGAACTTACTGCATTAATAACCAATATCATGTAAAATCTGAAAGATGGAACAGTCTTTCTGGGCTGGAATTTATTTCACTAAAACCAGACGTGGGTCAAATAGTATTTTCGCAAATCATTCTAAAGCGTTTATTTTAGGGATGTTCGATATTGGCTTTTTTACCGATATACCGATTTTGTCCAACTTTTAATTTCCGATACCGATATCAACCGATACCGATAAATGCAGGGTTTCCCCCCCAAAAAAACTGAATAATTTCAGGTAATTAACATTACATATTATCTCTTGTTGTGGAATTAACACAACATTATGCATACTTTTCACAATAAATAAAAGAATTTGTTCTTACTTGCTTGCCTGGGTAAATAAAGGTTAAATAAATGTAAAAAAAATAAGAATTTGAAAACCGATACCGATCATTTCCGATATTACATTTTAATGCCAATATCGGCCGATAATATCGGACATCCCTAGTTTATTTGAATAAAACCTGCTTCCAAAAGGGGAATGCCACCGGGTTGAAGAGATCACATGTGTTGTTCTCGTGTCACCAGGACAGTTCAGTCAGAACAACACAGCACTCTCTCCTACAGCCAGGAGAGAGAGAGAGAGAGAGAGAGAGAAGCATCCCATCAGTGATGTCACTGGGGTGTAAAATCTTGGGGCTGCACTGAAAGGGTTTTTAATTCAGACCTTCTAGCAACGCTATAATATAAACCACATTCGGGTCGCGCAAAAAAAATAACTGTGGCATTGCCCTTTTAAGAATATCAGCCGGGTGGAGTTCGTCACACAGGACAAGTAGACAATCAAAATACATTGTGACCAATAAACCTGCCTGACGCAGCTCCACCCCGCTGGGCACGCCAAGCGCATTCAAACCAACCAACACTCCAGGATCACAGGGTAAATCAGCTCCACCCCGCTGGGCACGCCAAGCGCATTCAAACCAACCAACACTCCAGGATCACAGGGTAAATCAGCTCGACGTCACAACGACAAAACGCACTCTGGGCTCAAGATCCTACTCTTCTACTGGTCGCACCGAGGTGATCGACTCCCTCAGCTGGTGATCGACTCTCTCAGCTGGTCGCACCGAGGTGATCTACTCCCTCAGCTGGTCGCACCGAGGTGATCGACTCCCTCAGCTGGTCGCACCGAGGTGATCGACTCCCTCAGCTGGTCGCACCGAGGTGATCGACTCTCTCAGCTGGTCGCACCGAGGTGATCGACTCCCTCAGCTGGTGATCGACTCTCTCAGCTGGTCGCACCGAGGTGATCGACTCTCTCAGCTGGTCGCACCGAGGTGATCGACTCTCTCAGCTGGTCGCACCGAGGTGATCGACTCCCTCAGCTGGTGATCGACTCTCTCAGCTGGTCGCACCGAGGTGATCGACTCTCTCAGCTGGTCGCACCGAGGTGATCGACTCTCTCAGCTGGTCGCACCGAGGTGATCGACTCCCTCAGCTGGTGATCGACTCTCTCAGCTGGTCGCACCGAGGTGATCGACTCTCTCAGCTGGTGATCGACTCTCTCAGCTGGTCGCACCGAGGTGATCTACTCCCTCAGCTGGTCGCACCGAGGTGATCGACTCTCTCAGCTGGTCGCACCGAGGTGATCGACTCCCTCAGCTGGTGATCGACTCTCTCAGCTGGTCGCACCGAGGTGATCGACTCCCTCAGCTGGTGATCGACTCTCTCAGCTGGTCGCACCGAGGTGATCGACTCCCTCAGCTGGTCGCACCGAGGTGATCGACTCCCTCAGCTGGTCGCACCGAGGTGATCGACTCCCTCAGCTGGTCACACCGAGGTGATCGACTCCCTCAGCTGGTGATCGACTCCCTCAGCTGGTCGCACCGAGGTGATCGACTCCCTCAGCTGGTGATCGACTCCCTCAGCTGGTCGCACCGAGGTGATCGACTCTCTCAGCTGGTCGCACCGAGGTGATCGACTCTCTCAGCTGGTCGCACCGAGGTGATCGACTCTCTCAGCTGGTCGCACCGAGGTGACCGCAGGGTTAAGTCCGACAACACAGGGTTAAGGACAACACAGGGTTAAGGCCGACACCGCAGGGCGAACTCTGAACCTAATAATCCCACGAAGGGGAGGAGTTCCTCTCTGGACACTCACGGGGGGGCCGCGTAGGGAACTTGAGGAGGAGCGCTTCATTCTCCGCTGTCGGGCAGGTTACTTTCGTCTAAGCGCCGGGGAAAGCAGGCGGGAGGGGTTTCTCTGTCGCCGCGACGGGTTCAGTGGTTTGCAACCGTCGCGCTGCTTCGAATGTCTTCCTCCGAGCTCAAGCGGTGCGTCGCGATCATCGAACGTTTATAGTTTCTACGCTTGCTGCCCGTGTTACCATAGTAACGTTTAGAGTTTCTACGCTTGCTGCCCGTGTTACCATAGTAACGGTTATAGTTTCTACGCTTGCTGCCCGTGTTACCATAGTAACGGTTATAGTTTCTACGCTTGCTGCCCGTGTTGCCATAGTAACGTTTCGAGTTTCTACGCTTGCTGCCCGTGTTGCCATAGTAACGGTTATAGTTTCTACGCTTGCTGCCCGTGTTGCCATAGTAACGTTTCGAGTTTCTACGCTTGCTGCCCGTGTTACCATAGTAACGTTTATAGTTTCTACGCTTGCTGCCCGTGTTACCATAGTAACGTTTCGAGTTTCTACGCTTGCTGCCCGTGTTACCATAGTAACGTTTAGAGTTTCTACGCTTGCTGCCCGTGTTACCATAGTAACGGTTAGAGTTTCTACGCTTGCTGCCCGTGTTACCATAGTAACGTTTAGAGTTTCTACACGTGCTGCCGCGTTATCGCCAAGCCCCGTGACGACCCTCGGTTCACCTACATTCCGATTTGGTGTCATTTGCGAATACTTTTTGACCCAGGTCTGCTAAAAAACCTCCCCTAGAAAAAAGGCTTATTTTGGTTATTCTCAGCCTAGACCCCCAAGTCACCATCCGGAGCAAAAAAAAAACAAACAAAAAAAACACAATTCATTCAGCCGTCGAATTTGACAGTATGACCGGGAAAAATAGGGTCTAGGTCGCTAATAACCTGAGTTTATCCTTTAAAACGTCAGCATTCTTCACCGTAAAAAGGCAAAAAAAAAAAGTTAAGAAAGAACAGTCCCTTGCAAAAGTACAACGACATCACATTCAACGTCAGCTGGGTCGCCCGGGTTCCAGTCGTAGGGGAGAACTCCGCGGGGGCCTTTCGTTTCCCTGGACTCCGTACAAACGTGGTTCCGCCCACATACCGTCGCATCGAGTCTCTGGTTTCTGCCACGTGCGCACGCACACACGTGCACGCTCGCTGTATAGGCCACTCTCAGGACAGAGTGGGCTGCATGGAGGGGGCGTGGGGGGGGTGGTCACTAGCTGGGGTCAGACGGCTTGTTCAGCTCCACCTTCACGCCCTTCTCTCCGGCTCCTGCACACGGGAACACAAGGTCAAAGGTCAATGGGGTCGTGGTATGTTGGGTACGTTAGCCGGACGAATTATACACAAACCTTTTTGCACACGACATCCACTTTAAACATTCACCTTCAACATCCACATGCACACACAACACTTTAAACATTCACCTTTAAAACATCCACATGCACACACAACACTTTAAACATTCACCTTTAAAACATTCACCTACACTGTAGCACTGAACACTTTGATGAACATTGTTACTCAGCTGATAGAGTTGTACCCTTCTTGCTGTCTTGTCGTACAGAACTTGTAAGTCGCTTTGGATAAAAGCGTTCAGCTAAATGACTAAAGGCCTCTGCATGCTACAGAAACTGCAAAGCAACTGCAACACAACATCGACAACGCAACGGTGTTGCAGACACTCTGCCTTTATGCTTCTGCAACATCAACGCGCAGCCTATGATGCAACATTGTACCCCGGATGTGCGGCACGCGCCCAGCCCCGCTGCACACTCTAGCAATTACATAACGGATTTCCCTTCTCAACCATACGTTAGTATAATAATAGCCCTGTTTATGTTTGTTTTCGCTTGTGTTCTTGTATATAGTGTAATATAGTTATATCTACTTTAGTTAAGTTAAGTTGTTAGTTAACTTAGTTAGTTCATTATTTTAGATTCGTTTTATAGTTTAGGTAACTTTCATTTTACGTTAACTAAAGTTGGTTTTACTTTAATGGGATGGACGTTAATGTGCAGATGCAAATACATCCGTTACAGCAACAGGCTATTGACGACGAGGAGGAAGAGCTGCTTATTTTAATTGCCAGGAGAGAGAGAGTGTGTCGAAGACGCAGAGAATTCATGGTCATGTTACTATCCATATAGTCTTTAGATGCGCTATTATATAAATGTTGGTACTTTCGGACCTCCTCTGCTATCCGTTCCTGTGTTTAATTCAATTTTAAATCTTATAAATGACAATCCACTCTGTAAGCTATCGAGCTACACCTGTCAGTAAGTATTTTTTTTGTCTCGAGCCAGGAACACTAGAAGTGACAGGCAGCCCCGCCCCCATTCACTACCAACCAATCACTGCTACGCAATATCAACGCAACGGTTGTTCAGATTAGATTTTGGGGAGAGGTACGCAACATCCTTGCAACACAGTCTACAAGGCCCTCTGCAACATGTATGCGTTGAAGTCGCGCTGATGTTGTGTTGCAGTTGCTTTGCAGTTTCTGTAGCATGCAGAGGCCTTAAGGCCATGTCCACACGTATCTGGATATTTTGCAAAACGGATATTTTCAGGCTCCGTTTAAAAAATTATCCTCGTCCACACGAAAAAAACTTGATCCAGACACAAACACATAAACGCATATAAATTGCTCCAACAAGCATGCTGGGCGAGTAGGTGGCGATACGCGATATCTCAAATACTATAGCGGTACCGAGCGGACAGGACGATTGACAGATACAATGTCCCCCGGCTTTAGACCAAATAGCAAATTCTAAATTGTGTTAATAGCCGCCAGACAGAAGAGCGTCTGCACCTGATGCGCTCTGGTGTTGTTCTTCTGTCTGGCGTCTATTAACTAAATTTAGAATGCAATTTGGCTTTTAACTGAAGCCGGGCGCAACACTAGACATGTTTAGCAAAACATTAAATATCTTTGGGACAGTTTGTGATAAGGGCTCGCCTTATTTTGTTTCGGAATCGGGATATTGTGATCTCAACATTGCATAGATCTCTCCGGTGAGAAATAAGCGGACAAGGAATAAAACGTCACTCGCCACTTAAATAAATCAAAAGCGTGTATTTAACAACCTCAAAAACCTTCGAAACACGGTTTATATTAACTTAATAAATATAAACAAAAATAAATTATGTCAACGAAAATGTCCAGTAGGCCTAACTAAATAACAGATACATCTCCGTTACACGCAAGCAACGTCTGATGGCCGAATCTGTCAGGGCACTGGAGTAGATATAATACAGTACTGTTACATCCAGACATTTATAATACAAGATATACAAATATACAGTACTGCTTAAGAGGCAGAGATCAATAAAAGAAAATATATACATTCGAGGGGGAAGAAACTGTATACTTCTGTCTGCCATTTCAGCACCAGGCGCTGTCCATTGTTATTACCTTCATGCGCTTCAAGGCTACAGGCGCCTATTGCCATAGAACAACAGTCTGAGCATGCGTAGTGAGCTGTGACATCATCGTTTATCTAGACTATGCGTTTACAGTGGCTACACGGATCCACTGAACCGATATTTTGGAAAATCTTCACTTTAAAATGTGTTTTTGGGGGAGCTCCAGTAGCTCACCACGTACCGCGAGTGCTATTTCAGCGCCGTGGACAACCGTGCTCGTCACGGATCTGGGGCTGAGCGCGTTCGAATCCCGGACGGCAGCCGTGCCTTTCCCAGAGTGTCTTCCCCCCCATCTGAACCCTTTCAGCCTGCTTCTGTCGGTCGAACTTGACCAAAGTATAAATGCGATAAACGTATAAAAGAGCCAGGGAAATGGCCAAAGTAAAAAAAAAAAAAAAAAAAAAAAAAAAGTGTTTTTGAAAATCTCCGTTTATGTTTCTGAAAACACTGTTTACGTGTGTGGATGAAAGGCCCAAACGTGGAAGAAAATGTGCGTTTTGCAAAAGATCTGGATTCGTGTGGACATAAATGTAAATATAAAATGTAAAGGAAAACTCTCGTTCGTCGGGAATTAATTGATGCAGCTGCTCTTGATTAGTTGATCAACCAAAGCCTTGGTTTAAAACCAGGTGTGTTCGTGGTGAGTTTTTTTTTTGTACCTGCCAAGGGACTAGATTTTTTGTAAGAATGCTTCTTGTGGTGTTTTAAAGAGCCTTTCGGTGCACAAGGTGCGACTAGCCCCTTTCGTGACTGTGGCCCCGTTTAGACGGAAACGCTAGCAGGTGAATCCGCAAAAATATTTTTTCGGATGTGCCTTTCGTTTATACGGAAACGGCGTTTTTACGGGGTGAAACCGCAAAAAAGTGAGACTACCTTCCAGGGTGGAATTCCTAGAAACGCAAAAGCTTTGCACTTTCGTCTAAACTGTCAAACCGTATAAATCTGTTAAAACGATGACGAAAGGTTTGTCACGGCTCTGGTCGCGCGTACTGCTTACGTCACAGGTAGCAGGTATGCGCCAGTAGCCGAGACGTAAACTAAGCAAGTATGTCTGACTATATCAACGGAGATCACCTGAAGGCTACATTGGCAGTACTTTTAACCCTTTCACTGCCACACGACAGAAGATTAACCCTTTACTATCACACAACCGGCTGTCGTGTGGCAGTGAAAGGGTTAAATACACAAGAATCTGTCCCGCGGCGTGAGTGGACCCACTGTCTGTGAGTGACTCTGCTTTGGTCCAATCACATTCCCCATCCACAGTCTGCGAATCAGAGGCAGAGTAGGGCGGGTCTTCACAGCACGTCATGTGACATATGCGCCAATCGTGTGACAGCGGGGCTCCGTCGTTACAGCGTCGTCTGCACGGAGAATTCCACCCCAAAACGCTCGTCTAAACGTAAAATTAAAAGTGAAACCGCAAAACGACTTTTGCGGTTTCTGTTCACAAAACGCTCGTCTAAACGTAGCCTTAGATGCACGCCAACACGGTTTGGCAGAGTGAATCCACAGTCCTTTGCTCCCCCATAGAAACTGGTCCGACACGAAACGTCCGTTATACAAGTATATCGCAGAGACATTTCAAAGGTACTCACAGTTGTGCTCTGCACAGCTCTGTCCTTAAAGTATAGTATTTTGCTTCCAAGTGATCATCTAATTAAACTGAAGAACTGGATTATTTTGTTCAAACATAGTTGCCTGTCTGCGTGTCTATTTCTGGCTCTCGCCGAGAAACCCGAACCCAGACAAAGAAAGGTGAACGGCGTGCAGCAATCAAACCAAATTATGTCAAGCGAGGATACACCTCAGGGTTTCCCATTAATTACCTAGACTGTGGCGGCTAATTAGCCCCGCCACAGTTGTATAATGAACCAATTTTCTTTTATTATTATTATTTTTTTTTTTACAGTTTTTTTTTAAATATAAAGTTTGCCAATAGGGATGTATCAGTAGTATTGGCAGTGGTAGTAGTCGTAATAGTAATCCACAATTTTTTTTATATCCACTTTTTCTCACATTTTTCTATATTTTTCTCCCATCCCAATTTCGTATCATCCAATTCAACCCTCCCCTGTCACGAACGCTGTTTCTTGCCTCCCACAAGCCGGCTGCAATGTGGACTAAGTCATACATAGCACAAGTCCCCTCCGGTACTTGAGGTAACAGCAGTCGCATCTTTTCACCTGCGCAGCTCGATCTCTCAGTGGCGAGGAGTAACGCGTGGGAGGCTCACGCTGCCCCCGACACTTCCTGATTCTACTGCGCAGGCGCACCAACCGACCTGTAGGAGTCGCTGTCCACAACGCCCCATCCCCACCCATCAGTTTCCCACCCCCTAATACGGCCAATGTGTATTAGTACGGACGACCAGCTAAACTGAAAGCAAATGTGGAGCGCTGGGTTCGAACAGGCGAGCCCAGCGTCTCTAGATTTCATGGAGAGCGCCTTGCCCACTACGCTACGTAGCCGCCCTATTTCTTTATTTTCTAAAAAATAAACCAGTTCAACACAGGTAACCACTTTTGCTTCATTTCTTTGATGGCTCTAGTCCAGTGGTTCCCAAACCTCTCCTCGAGACACCCCAGCCGTTCCATGTATTTGTTAAATTCCACCACCAGCACACCTGATTCAACTAATAAAGTAAGGGCTAGTTAAGTATCAGGTGTGCTGGTGGTGGAATTTAACAAATACATTGAACGGCTGGGGTGCTCCGAGGAGAGGATTGGGAAGTACTAGTCTAGTCGATTTTGTGTTTTGAGCACAAAGTTCCTCATAGATCTAGCCTCTTTATTTTGCTCTCAAAGTGCACCAGATTGATGCATTGAACTTTAAAATGTACAAACTAAAAAAATATCCGTGGGGGGCATGGGCGCAGCTACTCCTGACTGAGGTGAGCGACCTTAAAGTATCGGTTGAACGAAGACTGGATGAACTTGGCCACTCAATGAAAGACTTAAAAAAAGAGACAGGCTATTCTGAACAGAGTCTCTAATGCAGGAAAAAGAATCGTGTGCGGCCAATAGTAAAACCCCTAGTGCAAGTCCACTCCAAAGAACTGAACACGCTACAAACAAAGTTTAGTAACTTGGAAGCACAAAATCTGAGAAATAATCTGATCTTTGTTGGCCTGGCAGAAGGACTGGAGACGGGCAATTCAGACAAGATGACGGGCGACATATTAAAATAAGATTAAGATAAGATAAAATAAGATTAAGACAAGCCAACACCAGAAATTGAAAGACAGCACCGTAGCCCACGTCCCCGCCCGGCTCCAGGTGAGCCACCGCGGCCGTATCTGGTGCTGCTGCGTACGGAGATGGAGAGACGGACAGAAGATCCTCCAGGCCGTGGCGGAGAAAAGGCAACTATCCTGGCAAAGAAAACCACTGAGAGTCTTCCAGAATAGAATAGAATAGAATAGGAATACTTTTATTATCTATTCTATTCTATCTGGTAGTCCTATTCCTCCACTACTTCTCGGTTTTATACGTTTTTTTATGGCTGATTCTAGGTTTTCTGTTGTTCCATAGGAAGCCAGAAAATTATTTGTTTATTTCTTTGAACAAACTAGGAGGGAACTTTAGCGGTATAGAGGACATCAAAAAAGATATCCACCAGTATTACATAGCATATAACTCAAGATACCCCTTGCAGTGGGCTTACAATAGTGTGAGACAGATTGGCAGCTGGGAATGGCTTGAAGAACAAATTATAGAAGAACATAACAAAGATCTATCTCTTTCAATGTTGTGGTATAACCCAAAAATCACTCCCAGACTGGACAATCCGCTTTTAGAATTTTCATGTGAAATAGTGAAAATCTTACATAAACGCCTGACCTTTAGTGGATAATTGGATATTCCTTACCATCATGTCCACTATGGAAAAACCTGTTGCTCTCTGCAGGAGGTAAAACCCTTAAAAATAATGTATGGCAACAACATAATATAACACAGGTGGGGCAAGTGATCGAAAGTGGAAATATGATACCTTTTAATGAACTTAAAACACAGTTTGGGCTGAAAGACACAGAATTTTTATCTTATTTACAAATACAATCAGTTATTAAATCATTGTTGTCTAAAGGCATAGCTATAGGAACAAACAGAGTCTTGGAAGAGACATTAAGGGGAATTACAGGCAGGAAAGGCATCGTCTCTGCAATGTATATAAACTATCATGTTCAACCACCCCTGATACCAATACCCAAACTAAAGTCCAGTGGGAGCGAGACATGGGCATACCCATATCTGAAACACAATGAGAAGGAGCACTTAGGCATAGTACTAAAATATCAAAATGTGTTAGATATAAACATTTACAATTAAAGATACTACACAGGGCCTATATAACGCCCTGTACATTGAATAAAATTAATCACACCCTACCCAAATTGTGCTGGCATGAGTGTGGAGTAGAGGGTACGCTCATGCACTTGCTGTGGCACTGCCCGCTTGTTACGTAGTTCTGGTTGGACATTGCTGAGGACCTGTCAGTTACTCTCCAAATTGACATTAATCCTTGCCCTATAACATTTACATTTAGTCATTTAGCTGACGCTTTTATCCAAAGCGACTTACAAGTTCTGTACGACAAGTCATCAGGAAGGGTACAACTCTATCAGCTGAGTAACAATGTTCATCAACGTGTTGCATGTTACAGTGTAGGTTAGTTTATTAGGACAAGTGCATGACAGTAAGGTTAGTTGGGGTTCGTTTTTTTTTTATTATTATTTCAGATAATGGTTGAAGAAGTGCATCTATAACTTGTATATTGGGCGTAAAAATTGACACTGCTCAAGCAAAGATTGTAAATAATATTGTAGCACTGGCTTTTCTAGCATGCAAACGGATTATTTTAATGAACTGGAAAGAACGCAAACCGAACTGCTTCAGTTTGGAGAACTGGCGCAAGGACTTCATGGACTTGATATCAATGGAACAGGCTGCTCTGTCTCTTCAAGAGAGTGATAGGCCCGATGGCCTTCAAGGTCCCCTGAACTTTATTAGATCACTATCTGGAATGTTTGTGTACTACTGAACCTTTGTAACACTCTGCAACCCCCCCCCCCTCACCCCCTTGTTATTATTATTATTATTATTATTATTATTATTATTATTATTATTATTATTATTATTATTATTATTATTATTATTATTATTATTATTATTATTATTATTATTATTATTATTATTATTATTTTTGTCTTAGTTTGTCTTGTCATGTATGTATTGTCTTGCTTGTGAAAAATAAAAACTTGATATGAAAAGGTACTCACAGTTGCACGAGGGTCTTGGACAGAGAAATGCAATGGTTTGAAAGCTCGGCGTTGCTAATAAACATTTAAAAAAAAATTATAAACATCACCGAGACGGCAGTGCGGCTCTGCAGATATACCCTACTCCTCATTGCGGCGTTCGGGGGAGAGCAGCCATACGTTCTTCGCTGTTTACACGCCTATACAAATTATTTAAAATGTTTATTAGCAACGCCGATCTTTCAAACCATTGTGTTTCTCTGTCCACGACCCCAACTGTGAGTACCTTTGAAATTTCTCTGCGATACTTGTATAACGAACGTTTCGCGTCTGTTCGAACGTTTGGGCTCAGCCTAGGTGAGTAGATGTGAGTAGACGTGAGTAGACGTGAGTAGAGGTGAGTAGACGTGAAGGCCGCTGCCCACCTGTTAGGTACTTCTCCTTCGCTCTCGCTCGCTCGTCTGCGTCGAAATACCACACCGTGATGGCATACCTGCAGGGAGAAAAAGCGCGGAGGTCAGGCGGAGAGAAGGTCGGTAAACAAGGGGTCAATATGAACCAGGGTTCCCACAGGGCGGCTATGTGGCGTAGTGGGCAAGGCACTCGCAACGAAATGCTGGAGACGCTGGGCTCGACAGTTCGAGCCCAGCGCTCCACATTTGCTTTCAGTTTAGCTGGTCGTCCGTACTAATACACATTGGCCGTATTAGGGGGTGGGAAACTGATGGGTGGGGATCGGGCATTGTGGACAGCGACTCCTACAGGTCGGTTGGTGCGCCTGCACAGTAGAATCAGGAAGTGTCGGGGGCAGCGTGAGCCTCCCACGCGTTACTCCTCACCACTGAGAGATCGAGCTGCGCAGGTGAAAAGATGCGACTGCTGTTACCTCAAGTACCGGAGGGGACTTGTGCTATGTATGACTTAGTCCACATTGCAGCCGGCTTGTGGGAGGCAAGAAACAGCGTCCGTGACAGGGGAGGGTTGAATTGGATGATACGAAATTGGGATGGGAGAAAAATATAGAAAAATGGGAGAAAAAGTGGATAAAAAAAAATGAACCAGGGTTCCCACAGACATTGCAAAGTGAAGCACCATTTTTCATTTTTGAAAGGGCATTTAACCAATTTGTTTGCCGAAAACATAGAACTACGTTTCTGTTGCCCGATCGTTGAGTGCCGGAAACGTAGATCTACGTTTTTCTCACGGTATTTTTTATTAGCTATTGCCATTCATAGTTCAGCGGGGCACCTTGTGCATACTGTTCTGAGTGTGTCTGAGCTGGCAGATGGTCTTATACTGCCCTCTAACGCCTTTGGCCATTATTGCACCCCGTTAGAAACGGGTTAGTTTCTTTTCTCTACCGAGCTGCGGCGTGGGGGCGGGTCCTAAACACTCCAGCAAAACACACGCTTGTAGGGATGGTTTGGACTACTGACCCCGCCTGCCCGTTGAAGTGCAATGCCCAACAACGTCGGAGACAGGATCGCTGTGGCGCGCCGGTCTAAACCACATTGCATGCGTGCACGAGTAAGGATAATAATGATGATCTAGCGTTGATTTCAGGAAGATCCGATAATCGGGCGAAAAATGACAACGTGTTTATTGAATTACACAAAAATGCTGTTTTCGCGTCTTTTCCCTGGAATTACTCAGAAGCAACCATTTTTCATTTTTGAAAGGGCATTTAACCAATTTGTTTGCCGAAAACATAGAACTACGTTTCTGTTGCCCGATCGTTGAGTGCCGGAAACGTAGATCTACGTTTTTCTCACGGTATTAAAAAAAAAAAAAAAAAAAAAAAAAAATTATAATAATAATAATGAAATAAAAATGTTTAATGTTGATTTAGAATTCGAATGCCAATGTAACGAACAAAGGTCCGAACGTTCGGGCTCAGCCCTAGTGGACAGAGCGACGGTGCGCGACCTCTGACCTGGTGGAGTGGGCGGGCTGGACCTCGTGAGGGTTCCGTCTGTCGGACCAGAAGAGCAGCAACCGGTCGAATTTGGGTTCGATGTCGGCAAACTGGGCCTTTCCTTCTGGGAAGATCCGCAGGAGTCCCCCGTGTTCCTGGGAAGACAAAACAAAACAAGGAGTCAGAAAGAGAACAGCTGGGAGGAGTCACAGACGAGAACAGCTGGGAGGAGTCACAGACGAGAACAGCTGGGAGGGGTCACAGACGAGAACAGCTGGGAGGGGTCACAGATGAGAACAGGTGGGAGGAGTCAGAGACGAGAACAGCTGGGAGGAGTCACAGACGAGAACAGCTGGGAGGGGTCACAGACGAGAACAGATGGGAGGAGTCACAGACGAGAACAGCTGGGAGGGGTCACAGATGAGAACAGGTGGGAGGAGTCACAGACGAGAACAGCTGGGAGGGGTCACAGACGAGAACAGCTGGGAGGAGTCACAGACGAGAACAGCTGGGAGGGGTCAGACGAGAACAGCTGGGAGGAGTCACAGACGAGAACAGCTGGGAGGAGTCACAGAGGAGAACAGCTGGGAGGAGTCACAGAGGAGAACAGCTGGGAGGAGTCAGAGACGAGAACAGCTGGGAGGAGTCAGAGACGAGAACAGCTGGGAGGGGTCACAGACGAGAACAGCTGGGAGGAGTCACAGACGAGAACAGCTGGGAGGAGTCAGAGACAAGAACAGCTGGGAGGGGTCTCTGAGCGCCAGTCAAAGTGGCAAATACATTTAAAAGAAAAAAAAAGGTAGGTGTCACTAGGGGCAGAGTGGCTAACAGTGAGTTCAAGTTTCAAGTTCAAGTTTTGTTTTATTTGGGGCGGCTAAGTGGCGCAGTGGGCAAGGCACTCGCCACTAACGCAGGAGATGCTGGGTTCGAGCCCAGCTCTCGCCATTGCTACCAGCTTGGCTGGTCGTTCATACTAATACAATTGGCAGTGTTAGAGGGTGGGAAGCTGGCGGGTGGGGATCGGACGTTGTGGACAGCGACTCCTACAGGTCGGTTGGTGCGCCTGTACAGCAGAATCAGGAAGCAACGGGGGCAACGTGATTGGCGCACATGTCACATGACCAGAAACGTCAGTGGCCAATCAGAACGCAGAACGCGGAACTGGAAATCCGTTGGTAAAAGTAATGACGCACCCAGTCTGCTCCGGTTCAGTTAGCTAGTAGCAGAGGCTCTGTTGTGATTTTTAATGCACAATAAATATTCAACATTCTCTTTTGAGACTCCGCCTCAGACTCTTATCCTTTGGCACTAAAAGCGAAACATTGTCACCGGTATGGCTAAAAGTATAGACGCAGACTGGGTAGCAAGTGCAACAACGTATAACATCCGTGCGGAACCAATGTCCCAACAACCTTTCCATGGGTGAACTCATTGAGCATAGTTGTCAATGAATGATACTAATACATACAATCACCTGTTGTTGAATAAATACCATTACTTTCTAGTTATTACTAAAAAACTGTATATAAAACAGTAGCTGTAAAAAAATATATATATATATAGTTTTATAATTTATATAATATTATTATTATTATTATAAAAAAAAAATTATGTATGCACTGGTATGGGATCAGTGTCGGTATCGGCCGATACCCAAAGCGTAGGTATCGGAATCGGATCGGGAAGGAAAAAATGGTATCGGAACATCTCTACTTACAGAGGGAATTACCCCGAAGTCCGGCTAGCTGTAACAAGCACGTTACATGACATACATTACATTCATTGAGTTGCTGAATTTAAAAAGTAATGTGTTAGAGTGCTAGTTAGTTACTCCCAAAAGTAATGGCGTTACTTAGTCCCAACACTGGTTCTGACTATGTTTGACAACAAGGCTGGCCTAAAGGCCTAATAACCTTTTTCATGAACAAATATGCAAGTTACCTACGTGCTTTATTGTGTATAAGTGGCGTGCTGCTAATGTTGGTTAGCTTAAACACTTTGTGTGATTTGATCAGAATAAATAAATACTACCGCCACAAACACCAGAGTGCTTGGCTAACTCAATCTTGATCAAACACTAAGATATCTGTTAAACACCGTTAGTTTTACATTCATAAATCAAATAACAGCAGCGCATCACACCATGGTAGTGACCAAGAGAACTAGGGAAATACCACGGCACTGACATAATAATAATAAAATAAACTTTATTTGTATAGCACCTTTCATACAAGAATTGCAGCTCAGAGTGCTTCAGAGCAGTAAAAAAGATAATGAGCACAAAATTGGCAGATTGAGAGCAATGCATAAAGTGCAGACATACAATTAGGCATAAAATAAGCATAAAATCTGCATAAAATAGACAGCAGCAAAATAGACAAGTCAAGATAAGGCATAGAACATTAAATCACATAGTTTTTCATATTAGAATCTAAAGTCTTAATAGGCCTCTTTGTTTACGGTTTGATTGTCACTTATACATATATACAATAGACATATAACACTGAAATTAAATTGGTAGGAGTAGGGCTGTCTTAAATACTTCGAAGCTTCGTTCGATGGCATGAGCTTCGAACATAAAAAATAAAATCGAAGTGCAAAAAAGAAAACATCCCTTGGAGTTGTACATGACGGCGACTAAACACAAAACATTAATAAGGCTATGCCTATGCTGCTATGACAATTGTTTGCTTGATAGACGAAGGTTGCAACATAATTATGTAATGTCATGTCGTTGGCTGTGAGAGCAGCCCCACTGCACCCAGGCAGCGCAGCCGAGTGAAACCTTGTTGGCTGCGTCACAGTCACGAAAGGGGCTACTTAATTCATTAATCTAATCCACTTTATTTATAGAGCACATTTAAAAACAACAACGTTTACCAAAGTGCTGTACAAGTCCCACAACATAAGATAAAAAATATATAATAAAAATATATATATATTATAATTATTATTATAATTTTTTCTCTCTCGAAGCTTCGAATTAAAATCGAAGCTCGGCCCCCGAAGCTTCGATTGCCAAAAAAAGCTTTGCAGGTCAGCCCTAGGTAGGAGCCACGAGCTAGCCCTTAAGCTAGCAGCTCACAGTAACCATCGGCGCAAAAAAAATGATGAACGCCGACAATGGCGGCAAGCCGTCGCCCTGGCAACCCGAAGGGTCACGCGTTCAACGGACTTCGTTTTCCTCCGTGTGACATGTGTCCCCGGTGGAGCAACAATAACAGACTACAAGTTAAAAAAAATAAACTGTCAAGGTATCACTTTAAAAGAAAAGGCCCTGTCTGGCTCTGAGGAGGAGGAGGAGGAGGTGGAGGAGGAGGAGGGACGGTGGTGGTGGGGGGGGGCTTCCTGCGGAGGGAAGGGCAGAATAACCCACAGGAAAAGTGTCCAGGCAGGACAAAGAACCTGGAGAGTGAAAAAGCAGATTGCAGCGGAGTGCGGAGGGAAAGTCTCACAGAGCTGATATGATAGGCCCCTCTCTTCACACGCAACACCGTGGAAACCAGTAGCGCCCTTTCGTGACTGCGACGCACGCCAACAAGGTTTGGCCGAGTGCATCCACACAGTCCCTTGCTCCTCGATAGGAAACCAACCTAGATTTACCATGAAGAACTGGTCCTACCGCAACCGTCCGTTATACAAATATATCACAGAGAAATTTCAAAGGTCTCACTCACAGTTGCACGAGGGTATTAATTGGACAGAGACACGTAATGGTTTGAAAGCTCGGCGTTGCTAATAAACATTTTAAGGGCGGTCAGGTGGCGTAGCGGAGATTGTGCTCGTCACCAATGCAAGAGGCTGCGGTCTGGCTTGGGCTTTGCCTTGGCTCGGGCTGATCGCTATACTAACTCGTTTGGCTGAGTTAGGGGGAGGGGAGCCGTGGGTGGGTCCTGGGCGTTGTGGACAGCGACCCCTACAGTTCGGTCGGGGCACCTGCTCAGCAAGGGTAGGATCTGGAGAGAGGTAGTGTGACCTTCCACACGTTACACTCTCCCGGTGAGAATCTGCACGGCCAGGCTGGCTGCCGGCTGGCTGCACATGCGTCAGAGGAAAGCATGAGACAGTCTCCGGCCTCTCGGACCAACAGTAGGGGAAAGTGCGCAACAACCAGGAAGGGGGTTGGGAATTGGCATAACGACTAACAGTGGGATGGGAAAAAAATCGGAAAAAGAAGGAGGGGGAAAAAGATAATAAAAAATTAAATAAAAATAAACATTTAAAAAAAAAATTATAAACTGGTTGAATTCACAGTGCATGCGCATCAGGCATTAAATTTATTAAATGTTTATTACCAACGCAGAGCTTTCAAACCATTACATTTCTCTGTCCAAGACCCTCGTGCAACTGGGTTAGGTTATGGTTAGTTTAAGGTAACAGTGTGGTTAAGGTTATGGTTAGCAGTGCTTGGGGGGTGGTAGGCCCCCCAAAACTACTAGTGTTGTCGAGGGGTGCGCGTGTCACACACATATAAACTATTTACAATACAGGGAGGCACATACAACACTCATAACTATTTACAACCAGTGTCCGAGCGAGTGCACTCAAGTTGTTTGGAAATTCTGAGGGCTCAAGAGTGCACACTAGACGCTGAAGGAAAGAGCTTGTTTTTCATATGTGTACATAATGTAAATATCTGTAGATGACAGCAGACATCTACTTAGCTCCACTCAGGCTTTATATTAACACCGAGAGGGCCTTTAAAGCTGAGAGAATTGAAGGAAATCCTGGTCTATAACCTAGATCTTAAATGAGGAGACAGCCAGTGTGTGTCTTCACTCAGTTAGACGGTGGGAGAGCCACAGACAGGCTCTGTGAGAGATAGAGCCAAGGTCATCGGCCGAGGTGATAGCTGGTCGGCTAGGGAGGGGAGTTAATATCAACAGAGAAGCCGTTGCTATGGGGACCAGGTAGAGAAAAGGCGTAAGAGTGTGTCAGCGGTGACAGGAGACGTAGAGACGTTGCACGGTTGCTATGGGCTATCAGCCGTTGCTAGGGACTATACCTTATAGTTGGGAGTTCTTCGGGTTTGACTCAAAAATGAAGCTGACGCGTAGACATGTTGACAGAGAGACACCAGTAAGCTGGAGCGGTGGGGGAGGCCCCTCCACCCTCCTAGGCCACGAGGTAGCTACAGGGCTGTACACTGCGACGATCTCGTCGCAAATTGCCCCTTAATTTGGCCGTTGCGATTGAAATATTATATCTGGTAGCAACGTTGCGAACTTGCGAGTAGAGATTTCAACCCTTCATTCGCATTTCACTCCTAAATTAATCCTTACAAATTGGATATTTTTTTTTTAAACATTAGCCTACAACCAAGGCTGTACAGTGCGACACAATGTCGTGGTGCTATGAAAGAATCTGTCGGCAATTAATGAACTTACTGCGATAGCCTGAGTGAAAAAAAGATTTGCGTGGAGTGAATCTGGGTCACGCTATATACTTGGTACTTGTAGTCTATCGTGCGATTAAAGACCATGTCCCTGTCTGCGTAGTCTATACATCCAACACCAAATCCCATAATTCCTAGCGAAACGAAACTGAATGTGGCCGCTTCCTTTAAATAATAATATGGCTCTTGCTCCGCAAGAACAACGGAGTGGATAATGGATATCAGTCCATTTTATGACAACCACGTCCGATGTGGAGAGATGATAAGATGATGATGATTGACGTGATGATGTGATGATTGATTGACGGGGACACGGAAACTTCTAACGTTCAGGATCAGCCATGCATTACGTGAGTACCCCACTATTAGGACGTGAAATACTGTCTACTTAAATTGACACCGCGGATCAATAAAGTATCAACCTATCTATCTAATAATGAGACAATATGCAAATAAGATAATACTAATAATTGTTGGTTCCCCGTATATGAAATGAAAGTGGCTTGCAACTTTACTGCTGGTAAAATCACCGTTTATTTCTCGTTTTGCATAGTATTACATTCCACTTCTATAAACAATCAAAGTCCTACCGTAAGAGCCTCATACGGGTCAATTAAACCTTTTTTATTAGTCTTTCCTTCGAGCTAAGTTGGACTGAACATTTCACTGTCAAAAGCGCAAATGTAAATAAGGTTGCGTTGCAACAGTTTTCAAAATAAAGGTCATATATACAAATACCTCTCAATTCTTATAAAAAAAAGTCCCGGATATACATAAACATTAATTGGCATAGATCTCTATAAACGGCCCAACACATTGATCACTTTAGGCACACACTGAAACCAGTAACATCACAAATATGAAGCAGGTAATTACCCATATAAATAATAAACCTTTCATGGGGTTATTTACAATAATAATAATTAATTTGATTTCTAAAGCACTTTTCATTGTGAAACAAATGTATGCAGAGTTTCTTGTCCTCCTGATTAATGGTGTGTGTGTGTGTTGTGATGATCTCATTCAAGGAGCACTACCACAAGCGTGCGCACACACACACACACACACACAGTTTGTTGTTTTTGTTCTATTAGTGATTTACACACTCTCAGTTGGTTCATTATAAAAGATACAAACCTGAAAACAAACGCACTTAAATGTTAAATAAAAGGACCACAGTAATGAGGCAGGAGGAACATATTTTTTTAATAATGGTAAAAATGTGCCCCTAAAAAATATTTTTTGCCCCTAAATTTCTCATTTAGGGGCAAGTGTGCCCCTAGTGAAAAAGCTTAGCGTACAGCCCTGAGCTAGCTTCGGCTAACAGGGAAGGCTTTTGGCTAACCACTAGGCCTCAACCATTATCGAACTGATAGCAGGAGAGACCGGTAGAAATAATGGGCCTCATTCATGAAGCGATATAAGAACAGATTTCGTTCTTAACTAGCATTTCCTCTTATTTTGTTCTTACCTGGGATTCAGCAATGTTCTCTTATTGTTGCTTTTCTCTCAGGCAAGACCAAATTCTAAGAGTGGTCGAGAGCACCCTTACCGAAATAAGAAATTCTTACCCCCCCAAAAAAAAGAAAAAAAAAGCCTACCATTGGTCAATTTCTCCCAAATACGACTTTAAAATCCCAGAACTTGTCAATAATAATAATAATAATTATTATTATTATTATTATTATAACTTATTGCGTGTGTTATGCTTCTGAAATGGATTATATATTGCCGTTAGAACAGTTGGATGCTCTGGCCGCCCAGGCCGTACGCATAGAACGCATATCTTCTAGATCTATTTGCAGAGCCAGAGGAGTGGCTGCTTGACCGTTTCGGATTGAGATGTATGCAATACTCTGGAGCATCGACTCAGACACAACACACGCCGCAGTCGCTCAGTATTGACAAAGCCTACATTGCTGGAACGATTCATTTCACACATATACAATACGTATAAGTATAAGTCTTTATTTGTCATCAGATTAACACACATACCCAAGCATGCGATGGGCGACCCACAGGAACACACATGCACTGAGTCGTGAGTCGTGAGACGCGTGTGTGTGCGTGTGTGTGACCAATGTCAGATTGCGAGTGGATTACTTTCCAGAGACATGAAAGAGCGTACAGGGGGACACTGAACACAAAACTGCTCCAGGTAAGACCTAACTTTGCTGTTACTCCCGGAGGCGCAGAGAAGTGGGGCAGACTGGTGTCAAGCGTTTTCTCAATAATGGAATATTCTCCGCGATGCAACGAAACGCACGTCCGTATGGATTTGAAGCTTCTGAAATATGTCACCAGAATCCTGAAGAAATTCCCTCTCTCCGCCGATTTCCCAGTGGACCTTACACCTGACTCACTGACACCTTATTGGATAGAAACGCACTGCAGCTCTGCTTCATCCGTGAGAGAATACAACCAGCGTTGCGGGCCTCCGGGACAGAGCCACAGGAACAAGCTGGCATACCTCTGGCAACACCGCAAGTCAAAGGCAATCGATCCCGCACCGATATATTTGATTCCCTGTTTATGTAATATAATTTGTGGAACCAAATAAAGTATTCAAATGTGTGTGCGTGCAGGGACCGAAACTAAAGCCCGCCGCCCGCCAGGGGCGGTCAGTTTTTACCTTTGGCGCTTGACACTTAGAGGGCTGCCCGCCGTGTGGCGTGTAGACGTGTAGTTCATAACGATACTCTTATTTTGATTGTGCGAGTACAGATTATAGCCGCTCTCGTCTTTTTTTTCTCCGCCGCGAGATCGTTAAAAAACTACAAGTCCCACATTGCACTCAAGTCAACGGTCCAATCACAGTAGAGTGACGTGACTGGTTTCATGAGAAAGAAAGCAAATGACCAATCGGAAGCTCTCATTTGGCTTGTTTACTTCCTGAAACGCCACCATTGCGATATGCGGGCTGAGCTACCGTTACTGTTTAAACAATGACCCAGTCAACTATTCACTTTTAGTTTAATACATGACGAGGCATTGTCTAACGGTATCTAGCTGGCTAGCTACTGATAGCTGCTGATATCAACAAATGCTCCAGCAATAGTCGACTCGAATGCATAATACCTCCGTTCCCTCGTTAGCTAGCTTAGCTAGCTCACGTTAGATCTTATCTGTCCCAGTAAACTAAATTGTCTTAACGTTATCTACCGGGCTAGCAGTAGCTACAGATATCAATGTCTTATAACATTGATTGAATGCGTATTCTAGCTGAGGGCATGTTGAATGTGATTTGACAAAAGAATCGTAACGTTATAAATAGGGTCCAGCTGCATCGCCGGAGAATCCTTGCATGCTGAATGTAGGGTCTAGCTGAATATAGGGTCTAGCTGCAGGGCCGGAGAATCCTTGCTGGAGCTGGAGGCTACTCAAGTATACACACAGACAGTGGAGCTGTTTGCAGATAGCAAGCATTTTGACTTATTGCGTGGTGGCGATGTCTCGCAGATAATACAACTACAAGTATGATTATATAATATATATTTTATTTCAATTTTTTTTTTATATAAAATATATATATTTTTTTTTTTAATCAAAAAAATGTTGGCAGGTAAGAAATATGCTTGGCGGGTAGACTCTTCCCATCTACCCGCCACTGGCCGGTGAGTCAAAAAGTTAATTTCGCTCCCTGTGTGCGTGTGTGTGTGCGCTCGGACGTGCGCTAAGGCTGCCTTGCTAAGCCGTTTATTTATTTATTTATTTGTATTTATTTCTGGAGCATTAAATGCATTTATCCTCTCTGGTTGGATATTGTACTTGTGCTGTATAATAATAACAATACATTTGAATCTAATCTCATTTTGAGATCAGTCGCAACTCGCAAACCGCTTCCTGTTGAATGGATCAGCAAGCAATACCAAACTCTCAAGCTGTTTTGCATACGCCTCGCCCGCCTTATAAGGATATGGTGGGCGTGTCTGTATGCAAATGAATTTAGCGCGAATGCGCATTTCAGTATAAGAATGAGTGGGATTCATCATGCAAATAGCAAACAGATTTGGACGTTAGGAACGGCTTGATGAATGTGGCGGTGGCTTTTCTTATTGTTCTCTTGACAGGTAAGCAAGAATATAAGAAAGATAATAAGAGCGTATTGTTGAATGAGGCCCAATGAATTCAATGGACTTTTCAAAGACTTTTCAGAACTGTTTCCATCTTGAGGATATGTTTTTTTTTATCTACTTTTTCTCCTCCTATTTTTCTGTATTTTTCTCCCATCCCAATTTAGTCGCTATGCCAATTTCTTTTATCTACTTTTTCTCCTTATTTTTCTCCCATCCCAATTTAGTCGTTATGCCAATTCCCCCCTCCCCTTCCTGGTCGTTGGGCGCATTTGCCCCCCACTTGCCGGTCTAGGGAGCCCTGACGTCTATCACATGCGTCCTCCGATACATAGGAGTCAGCCAGCAGCCTCTTTTCACCTGGCAGCGTGGACTTTCACTGGGGAAGTGTAACACGTGGGAGGCTCACACTACCTTCCCCAGTTCCCTCCCTCGCTGTGCAGGCGCCCTGACCGACCTGTAGGAGTCGCTGTTTACAACGACCAGGATACCACCCCACCGGCTTTCCACCCGCTGACAATGCCAATTGTGTCAGTATGGACGGCCGACCAAGCCTGAGGTACCGCGGCAGCCGGATTCGATCCCACTGTCTCTGCGGTGGTAGACAGACGCTTAGTCCGCTGTGCTACCTGGCCGCCCTTGAGGATATGTTTATGGAATAAACATAACGTTTGAAGGAAAGGTATCACGTTTCCAGTGTGTCGTTTTCTTCTGAGTCGGACGCATTAACGGGGTGGACAGCGTGTGACAGCCAATCTGATCAGTAAGAGTATAAACAACACAACGCAGACTTCACGGAACCACAGGTGACAAGAGTTGATTACTGGCTGATAAACACGAGAATCCAACAACTCTCTGACCCAAAGAGTCCGTTTATCAGAGCGGAGCAGATTTTCAGAGTGAATTTATTAACTCACCTTAACTAGGGCCCTATGAAATCTGTTTTATCTTTTCCTGTTTTCGGATATGAATTTTCCTGTTTTTGGATTTCTCAGATTTTATATTTTTTTCCTTTGGATTTAAAAGGAAAACAATACAAAAGTATGTTTTTAACTAACTTTAGTAACAGTACATCTGCAAACAGTGCCAATGTGTTCAGTGCCAGTTCAGTTATGAGGTTTCTTTTTTTCAATTCAGTTCAGTTCAATGCAGTTCAACTGCCAGTACGGTGCAATAACTAAATAATAATTAAATAGTTAAATAATACAAAATAATCATTTGTTTAAAAGAAATCAGAAAAGAGACGTCGTTTAAAGGTTCATGCTTCTCCCCATCTCTGGCTGACATCACCATTGTGATACATGATACATTTTGTTTGGTTTGGTAAACATTGCACTATGAACAGTCTACCTGTGTACTGTATGTGTGTAGGGTAGGGCTGACCCCTATTAATCGATTAGTCGACTAATCGGTCGAAAGGAGCCGAGGTCGACTGGCCAACCTCTTAGTCGAATATAAAAATAAAAATAAATAATAATATTAATATTATAATTTTTTTATAATTTTTCCAAAAGAAAAGAGGCCTAGAAGCGTGGCTAACGCTAATGCCACGCATACCAGAGGCTAACTGCCTACGAAAACAGGCACAGAGGCACTGAAAGAGGATTTCACCATCTAATGAACACACTAGACTAGACAAATATCAAGATGTATCCATCAGTGGAACAATTGCATGCTTTTGCAGAGGACAAGAAGCCTTCAGTCGACTCCTTCAGACATTAAGCACCCCCCACAGCCCAAATGGAATTATACAAAATGAAAAAAAAAAAAAAAAAAAAAAAATTTTTAAATATTATACTTTTTTTTATTGTATTTATTTATTTTTTAAAGTGGACCAATAGTCGACTAACGGCAAATTTTGGCCAATCCTAGTCGACCATCCAAATCCTTAGTCGGGGACAGCCCTAGTGTAGGGGCAGGTACAATAAGAGTTTTCTTCTTCCCGTTCCTTTCGGCCATGGAATCTTGTGGATCATATTAAGTGAACTATACGTACTGAAGACACACTGTTGGACTGTAACAATTCCATGTAGCAGTAAATAAAAATGATGATGATGACAGAGCGCAGGTGGGAGGAAGACATGTGCTCGGCGTGGCTCTGCAAACAAGGAGGGGGAAATAGCTACAGAGTTTCGACAGGAACATTCCAAAGCCATGCCACCCACCCCCCCCCCCCCCCCCCCCCTGATGGGAGCAGCCGTATCCAGGCAACTGAATTCTATAACAGAGAGGTCATCGCCGCACACGCGCCCCCCGGCCAATCACAGAGGAGACGGCGATTAACATAATTCTGTTTTCAGAGCGTGGCTCAGAGGAATGACAAGAGCGCTCTCTGCGATAAGAGATTCACATCGGCCACGCTGGTACGGTACGTCTGCTCGTGGCGGGCGAGGATGTCCAGCCTACTAACAAACAACTTTGGCAGATAATCAACTTCTGTTGAAATCAGTCTTTACAATTCTGGAGTGATTTGGCTCCTAAGAAATTCAATTAGCTGTAAAACATTTTTATCTATTAGACATAGTGGCACAGCCGATGAAAAATGGTAAATGGTGCATTTATATTAATTATCCAAAAGCGCTTTACAAATTCAAATTCACCCATTCACTCACACATTCACACACCGACGGCGACCATGCAAGGTGCCGACCTGCTCACAGGGAGCAGTTAGGGGTTAAGAAAAGAGTCTTGCCGGGAACGTTTTCGATTACCAGACGACCAGCCATGTAAGCCATCAGTAAAAAGTAAGCTTCATGCTGTGAACAAATAACCATCTGCACTAATTCATTCGATTTTTATTTAGTCTCAAAGTTAATCACATCGAGGGGCAGCTCTCGTTTTCCTCGTCGTCGAGTATTTACACATAATCGCCATCTATACATTTTACATACAATTATACACAGGGGTGGAAAGGCCTTCTGTAGTGTGGTAGTGAAAGGTTAACCTTCTGTAGTGTGGTAGTGAAAGGTTAACCTTCTGTAGTGTGGTAGTGAAAGGGTTAACCTTCTGTAGTGTGGTAGTGAAAGGTTAACCGTCTGTAGTGTGGTAGTGAAAGGTTAACCTTCTGTAGTGTGGTAGTGAAAGGGTTAACCTTCTGTAGTGTGGTAGTGAAAGGTTAACCGTCTGTAGTGTGGTAGTGAAAGTGTTAACCTTCTGTAGTGTGGTAGTGAAAGAGTTAACCTTATGTAGTGTGGTAGTGAAAGTGTTAACCTTCTGTAGTGTGGTAGTGAAAGGTTAACCGTCTGTAGTGTGGTGGTGAAAGGGTTAACCTTCTGTAGTGTGGTAGTGAAGGGTTAACCTTCTGTAGTGTGGTAGTGAAAGGGTTAACCTTCTGTAGTGTGGTAGTGAAAGGGTTAACCTTCTGTAGTGTGGTAGTGAAAGGGTTAACCTTCTGTATTGTGGTAGTGAAAGGGTTAACCTTCTGTAGTGTGGTAGTGAAAGGTTAACCTTCTGTCTGTAGTGTGGTAGTGAAAGGGTTAACCTTATATAGTGTGGTAGTGAAAGGGTTAACCGTCTGTAGTGTGGTAGTGAAAGGTTAACCTTCTGTAGTGTGGTAGTGAGAGGTTAACCTTCTGTAGTGTGGTAGTGAAAGGTTAACCTTCTGTAGTGTGGTAGTGAGAGGTTAACCTTCTGTAGTGTGGTAGTGAAAGGTTAACCTTCTGTAGTGTGTTAGTGAAAGGGTTAACCTTCTGTAGTGTGGTAGTGAAAGGGTTAACCTTCTGTAGTGTGGTAGTGAAAGGGTTAACCTTCTGTAGTGTGGTAGTGAAAGGGTTAAGGCACAAATGAAAGACTGCAAAGCTACCTTGCTTGAAAAAAAAAAATAATAAATGTCCTGCTGTTTCCTCTTACTTTCTCCTCATGGGTACCAATCTGACACAGTGCAGCTTTAAGTCCCGCTGCTTGGAATTCCCCCGACATGATATGACCATATTGCATACCACAATGCTGCACACACACACACACACACACACACACACACACACACACACACACACACACACACACACACACACACACACACACACACACACACACACACACACACACACACACACACACACACACACACACACACACACACACACACACACACACACACACACACACACACACACACACACACACACACACACACACACACACACACGCACAGCGTCCTGTTTTTGATCCTTCCTCCATAATTCAAGTGGTCAGTTCCGGCTCCCACTCGAGTCAATGACCTTTGGCTGAAACTGACCGGCGCTGGGGGGGGGGTCTTAAGAGGCAGTCGTTTGCATCTAGGTCGGCGGTCGAAGGGCTCGGATTACGCTCTGCGTGCTACGACCCTTTATCTGCATAGGTCTACGACATAGCCCTTTATCTGCATAGGTCTACGACATATAATATAATAATAATGCAGGACCTGCTCAGAGGTCTTTAATTGGCATTGGCAATTATCCTCAACACACACACACACACACACACCAGAACACACACGCATGCATTGTCTGTAGGATCGCTGATGCGATTCGTCTCTGCGATTAACCCATCCCGTCGTCCTTCCCCCCCAAGGGCAGCCGGGAGCAGACAGGCGTCAACGTGAGCCGCGCCAGGGGACCAATCCAAGTGCTCCTGTCCGTCTTCGTCAAGGACGCCACAGCGTTAGCGATCTGTTGTTGTGCATGTTTTTCCATTGGGTTTATCTTATCGGGGGGGAAACCCTTGCGAGCACAGAGGGGCAGAACATGCAAACTCCACACAGAAAGGCCTGGGAGATACCCCACCTGGGTACCTGGCATCATGGAAACCTGGTCCCCAAGCGGGAATCGAACCCTGGACCTTCTTGCTGTTAGAGATGTTCCGATACCATTTTTTCCTTTCCGATCCGATTCCGATACCTAAGCTTTGGGTATCGGCCGATACCGATACTTATCCGATACCAGTGCATACATTAAAAAAAAATAAAAATAAAAAAAAAATTGTATAAATTATAAAACTTTTTTTTTTTTTTTAATACAGCTACTGTTTATATACTGTTTTTTAGTAATAACTATAAAGTTTTATTCAACAACAGGTGATTGTATAGATTAGTATTAGTATCAGTAATTGAAAACTATCTCAATGAGTTCACCCACGGAAAGGTTGTTGGCACATTAGTTCCACACGGACATTATTCGTTGCTGCACTTGCTTCCACAAGAAGGCTCCGTTTAGTAGCAGAGGCTCTGTTGTTGTGATTTTTGCACAATAAATATTCAACATTCTCTTTTGAGACTCCGCCTCAGACTCTTATCATTTGGCACTAAAAGCTAAACATTGTCGCCGATATGGCTGTCCGCAACATGTCATTAATTGTGTATGCGACGTGCAATTGTGCAATGACGACGTTACCGTGAGCTAGGTTAGCTAGCATCAGAGCTACCGGTATATGGAAAAACTAACGTTACTGGTGACATTGTGATTTAACTTGGAATACTCCTTTGCCAACTTGCTGTACTTTGCTTGCAGGTCTGCAGCCATTATTGCTGGATTATGAATAGCCCCAACTTTAGCCAAGGTAACGTTATGGCTAAACCTTTAATGTTAGTTAATGCTAGCTTTCGGTTAGCTGTTCAGCTAATGCTAATAACATCAGAGCTCCCCGTCAACAGCGCTCTGCCGGGACGATGGCATTTTAAGAAAGTATCTGCTCTGCTGTTAAAATGGCAATTGACACTTTAATTCACGGTCGATTAAGCACACGTTTGTTTTATAATGCTCACTCAGCGAGTAGGGTATATCTACAGAGCCCAACGTCCGCAGTGTTGTTGATAAATTACGTCATATGGTATCGGAGCGCAACATTAGAGGGTACTCGCCGATACCGATACCAGCATTTTAGGCAGTATCGGCGGCATTTCCGATACTGGTATCGGTATCGGAACAACTCTACTTGCTGTGAGGCGACAGTGTTAACCACTACACCACCGTGCCGCTGATAGCCCTTTATCTGCATAGGTCTACGACATAGCCCTCTATCTGCATAGGTCTACGACATAGCCCTCTATCTGCATAGGTCTACGACATAGCACTTTATCTGCATAGGTCCACGACATAGCCCTTTATCTGCATAGGTCCACGACATAGCCCTTTATCTGCATAGGTCCACGACATAGCCCTTTATCTGCATAGGTCCACGACATAGCCCTTTATCTGCATAGGTCCACGACATAGCCCTTTATCTGCATAGGTCCACGACATAGCCCTTTATCTGCATAGGTCCACGACATAGCCCTTTATCTGCATAGGTCCACGACATAGCCCTTTATCTGCATAGGTCCACGACATAGCCCTTTATCTGCATAGGTCCACGACATAGCCCTTTATCTGCATAGGTCCACGACATAGCCCTTTATCTGCATAGGTCCACGACATAGCCCTTTATCTGCATAGGTCCACGACATAGCCCTTTATCTGCATAGGTCCACGACATAGCCCTTTATCTGCATAGGTCCACGACATAGCCCTTTATCTGCATAGGTCCACGACATAGCCCTTTATCTGCATAGGTCTACGGGCGAATTGACCGTTGATGACTTGATCAAAGAGTGACTGACAGGAGATCAGTCAGACAAGCTATTGCTGTTAGAGTTAGGGAGGTTAGAGTTAGGGAGGTTAAAGTTAGGGAGGTTAGAGATAGGGAGGTTAGAGATAGGGAGGTTAGAGTTAGGGAGGTTAGAGTTAGGGAGGTTAAAGTTAGGGAGGTTAAAGTTAGGGAGGTTAAAGTTAGGGAGGTTAGAGATAGGGAGGTTAGAGATAGGGCTGTTAGAGTTAGGGAGGTTAGAGTTAGGGAGGTTAAAGTTAGGGAGGTTAAAGTTAGGGAGGTTAGAGATAGGGAGGTTAGAGATAGGGCTGTTAGAGTTAGGGAGGTTAGAGTTAGGGAGGTTAGAGTTAGGGAGGTTAGAGTTAGGGAGGTTAGAGTTAGGGAGGTTAGAGTTAGGGAGGTTAAAGTTAGGGAGGTTAGAGATAGGGAGGTTAGAGATAGGGCTGTTAGGGCGAGGCGATTAATCCAGTTTCTATTTCAGTTTTTAAACGTGCTATACTAATAAAGTTGGATTGGATTGGATAGTTGGTGATATTTATATATTTTTCCACTCATCTATTTATTTTACTTATTGTTTTTTCAGTTCAATTATATTTCAAGTTCAAAGTCAGTGTTAAAAAGAAACACTCAATATCAATCAAAATAATCACGATTATGATTTCTGCCATAATCGAGCAGCCCTAACAGGAGTAGAACAGGACAGGTTTGGTTCACTATGAAAATAAATAGCCTGTTTATCAATGAAATGCTGCCCGAGTCAGACGATGTAATCAAAGCGGTAATCCTAATTTAAACCCAGGTCAGCAGCAGAGAAGGTATAATAGGTATATAAGACTCATAACACAGTCCTACCACATTCATAATATAGTCCATGGTATATACAAGCCTTGGGAGGTGATGTGTGGAGCGTCCAGTAGGGGGAGCTCTACCCGTCGCCAAGGCCTGGCTGGATTAGCAGGTGTTTTAGTAAGATTACAGGAGGAGGCTGAGTAGCACGTAACCAACCAGGTTCAGCTCGTATATATATTGAGATTAAGATTACTTTGTTGTCATTTTGCACAAGGAGGCAATTAAAGTGTCTTCTAGTTACACATACAGTCCCCCGCAGTGTACGAGCCAAACCAAGAACTGACTTCCTGGAAAGAACAGTGCTTTATAGAGCCAGTATCTTTTTGGAATCATTCACCTCTTGTGATATGTATATTTTCCCTCGTTTGTCTTTTTTTATTCTTTGTTTTTTAAATCATGTTCGAAAAAAATTCATTCATTCATATCCGCAAAGAAAAAAAATAAATATTGTTCAAAAAGAGACTGAAGATGCACTTATTAAGTGTTTGATGACAGGTTGTTTAATATTCTTTGTTTAGTTGGGTTGATTGGACGCTTATAGAGATGCTTTTGGTTCATGTTTGTATAGGATGACAATGATGGATTTGTTTTTATACATCCGAAATGAACATACACACAGTCCTCATATCCCTCCTAGTTACACATACACACAGTCCTCATATCCCTCCTAGTAGTTACACATACACACAGTCCTCATATCCCTCCTAGTAGTTACACATACACACAGTCCTCATATCCCTCCTAGTTACACATACACACAGTCCTCATATCCCTCCTAGTTACACACACACAGTCCTCATATCCCTCCTAGTTACACATACACACAGTCCTCATATCCCTCCTAGTTACACATACACACAGTCCTCATATCCCTCCTAGTTACACATACACACAGTCCTCATATCCCTCCTAGTTACACATACACACAGTCCTCATATCCCTCCTAGTAGTTACACATACACACAGTCGCATACACACAGTCCTCATATCCCTCCTAGTAGTTACACATACACACAGTCCTCATATCCCTCCTAGTTACACATACACACAGTCCTCATATCCCTCCTAGTTACTAGGGGTGGGACGATACACCGATCCAGATCGCTACATCGATCTAATTATCAATGATCCAATAGGATCGATGCAACGTAAAAATATCGGTTCATATTGATACTCTTATTTTGAAAATCCCGTGGCGAGTCTCATATCCGCCTAACAGCACTAGCTCTGTGTGTGTAGATGTTACAGCATAACGTCTATACACACGGAAAGACCAGATGAGGTCAGAGGAGTTTGATAGTATTTTACTGAGGATGGACAGATAATGTTGATATTAAAACGTAAAAAATATAATGCATAATAAATTAATACATGATCATGCAACATAAAGAAAAATTGTTGTAGGAACGGTTTGGGAGGTAGGGAGGGGTTTTAGGTTGTGTTGTCTTTACAGTGAACAGGAGGTCTATTTGTATTAAAAACAATAGTGTTTTCATTTAAATGTCTGGAAGAGCTCAAAAATAAAAATGTCAAATGATATTTTCGTTGCCTTTCTTGAGTTGATCTAAATGTTACGGATTGTGTTAAATGGACATATGATATCGTCTCATATCGATCGCAGCAGGCACCTGGATCTAATCGTTTCATATCGTATCGTGGCAGACTTTGTGATATCGGCAAATATCGTATCGTTGTCCAAGGAATCTATATCGTATCGTATCGTGATGAAATGGGTGATTCCCACCCCTACTAGTTACACATACAGAACATGTATATCACCAGAGAGGTCAGAGTTCAGGGTCCCCTGCAGGGCAGTGCCCCTGGAGCAATTTGGGGGTTCAGTGTCTTGCTCAAGGGCAAATAGGCAGAGATGGTGGGCACCATACTTGTGTAGCTTTCTATGGGGTGGTGGAGGTTTTGGTTGAGTTAAAGGAACACTCCAACATTTTGGGAAATTAGCTTATTTGCCATCTACCCTGGAGTTAGACAAGAAGATACATACCTTTTTCTTCTCTGTGCATGCAGTAGGAGTAGGAAGACGTTGGGAACTAGGCTAATGGAGGAACCTACTTCCAGTGACTGACGCTAAGCTAGGCTAACGGTGCACGTCTTCCTACTCCTACTGCATGCACAGAGAAGAAAAAGGTATGTATCGTCTCGTCTAACTCCAGGGTAGATGGCAAATAAGCTAATTTCCCAAAATGTTGGAGTTTTCCTTTAAGAGAGGCTTGAGTTAGTCCATTGGAAAGATATCTTGCACTTTAGTTCTGGGTGATGTTAGATAAGTTAATATTGAGTATTGATTTATTTATATACTGTGCGTTTATGTGGATATTAATAAGTGGTAGTTGAGCTATTGATAATTTGACCATTTCATTTCGGATGTATGAAAGGGCTGTACGCTTAGTTAAGGCTTTGCATTGAGATGCTGTTTATAATCCACGTGTGATCCGGGGACAGAGCTTTCCCCCGGTACCATCGCTAACGTCAAGCTTCACCCGCTGAAGGCCACGGTCTGGGGTCGGTTAAGATACACATTCAGGGCGATGACTGAAGAAAAGTATTCAGTGTGTTCTAGGGCTGACCCCTATTAGTCGATTAGTCGACTAATCGGTCGAAAGGAGCCGTAGTCGACTGGCCGACCTCTTAGTCGAATATAATAAAAAAATATATATATATATATATATATAATTGTTTTAATTTTTTTATCATTCTTTCCAAAAGAAAAGAGGCATAGAAGCGTGGCTAACGCTAATGGCACGCATACCAGCGAGGCTAACTGCCTACGAAAACAGGCACAGAGGCACTGAAAGAGGATTTCACCCATCTAATGAACACACTAGACTAGACAAATATCTAGATGTATCCATCAGTGGACCAATTGCATGCTTTTGCAGAGGACAAGAAGCCTTCAGTCGACTCCCTCAGACATTAAGCACCCCCCACAGCCCAAATGGAATGATACAAAAAATAAATAACATTTTTAAAATATTACACTTTTTTTTCTTTTTTTTGTCGACCAATAGTCGACTAACGGCAAATTTTGGCCAATCATAGTCGACCATCCAAATCCTTAGTCGGGGACAGCCCCAGTGTGTTGACATACCTTGGCGTCCCAGTCTTTATTAAGGTAATAAATGCACGTGACACATCGGCCGTCCCCGTTGGGGTTGTCCACGTGACGCACGTATCCCGTCCCGTTGCCCGGGTAACACGCCACCATCGCCTGGGGAACAGAAGTGAGTGACACAAGCCGTTAGGAGGAGGAGGAGGAACCGACATCTATTAGTACAAATGTTGCAGTTTCAATACGGTAGTGATTCTGGCCGTGGTGGAAAGTAACTAAGTGTTTTTTACTCAAGTACTGTACTTAAAGAAACACGCCAACTTTTTGGGAACTTTGCTTATTTGCCATCTACCCTGGCGTTAGACAAGCATATACTCTCCAAATACAACTCCAAAACGTTCCTGTAAACATGTTGTGACCTGTGTATTTACCACGTCGAGAGAAAATATATATAATAATGACTAATTAGACATTTTAGTTTTCTAAGCAGATATATACTCGGGATTTTTTTTTTGCCGAACCACTGCTGCCTGGGCGCAGTGATTTTTGAAAAACTGATAATACAACTCAAAGGCATGAGAACTAAATGAACGCTGCTGGATAATTCAACTCAAAAGCATGATGAGAACTAAATGAATGCTGCTAGATAATTAGGGCTGTACCGATTGTCATTTTTTAACAAGCTTCTATTGAAGTATAATAATAAAAAAGATACATTTTTTATTTATAAATATCCTCAAACTAAATCCTCAATTTGAATAAAGTGATTAATCGGATTAAATTAGTCTTTAAAAAAAAAATTAAATCAACTTTCTTTAATGAATATAACTCCTCAGTTTCGTCAACATAAATAATCCAATAAGGGCACGGTTGGTACGAAAGTGATGGTGACGTCTTGATGGAGCGCCGAGTGCCAAGCGGATGCAGATAGGCTACATATCATTTATGATAAATGTTTTATTTTAATTTGTATGACGAGTCTATACTATAATAGTATAATACTATAATATTATTGTAGCCTAATCTTTATCTGCAACTGTGAAGAAAAAACCCATTGGTTTAAACAGAATGAATAGACAAAAATATATATATATATAGCCTGCGAAAGCATGCAATTGGTCCACTGATGGATACATCTTGATATGTGTCTAGTCTAGTGTGTTCATTAGACGGGTGAAATCCTCTTTCAGTGCCTCTGTGCCTGTTTTCTTAGGCCATGGTTAGACTAGTGTATTCCTGGCGTTTTTTTATACGTTTTTGACGACGTTTGATGTCCCTATTACACAGAAATGCGTTTTTTGGCGTTTTTTTTTGGATACGGCTGAAACGCAAAATTGTGTTTGCGTTTGGAGATACGCAAAAAAAAACGAATCGACAACAGCGTGTAGTCAGCACGCTAGCCGTTGTTGCGAAAACGCCCAAGCGCAGTAGATACCATCTGCGTGCCCTTCCGGTGACAACAGTGTGTGTGTTTGGGACAGAGCTCCGTGTCCCAAATAGCTTCAGCTACTATGTGTTGTCAAGTTATTGTTATAAGGACCCCAGTCCAAGCTACAACAGTCTGCATTCCCTTAACAATTGTTTGTATTGAGCCGTATTGTATTGTACCCATATGCAATATGTTAAATAAAGTTTACATCCATTCATTCTGCTAGCATTACCGATTGCATGAGCAGCTGGCTAACGTGAGCTATCAGGATTTAGACCCTGTTAGCTCAGAGATCCTCTTTCAACTTAACAAGCATTAAACAAAATGGCCCAGTCATCTATTCACCTTTGTTTAATACACACAGCGTTGTCTCTAATGTTATCTAACTACTGATAGCTCGCGATATCATCAGTTTTGGTGCTGGCTAAGTAGCGTGAGCTAACGTTAGCTTCTAGCCACAATGCTATATTGTTATAATGGCATACTCCATTGACGTTAGCATGCAGCTAACAATGCTACCGATCGTTTTTTAGACTAAACTATCCGCTCTTGGTGGTCACTTGTGTTGATGTTAGTTTTGTTTCATCAACAAATGACAGGCAGAACACACAGTGAATGTATCCGTTTTGTTTATTGCACTTTTATTAGGCTTTGCTGAAAAAGAATTGCTGCATTGAGTAAATAGGCAAGATGGTGGCGCGGCATAGGCGCCTGCCTTATTGACATTTTCTTTGCTGGAGCTTCCAGGAAGTGTATTGGCACATTCGTTCTGATTGGTTGAAATTGCCTTCATGTTTGCCACCTACTGCTTTGGCAGTGTACTACATCAGTGTGCTCGGGTGACAAAAACGAAAAAAAAACGAAAGTGTGACTCGAGGCGCACGACGTCGCGGCGATACGCATATGAAAACAATACGAAGATGATACGAAAGGTGTAACCGCCGCCTTAGGCAGTTAGCCTCGCTGGTATGCGCGCCATTAGCATTGGCCACGCTTCTAGACCTCTTTGCTTTTGGAAAGAATGATATAAAAAAAATAATAAAAAATATATATAATATATATATATTTTTTTGCATTCAACTAAGAGGTTGGCAGTCGACTACGGCTCCTTTCGATCGATTAGTCGACTATTCGACTAATCGGGGTCAGCCCCCCTAATTATTATTATTATATTAAAAAAATTATAATAATAATAAATTGTGTTGAGTCACTCGGGAGAGAGAAGGGACTGTGGAGACATCTCAGACAGACTCGCCACCTTGGTTTTGATGTGTGGCGCAGGGCAGGGCAGGGCAGCGCAGGGCAGCGAGCCAGGAGACTCGTACTATAAACTGAACCGACGGGAGAATCAACCGGAGATATAGCGGCGCGCGTCCACTTCCCACTGCCGCTTCCTGCCCTGATAGAGACCATGGTCTCCCCTGGGTGTTGGCAGGGGAGACCCCTTACGAGACCATGGTCTCCCCCTGGGTGTTGGCAGGGGAGACCCCTTACGAGACCACATGGTCTCCCCTGGGTGTTGGCAGGGGAGACCCCTTACGAGACCACATGGTCTCCCCCTGGGTGTTGGCAGGGGAGACCCCTTACGAGACCATGGTCTCCCCTGGGTGTTGGCAGGGGATACCCCTTACGAGACCACATGGTCTCCCCTGGGTGTTGGCAGGGGAGACCCCTTACGAGACCACATGGTCTCCCCTGGGTGTTGGCAGGGGAGACCCCTTACGAGTTCTCGTAAACCTCCTGGTGTAAACAGTAGGCGGACTCACACACAGAACCCAGAGTCCCCGAGGGAGACGCACCGCAAGTGTGGACTCGCACTCCACCGGGACGCCTCGTCTTTCCTGCTCGCCCTGAAAATAGACTTCCTTTATTCACCGGTTCCAGGACAGTAAATCACTCGTATGAGTCACACCGTCACGGGGTGACTGTCTGGGGCCGACCCTCTGATAGGCTGTCAAGAATGTGTACGTCAGCTCTTTGACTGCCAGAGTAGAGTGGACTCGACCTTGATGACTCGACATGGGACTCTTCTTTAGTGACTCTGACTTGGACTCAAACACTGGGGTCTCGAGACTTGACTCAAGACTCTAGATTTATCGAGCATGGTCATGGTCACCACCACTACCACTATCACCACCACCACCTGGTATCTGTGTGCCTAGTTGATTGATTGATTGATTGAAAACTTTATTAACAGATTGCAGAATGGGTACAATACAGTACAGCTCAATACACACAATTGTTAAGGGGATGCAGACCAGAGAAAGACTTTCGTCTTGTTTCCACCAGGGTCCCCCATTTTCAATTCATCAGGACATATATGACATACATGACATACAGATAGTCAGTACTGCTACATCTATACATTTATGACATACCAGATTTGCAAATACAGTACTGTTTGTGATACAGAAGGAGTCAAGAAAAGGGAGTATATACATTTGACGTAGAAACTGTACATTGGAGGAGGTTGGGTGGGGGGGGTTGGGTACACTGGGATATTGACAACCATACTGGGTAATTTACATTGGAGGTGGTTGGGGGGGGGGGCACACTGTATAAGCAAGCAAAACTGTACATTGAGGGGGGGGAGACTCTGTACAAACAAACAAAATTGTACATTGGACTATTGACAAAACCATACTAGGTAAATGACTGTACATTGGAGGGGGTTGGGTTAGGATATTTACAGGGGCCAGTGTTGAATTGCAGTCTCCCGTAGGTGTCTCTTGAGAGAGGTTTTGAAAGTGGGTAGTGATCCACATTCCTTTACAGCTTTGGGTAGGGCGTTCCACATTGATGTGGCATAATTGCGAAACGTGTTTAGTCCCTTATTTGAGCCGAATCTGGGTTTAACATGATTTGTGGAGCTCCCTCTGGTGTTGTGATCGTGGTATTCACTGACCTTTGGGAAGTATTTTGCCATGTACATGGGTACCTTGAGGTCTGGCACCCTGCCATTGGCTGTGGAAGTGGGTAGATTCCAAGGTAAACCTGAGGAGGAGCGGTTGTGTGTTCCATGTGATCTGGGAGTGGTGGAGGATGAATATAATTTTGTTTTTTATTGCCTTTTCGTACACCGATTTGAGGAGGGCTTTATTTGAGAAAATTCTAATTGTAAATCCGGATTTGTTTTGGCAGTCTGAGAGTTGTATGTTGAGTTGTTTTTTTGTGGAGGTGATCTTCAGTTTTGCAGGATTTTTGGAGAAAGCATGGCACTTGAGACAAAACACACTGTATCCTATATAATTGTATTTGAATTCCTCTTGTTTCTTTGTTTATTTACATTGAGTACAGCTTGTGTTATATTACGTTTTATTGTATTTTCTTATTCTTGTGGCCATCTTGGTCTATATATGTCATTTGTCAAGTAATTGGTCAAGTATATTATTGTTATGTGTCTTGTAAGCCCATATGGGCTGGGCATACACCTGTATGTAAGACACGGGGGAAAAAAACATCAAATCAAATCAAATCAAACCACCACTATTACTACCACCACTATTACCACTACCACCACCACTATTACTACCACCACCACTATTACTACCACCACCACTATTACTACCACCACCACTATTACTACCACCACCACTATTACTACCACCACCACTATTACTACCACCACTATTACTACCACCACTACTACTACTACCACTAATACCATCACCACTACAACTAACATCACCTGTACCACCACCACCACCACCACCTCTACCACAACCGCCACTTCTACCACCACCACCACCACCATAGCCGTGATGAGGATGAGTGTTAACTGACAGACAGTCTCCTCCCCACCGCATGTATATATTCCCTCCCCGCCGTATATGTATATTTCTCTCCCACCCACCCACCCCCTCCTAATGTACAGTCCCCTCCCCATCATATGTATATACTCTGTCAGGATCTAGGGGTAACAGTACTGTATATTTGAATACCGTTTATGTCACAAATGTATCAGTACTAGTAAATACCTATATGTCCCTATGCAATAAATGTCATGTATGTTGTGTATGTCATAAATGTCTATATGAATTGAAAATGGGGGACCCTGATGGAAACAAGACGAAAGTCTTTCTCTGGTCTGCATCCCCTTAACAATTGTGTGTATTGAGCCGTACTGTATTGTACCCATTCTGCAATCTGTTAAATAAAGTTTTCATTCATTCATTCAACGGGCACCGACGCCAGGCTCGGCCCCTATGCACCACGTCTGGAGGAAAACAAAGGGCCCGTTGCTCCACATTCTTCCCCTGGATCAACATGAACCATGGCAGCATTATTATAAACACACACAGCAGACTCTCCTGCCCTGGGGCCGCGCCAAGCCAAGTAACCTCAGACCTATCCTGCCTGCAGAGGAACGACACGTTAGATTCCTGCCAGGAGCTGATGGGTTAAATTACCAATGTTACCAATGTACAGTTTCTTCCCCCTCAAATGTATATACTCTCTTTTTTAGACTCTTTTTGTACTCATAAACAGTACTGTCTATTTGTAGATCTGGTATGTCATAAATGTCTAGATGTAACAGTACTGTGTGTCTATGTCTACCTGTGTGTCATGTATGTTACGATGAATTGAAAATGGGGGACCCTGATGTAAACAAGACAAAAGTCTTTCTCTGGTCTGCATCCCCTTAAAGGGGAACTCCACTTTTTTTGGAAATTAGCTTATTTAACATCTTCCCTGGAGTTAGACAAGAAGATGCATACCTTTTTTGTCTCTGTGCGTGCATTTTAGCTTTGGGAATAGACGCTCCGTTAGCATAGCTTAGCTTCATCACTGGAAGTGAGGCAGGACAGTAGCCTTACAGTGCCTTACAGTGTATTGCAAGGTCTGACATTGACCAAACTTGATATGCATGACCTTGGTGGGCTCTAGGTCAACTCCTGAAAAGGGGGTGAATGTCAGACTTTGCAATCAAAAGTTAGGGGGCTAATAACCCTTGCCATAATTTCAGTGCGCCCCTAACTTTTGATTGCAAGGTCTGACATTGACCCCCTTTTCAGGAGTTGACCTAGAGCCCACCAAGGTCATGCATATCAAGTTTGGTCAATGTCAGACCTTGCAATACACTGTAAGGCACTGTAAGGCTACTGTCCTGCCTCACTTCCAGTGATGAAGCTAAGCTATGCTAACGGAGCGTCTATTCCCAAAGCTAAAATGCACGCACAGAGACAAAAAAGGTATGCATCTTCTTGTCTAAGATGTTAAATAAGCTAATTTCCAAAAAAAGTGGAGTTCCCCTTTAACAATTGTGTGTATTGAGCCGTACTGTACTGTACCCATTCTGCAATCTGTTAATACAATTTTCAATCAATCAAAATCTTAAGTTTGTCTAAGCCGAGGCGGCTGGGTGGCGCAGCGGACATTGCGCTCGTCACCAACGCAAGAGACACCGGGTTCGACTCCGGCTGTCGGCGTTGCCTCCGGCTTGGGCCAGCCATCATACTAACTCATTGGCAGAGTTAGCGGGTGGAAAGTCGATGGGTGGTAATCTGGACGTTGTGGACAGCGACTCCTACAGGTCGGTTGGGGGACGCCTGCACAGCAGAGACAGGAAGTGGCGGGGGGTAGTGTGAGCCTCCCACGCGTTACTCCTCGCCACAGAGAGTCCGCGCTGGCAGGTGAAAAGATGCGACAGGCTTAGGGATGGGTACCTTTCACATTTGAACCTGTGAATCGATACCGGTACCCAATGGTACCTTTTTTCGGTACTTTAGTCTCAAGAAATTTAATTTACCTACCTCAGTCGTAAAAAAAAAATCCAAACTTCAAATAACTACAATTTCGACAGTTTTCGGCTCGTCATTGCTCCGACTGCTTTGTTGTTGAATCAAGTCAAATCCTAGGTAAGCATATATTGTGCGTGTGAACGTTGACATGAAAAAAAAAAATAAAAATAAAAAAAATAAAAATAAAAAAATAATTAATAATTTTTTTTTTTTTTTTTTTTTCGGTTTCTCACTTGATTCGATACTCAGTAGTACCGACGTGTTTCGGTTCGGTGCCTCAAAAGTACAGAATTCGGTACCCATCCCTAGACAGGCTGCCTCCTCGTGTACCGGAGGGGACACGTGATGCAAGGCTTCTATCCTCCATACAATTGACCAGTGGGGGGCATATGCGAGCAACGTTCAAGACAGGGGAGGGGCGAATTGGCACGAGAGGTAAATTGGGATGGGGAGAAAAATCACAGAAAAAAGGAGGAGAAAAAGTAGATAAAAAAAAGATAATGTTCGTCTAAGCCGGGTGTTTTGCTCGTGTGCGTCTGCGCTGTTGAAGCTCAAAAGCCTTTTGTTACAGACAGTGTTTCCCACAGGTAGGTCTAAATGGTGTTCGTAGGGGTAGCGAACCAGGATGAGTACAAGACACCGATAGAGAAAATGACTGTTATAAGGCCGTATACAAATATTTTTATAAGATCGATTTTCTTTCTAAAATCAGGTGTTTTTTTTCTCTTGTGTTTTGGGAGTACGTTTTGGGATTTTCACTCATTTAAACAGTTTTTAACGCAGAGTGCGCGTATAATTTTTGCGCAATAAAAAAAAAGGGGAGCAAGTCGAGATTATTTGTATATAACCAAAAGATCACAAATACGTTGTCCCTCGATGCACAAGCCTGCGTCACAATGGAACACACCCTGCCCTGAGCCCTCGAGGAAGATAAGGACAAAGAACTCCCACAAAAACTTAAAGGGCGAATTCAGAACTTTGGAGCTCTAAGCCCTTTGTAGTTGAGCCCTGAAAGAAATGCTGAAACCTCCTCCACAGGGCTGAAAACCTCCTCCACGGGGCTGAAAACCTCTTCCACGGGGTTGAAAACCTCTTCCACGGTGCTGACAATTCTTACTAAAATGTGAATCATGATTTTTCTCTCTTAAGAATTGAGATCACGATTCTCTCACACGATTCTTATTTTTTCAATAAAATCATTTATTGCACTCTTTCTTAAACATAACATATATCAAAGTGCTTGACTTAAACTTAAAAGTCTTTTGTAACATACAAAATAACTCAATAATCGTCATCATTTTAAAAGTTAAGTAAAAAGTTAAAAAAATAAAGTATTTATTAAAAATAAAAATAAAAAACGTTTTGAATTTTGAAATGAGATTGCATAGCCATATGAATCGAGATCGCGTTTTTTTTTTCTCGATTAATTGCCCAGCCCTACTCCACGGGTGCTGAAAACCTCCTCCACGGTGGACCAAACGTAGATTATTCAGCGTCTATATATGGCTGCTTTTTTTTTTTTTTTTTTTACATAGCGCTTTTATCCAAAGCGCTTTACAATTTGTTCCTCACATTTGACCCATTCACTCACACATTCACACACCGACGGCGGAGGCAACCATGCAAGGTGCCACAACCTGCTCATCGGGAGCAGTTAGGGGTTAAGTGTCTTGCTCAAGGACACATCGACACACTGCCCGGGAGGAGCGGGAATCGAACCCGGGAACCTCCGGATTGCCAGACGACTGCTCTACCTCCCGAGCCAGTGGCGCCTCAGGGCTTGGCCCCATTGACATTATTATTATTTTTTTTTTACATTTTGTCATTTAGCTGAACGCTTTTATCCAAAGCGACTTACAAGTTCTGTACGACAAGTCAGCAGGAAGGGGCACAACTCTGGCAGCTAAGGGTCAGTACGATTGTTCATCAAACAGTGTTGAACTTGAGTGCTACAGTCTTGATTGCATAGTAGTATAGACATAATTAGCACAGTAGATAGTAGTATAGACATATTAGCACAGTAGGTAGTAGTATAGACATATTAGCACAGTAGGTAGTAGTATAGACATATTAGCACAGTAGGTAGTAGTATAGACATATTAGCACAGTAGGTAGTAGTATAGACATATTAGCACAGTAGGTAGTATTTAATAATAATAATAATAATAATAATAATAATGCAGGACCTGTTCAGAGGTAGTATAGACATTAGGGGTGGGACGATACATACACAACGTAAAAAGATCGGTTCATATTGCGATACTCTTATTTTTGCAATACTCTTATTTTGAAAATCCCGCGGGGAGTCATATCCGCTCAACAGCACAGCAGTAGCGTCTGAAACGCGTGTCGTAGACATTACATACCAGTCGACTATCGGCAAATTTTGGCCAATCAAAGCCGACTATACAAATCCTTAGTCGGGGGACAGGCCTAGTTAGCAGATTAGCTTAGTTAGTGTTAGCACTTAGCAGCTAACATTAGTTAGGGTGGGGGGTTTGGGTGTGCAGCATGCAGCACTACAGGGGTTCAGGTAGCCTAAATATTAAAGGCAACCAACTTGTGTCTAGCCACGCCCAACTTGCGTCTAGCCACGCCCCCGCGGCAGCAACGGAGCTCTGTCGCGGCAGTATTATGTAGCAGTAATCCCCCCTTTTTTAACATCGAGAACTAGCTCAACTGGTAGCGCTGCCTTGCTGTGGATTCTGCGGTCCGTTGGTGACAAGTTCTATTCCCTTCAATTTTCGTTTCTTTTTTTTTTAACGTGCATTCTTTCGCCGGTTAAGTTTAGGCATGGCATGTTAACTTTAAGCATTGTTTCGGAGTTGGTTAAGGTTAAGGTTAGGCATTGTTTCGGAGTTGGTTAAGGTTAGAACGGTTAAGTTTAGGCGCTGTTAAGGAGCTGGTTAAGGTTAGAGTTTGTCTTAGAGAATGGCAATAGACAGCCTATTTTTTCCGCGCTGCAGCTCTCTCGCGCTGCCGCGGTCACATGGGCGTAGTGGCCAATCAGAGAAACGCTAAACACAAGTTGGTTGCCTAAAATATTCACGCGTTCAGGTAGGGTGAGGAGGGGGGGGGGGAGGGGCACGGCGACTCACAAAGAGCTTCCCGTCGGTCCGACACGCGATACAGATTAGCCGCTTTCTGTGTTTGTGTGTGAGAGAGAGAGAACGAGAGAGAGATTGTGAGAATGAGAGAGAAACAGGCACGTGGAGAGGGGTAGCGAGAGAGGGAGAGAGAGAGAGAGAGAGAGAGAGAGAGAACGAGAGAGAACGAGAGAGAGAACGAGAGAGAGATGGTGAGAATGAGAGAGAAACAGGCACGTGGAGAGGGGTAGCGAGAGAGAGGGAGAGAGAGAGAGAGAGCGAGAACGAGAGAGAACGAGAGAGAACGAGAGAGAGATGGTGAGAATGAGAGAAACAGGCACGTGGAGAGGGGTAGCAAGAGAGAGGGAGAGAGAGAGAGAGAGAGAGAGAGAGAGAGAGAGAGAGAGAGAGAGAGAGGGGAGTGAGAGAGCAGGATAGAGGGATAGAGAGAGAGAGAGAGAGAGAGAGGAGAGTGAGACACGCATAGATAGTGAGAGAGTGAACTGGTGTAAACTTTGACCCTTGGCCCCGCCCCCAGAGGGAGGAGCAGTGTTTTAATGGTCTTGCTACGTGCAGTGCGTGTGGAAGGCTGGCTGATCCTGAGCTATTGAGGAACCCCCCCCCCTCCTCCTCCTCCTCCCGCTACGAGAGAGCGAGCGATGGGTGGACAGACACACACCCACACTGTCAGGAAACAGAGTGTGGAAGAGATGTGTGAGGGGTGTGTGTCTGTGCTTATTTTGGGTGAGCAAGCAAGCCGGCCCAGATTATTATTATTTTTTTTACATTCATCTAACGGATGGGCCAACTTTCCTGCAGCGGGGGAGCGGGGGGGGGGTCAAGTCAAGTCAGCTGTTTTTATATAGCACATTTACAATGGCGAAAAGCCAACCAAAGTGCTTTATACAGATAAAGAGATAAGATAGATTAAAAAAGTCCAGAGTAACAGCAAACGTAGTGTACAGGTGGCAGGCTAACGCTGGTCAAAGGCCAGGGGGAAGAGAGGTGCGTTTTAAGCAGCGATTTAAAAGGCCTCTATTCATTGAGGGGGTTAAGAATATTGAAAGGAATCCGGGGTTTGTGGCAGTTATCGGACGCCAAATTAGAAATTCAGTATTCAGCTTTTGCTCCGCTGGGGTCGACTGTACTATATAGACCCGTTCGCTGTAAATACAAACATACCGTGCTCCAGTGAGAATCGATTTTCATTAAAAAAGAAATCGTCCTAAATCATGAATTCGAATTAATCGATAAAATCGATTAATCGCCCCCAGCCCTACGGTGTACCTTTATATTCGGTATACTTTACTGCACCTGATTAACAAGACCAAAAGAAAAGGCTTTTGCGCGCGACACACACACGTCTCGAGTCTCGACTCATTTTACGCACACACTTTGTGCGCGGCTGCTCGCGTCGACCTCCGGTTCCGCTCGCACAGGTTCCCTCCCAGCGATGCAGGCTAGCTCAGGTTCCCTCCCAGCGATGCAGGCTAGCTCCGGTTCCCTCCCAGCGATGCAGGCTAGCTCCGGTTCCCTCCCAGCGATGCAGGCTAGCTCAGGTTCCCTCCCAGCGATGCAGGCTAGCTCCGGTTCCCTCCCAGCGATGCCGGTTCCCTCCCAGCGATGCAGACTAACGCTCCGGTTCCCTCCCAGCGATACAGGCTAGCGCCGGTTCCCTCCCAGCGATGCAGGCTAAGCTCCGGTTCCCTCCCAGCGATGCAGGCTAGCTCCGGTTCCCTCCCAGCGATGCAGGCTAGCTCCAGTTCCCTCCCAGCGATGCAGGCTAGCTCAGGTTCCCTCCCAGCGATGCAGGCTAGCTCCGGTTCCCTCCCAGCGATGCAGGCTAGCTCAGGTTCCCTCCCAGCGATGCAGGCTAGCTCCGGTTCCCTCCCAGCGATGCAGGCTAGCTCCGGTTCCCTCCCAGCGATGCAGGCTAGCTCCGGTTCCCTCCCAGCGATGCAGGCTAGCTCAGGTTCCCTCCCAGCGATGCCGGTTCCCTCCCAGCGATGCCGGTTCCCTCCCAGCGATGCAGACTAACGCTCCGGTTCCCTCCCAGCGATGCAGGCTAGCTCCGGTTCCCTCCCAGCGATGCAGGCTAGCGCTCCGGTTCCCTCCCAGCGATGCAGGCTAGCGCCGGTTCCCTCCCAGCGATGCCGGTTCCCTCCCAGCGATGCAGGCTAGCTCAGGTTCCCTCCCAGCGATGCAGGCTAGCGCCGGTTCCCTCCCAGCGATGCCGGTTCCCTCCCAGCGATGCAGGCTAGCGCCGGTTCCCTCCCAGCGATGCCGGTTCCCTCCCAGCGATGCAGGCTAGCTCAGGTTCCCTCCCAGCGATGCCGGTTCCCTCCCAGCGATGCAGGCTAGCTCAGGTTCCCTCCCAGCGATGCAGGCTAGCGCCGGTTCCCTCCCAGCGATGCCGGTTCCCTCCCAGCGATGCAGGCTAGCTCAGGTTCCCTCCCAGCGATGCAGGCTAGCTCCGGTTCCCTCCCAGCGATGCAGGCTAGCTCCGGTTCCCTCCCAGCGATGCAGGCTAGCTCCGGTTCCCTCCCAGCGATGCAGGCTAGCTCAGGTTCCCTCCCAGCGATGCAGGCTAGCTCCGGTTCCCTCCCAGCGATGCAGGCTAGCTCAGGTTCCCTCCCAGCGATGCAGGCTAGCTCCGGTTCCCTCCCAGCGATGCAGGCTAGCTCAGGTTCCCTCCCAGCGATGCAGGCTAGCGCTCCGGTTCCCTCCCAGCGATGCAGGCTAGCGCCGGTTCCCTCCCAGCGATGCCGGTTCCCTCCCAGCGATGCATGCTAGCTCAGGTTCCCTCCCAGCGATGCAGGCTAGCGCCGGTTCCCTCCCAGCGATGCCGGTTCCCTCCCAGCGATGCAGGCTAGCGCCGGTTCCCTCCCAGCGATGCCGGTTCCCTCCCAGCGATGCAGGCTAGCTCAGGTTCCCTCCCAGCGATGCCGGTTCCCTCCCAGCGATGCAGGCTAGCTCAGGTTCCCTCCCAGCGATGCAGGCTAGCGCCGGTTCCCTCCCAGCGATGCCGGTTCCCTCCCAGCGATGCAGGCTAGCTCAGGTTCCCTCCCAGCGATGCAGGCTAGCTCCGGTTCCCTCCCAGCGATGCAGGCTAGCTCCGGTTCCCTCCCAGCGATGCAGGCTAGCTCCGGTTCCCTCCCAGCGATGCAGGCTAGCTCAGGTTCCCTCCCAGCGATGCAGGCTAGCTCCGGTTCCCTCCCAGCGATGCAGGCTAGCT
>NC_140173.1:147821320-147959766 GCF_963971535.1 Notolepis coatsorum | reverse complement strand
CTAGCGCCGGTACGCACACCGCCACGGAACCTTCAAAGCCGCCTCTAAACATCCAGCCGGGGGGTGTGCGAGAGCCTCGCTCCAGCGCCGCTATCAGACACACTACTGTTGTTGAGCGCGCCCCCCCCCCCCCCCCCCCCCCCCCCTCTGAAGGGAAGGATGGGAGAGGGGGTTTGGGTGTGCAGCCTGCAGCACTACAGGGGTTCAAGTTGGGTGAGGAGGGGGGGGCACGGCGACTCACAAAGGGCTTCCTGTCGGTCCGACACGCGATACAGATTAGCCGCTTTCCGTGTGTGTGCGTGAGAGAGAGAGAGAGAGAGAGAGGGAGAGAGAGAGAGAGAGATTGTGAGAATGAGAGAGAAACAGGCACATGGAGAGGGGTAGCAAGACAGCAGGAGAGAGGGAGGGAGAGAGAGAGAGAGAGAGAGCAGGAGAGAGAGAGAGAGAGAGAGAGAGAGAGAGAGAGAGAGAGAGAGAGAGAGAGAGAGAGAGAGAGAGAGAGAGGGGAGAGTGAGACACACATAGTGCGAGAGTGAACCGGTGTAAACTTTGACCCTTGGCCCCCCGGCCCCCAGAGGGAGGAGCAGTGTTTTAATGGTCTTGCTACGTGCAGATACTCGGGTTATTGAGGAATCCCCCCCCCCCCCTCCCCTGCTCTACAAGAGAGAGAGATGAGTGAACACAACGCTCACGCTGTCAGGAAGCAGGAGATGTGTGAGGCGTGTGTGTACTGGGTTTGGAAGGGGTGGGGGTGGGGGGTTAGGTCAGGAACCGTTGTCGAGGAAACGCTGCAGCGACCCGCTTCATCATCATTGACCCGGTGTAGCGCCTCCCTGGACACATCTAGGTTCGTCTCAAACATATATATACAAACTGAAATAATAACAGTAATAAATAACGCAACATATGAGGGGGCGGCTGGGTGGCGCAGCGGACTAAGCGCTCGGCACCAATGCGAGAGACGCCGGTATATCGAATCCGGCTGTCAGCGTTGCCTCCGGCTTGGGCCGGCCGGCCGTCATACTGTGGCTCGATTGGCAGAGTCAGCGGGAGGGGAGTTGATGATGGGTGGTATTCTGGTCGTTGTAAACAGTGACTCCTACAGGTCGGTCAGGGCGCCTGCACAGCGAGGAAGGGAGATGGTGAGGGTATAGTGTGAGCCTCCCACACGTTACACCTCACCAATGAGAGTCCGCGCTGGCAGGTGAAAAGAAGTGGCTGGCTGACTCTGCATGTATCGGAGGGGACATGTGATAGTATCTATCAACCCTCTCTAAACCGACCAGTGGGGGGCACATGCGACCAGGAAGGGGAGGGGGGAATTGGCATGACTAAAATTGGGATGGGAGAAAAACACAGAAAAAAAAATGAAAAAAGCAACATATGGATGATTGTTCCTTCAACAAAGTATATCAGTCCATGCCGTGACCAAACATAAACAAACCACCACACACGTAAACAAACCACCTCATACATAAACAAACCACCACACACGTAAACAAACCACCACACACGTAAACAAACCACCACACACATAAATAAACCACCTCATACATAAACAAACCACCTCACACATAAACAAACCACCTCATACATAAACAAACCACCTCACACATAAACAAACCACCTCATACATAAACAAACCACCTCACACATAAACAAACCACCTCATACATAAACAAACCACCTCACACACATAAACAAACCACCTCACACATAAACAAACCACCTCACACATAAACAAACCACCTCACACATAAACAAACCACCACATACATAAACAAACCACCTCACACACATAAACAAACCACCGCACACATAAACAAACCACCTCACACATAAACAAACCACCACATACATAAACAAACCACCTCACACACATAAACAAACCACCTCACACACATAAACAAACCACCTCACACATAAACAAACCACCTCACACATAAACAAACCACCTCATACATAAACAAACCACCTCACACAAACAAACCACCTCACACACATAAACAAACCACCTCACACATAAACAAACCACCGCACGCATAAACAAACCACCACACACATAAACAAACCACCTCATACATAAACAAACCACCACACACATAAACAAACCACCTCATACATAAACAAACCACCACACACATAAACAAACCACCTCATACATAAACAAACCACCTCACACAAACAAACCACCTCACACATAAACAAACCACCTCACACACATAAACAAACCACCACACACACATAAACAAACCACCTCACACATAAACAAACCACCTCACACATAAACAAACCACCTCACACACAAACAAACCACCTCACACATAAACAAACCACCTCACATAAACAAACCACCTCACACACAAACAAACCACCTCACACATAAACAAACCGTCCACCTCACACATAAACAAACCACCTCACACAAACAAACCACCTCACACACAAACAAACCACCTCACACATAAACAAACAACCACACATAGAAACAAACCACCGCAAATGAACAATAACGAAGATGGACGTAAAGAATTGTGACAAATGTCAATCTAGAGTCATGTAAAAGTTGCATGAAAGTCACATGACTGTTCAGGCGCATTGCCAGAAATCAGACCTGTATGTATCTGATTTAGAACCACATTATGAAAGTGGGCCAAATCAGAATTGAAAAGATCAGATTCCATGTGATTTGTGCCGTTCACACACTGTCGTGAAAGAATGAGATCATCTGAGTCACATGATGAGCAGAAAGAATAACTTTCTTCCTCTCTGCTCCTTGTGTGTCGGTCTGCTTGTGAAGTGTTCTTTAACTCCCGTCTTCTGCCTTTCATGTGATCTGGTCGGGCTTATGGCCTCTAAGCTACACGGCTTAGTTACAGCAGCTAAGACACAGGCTGCGTCTGAAAACTCACACTGTACTGTAACTGTGCACAACGTGGTAGAATGCAGAGGAAATTAGGGCTGACCTCGATTAGTCGAATAGTCGACTAAGGCATAAAAGAAAATATTGTTTGGTTCCTGTTGGTTGTCAGTTAAGGCCATGGGTAGGTAGGGAATTAATTTTATTTTTATTTCTTCACGGTGACTATGGATAGGGAATTTCTTTATTTAATTAAAATGTTCACAACAACATGGATGCATGTACTCTGCCAGCATGTTTAATATCCATAATACTAAAGGTTTGACTAAGATTTTAATTAAACTTTATTGTAAAAAAAGAAGAAAAAGAAAAAAAAATTATATATATATATATATATATATATATATTTTTTTTTAAACTCATAAAATTAATTGGGTCGCACCTAAATCGGCAGGGTCGGTCGGCAACCGGAACCAAACCATTATTTTTGTTAGGCCTAATCAGGGCTGTACACTGCGACGAGATGATCGCGAATTGCCCCTTTAATTGGCCGTTGCGATTGGTAAATATTATCTGGGGGCGGGCTTGCGAGTAGTGCTTTCAAGCCTTGCATTCGCATTTCACTCCTAAATTATCCAAGGCGTGTGATGACGCGATGACGTCACTCACGCGAGCTGAGCAGTGAGCACTCAGCAGGTATGATCAGCGGGAACAATCGACTGAGCACTCACTCTGATAGACTGGCTGACTGTCTGATTTAGCTATGAAGAAAAGTAAAGTTAGTATTGCTTCATATTTTCGACGCGTTCGACCTCCTATAGTGAGCCGAACTGAACTGAACTCAGAGACACACGGAGAGAGCTGCAGCGTCTGCTGCTCCTCCTCCTCCCTCCCGCACCCGTGGCTGTTGTAAACACTAGTCTCTAGTGGGACACTGGGACCTCGGTGAGCCTGCCAGCCGGCTAGCAAATGCTCCAGCAAGTCTAGTAGTGCATGATAGCTCGCGTTAGCTCACTGTTCAAAACGAAACGTCCCATTAAACTAAATAGCTACAGATAGCTCCTGATATCAATGTCTTATAACACTGAGTCGATGCGTATTCGAGCTGAGGGCACGCTGAATATAGTCAATAGGGTAATAGGGTCCAGCTGCAGCGCCGGAGAATCCTGGCCGTAGCTGGAGGCTACAGTATAGGGTCCAGCTGCAGCTCCGGAGAATCCTGGCCGTAGCTGGAGGCTACTCGAGTACACACAGACAGTGGAGCTGGTTGCATATAGCGAGCATTTTGACTTGTTGCGTGGTGGCGATGTCTCGCAGATAATACAACTACAAGTATGATTATATAATATATATATTTTATTAAAAAAAAATTATAAAATCATTTTTTTTCTTTCTTTTTTTTAAATCAAAAACAATCGATATAAATAATGGTAAAATTGTTATTTAAAAATGTGCCCCTAAAAAATATTTTTGGCAAGGGTTATTAGCCCCCTAACTTTTGATTGCAAAGTCTGACATTGACCCCCTTTTCAGGAGTTGACCTAGAGCCCACCAAGGTCATGCATATCAAGTTTGGTCAATGTCAGACCTTGCAATACACTGTAAGGCACTGTAAGGCTACTGTCCTGCCTCACTTCCAGTGATGAAGCTAAGCTATGCTAACGGAGCGTCTATTCCCAAAGCTAAAATGCACGCACAGAGACAAAAAAGGTATGCATCTTCTTGTCTAACTCCAGGGAAGATGTTAAATAAGCTAATTTCCCAAAATAGTGGAGTTATCCTTTAATGTATTGCGTAATTTCAACGTGGAATTAAGGAATATCACGTTGTTGAACTTGATCATGCATATTTATTAGAACATTTTATTACAGCACTATGTTATCAATACACATTTATAAAACGAGGCATATTTAGCCAAAATATGTTGCCACTCATTAAATATATAATATATATTAAAAAAAAAAATTGTACCTGCCAACCCCACTTTGGGTCGCGACCCGTAGTTTGAGAACCGCTGCTCTATCCTAACCTCTACACAGTGGAACGGCTTCATGTAGCTACATGCTTCCAGCTGGTGACAGAAGACTGAATACCGGAGGGATTTATGAACGGTTCAGAGAGAATATAGGAATTAAGAGTTGAGACCTATCATCATGCGAGACTGTCCTAACATCATGTGAGATCGTCCTGTAATATATATACATGTAATATAAACACATATTAGGGCTGCACGATTCTTGCTAAAATGTGAGTCACGATTTTTCTCTCTAAGAATTGAGATCACGATTCTCTCACACGATTCTTATTTTTTCAATCAAATCATTTATTGCACACTTTCTTAAACAGACAACATATATGAAAGTGCTTGACTTAAACTTAAACATAACATATGTGAAAGTGCTTGACTTAAACTTAAACATAACATATGTGAAAGTGCTTGACTTAAACTTAAACATAACATATATGAAAGTGCTTGACTTAAACTTAAGTCTCTTGTAACATACAAAATAACTCAAGTCAGAATCGTCAGAATTTAAAAAAGTTAAGTAAAAATAAAAAAAATAAAAATACATTTATAAAAGAAATGGTCATCATTTAGAAATTAGATTGCATAGGTCTATGAATCGAGATCACGATTTTTTCCCCGATTAATCGTGCAGCCCTAACACATATACATACATAAATAGTAGCAATAGTATCCAAAGTATATACGAATGAACCTTTTAAAATGATAATAGAACAAAAAAGCATAGGAATACAAGCGCTGGTATGATAAAATAAGACGATGGCTCAGCAGGTCGCTCTGCCCAGGGGGGCCGGAGCACCACTCAGGTCCAGTTGAAGTAGAGATTACATCATATATATATATATATATATATATATATATATATATATATATATATATATATATATATATATATATATATATATATATATATACACCATGCTGTATGTACACAGTGGCTTGTGGTACAGTGGATTCCTCCAGGCCTCTCTTGGCAGAGGCTGAGCTGTGGCCAAAAATAGCAACACGACCCCTATTCTCACTCACCTCCCCCGCCCACCACCACACTTCAGACCACACTCAAAATGTAAACAAGTGCTCCGAGGCAGTGAGATCGTCCTAACGTCACCCCTGTGAGATTGCCGACGCTATCGCCCACATTTCTCCTCCTCCGCCTCTCTCTCTCTCTTCCTTCCTCTCTCCATCTCCCATTTGCTGCTGTATATTAGGGTTGACAGCGACGCACAGAAGTCTAGGCTATTGTTCAAAAACATGATTTCTGCTACGGATTGTGTCGATTAATCCAGGGGGTTCTCAAACTTTTTTATACCACGACCCCATTTTATTTAGGATATTTTTTTTGGGGACCCCACACTTAATGTAGTGTGTAATTTAATTTCAACATGGAATTAAGGAATATCAAAATAAAACCATACGTTGTTGAACTTGATCATGCATATTTATTAGAAAATTGAATTACAGCACAATGTTATCAATACACATTTATAAAATTAGGCATATTTAGCCAAAATATGTTGCCAGAACATTATTTTTTAGTTTGTACTTGCCAATGCACGACCCCAGTGTCACCTACCCACTACCCCACTTTGGGTCGCGACCCGTAGTTTGAGAACCGCTGGACTAATACATCCGTTAGTCAGATCAGGGGGGGGGGGGGCCTTATTGGTAAGCTACCTCCTTATACTACATCATTATTGGTAAGCTACCTCCTTATACTACATCATTATTGGTAAGATACCTCCTTATACTACATCATTATTGGTAAGATACCTCCTTATACTACATCATTATAGGTAAGCTACCTCCTTATACTACATCATTATTGGTAAGCTACCTCCTTATACTACATCATTATTGGTAAGCTACCTCCTTATACTACATCATTATTGGTAAGCTACCTCCTTATACTACATCATTATTGGTAAGCTACCTCCTTATACTACATCATTATTGGTAAGCTACCTCCTTATGCTACATCATTATTGGTAAGCTACCTCCTTATACTACATCATTATTGGTAAGCTACCTCCTTATACTACATCATTATTGGTAAGCTACCTCCTTATACTACATCATTATTGGTAAGCTACCTCCTTATACTACATCATTAATGGTAAGCTACCTCCTTATACTACATCATTATTGGTAAGCTACCTCCTTATGCTACATCATTATTGGTAAGCTACCTCCTTATACTACATCATTATTGGTAAGCTACCTCCTTATACTACATCATTATTGGTAAGCTACCTCCTTATACTACATCATTATTGGTAAGCTACCTCCTTATACTACATCATTAATGGTAAGCTACCTCCTTATGCTACATCATTATTGGAATGGAATTTTGGAACCCGTTCTAGTGACTGGCTGGTCCTCTACTCTTCCTCCCTCTACTCCTCCTCCCTCCTCTCCTCTACTCCTCCCCCCTCCTCTACTCCTCCCCCCTCCTCTACTTCTCCTCTACTCTTCCTCCCTCCTCTACTCCTCCTCTACTCCTCCCCCCTCCTCTCATCTACTCCTCCTCCCTCCTCTCCCAGACTTCTATTCCACGTTCCTCTGTGGCCCTCATTAGGCAGTGCTGTCTGTTTACATATCACAGACGCAGCACGGCTGGCATTCACAGAGTGGGATGGAGGGAGGGAGAGAGGGAGAGAGGGGGAGAGAGGGAGAGAGGGAGAGAGGGAGAGAGATTGAGAAGGGGAGAGAAGAGACAGAAGAGATGGAGAGAGACAGAATAGATGGAGAGAGAGACAGAAGAGATGCAGAGAGAGACAGAAGAGATGGAGAGACAGAAGAGATGGAGGGAGAGACAGAAGAGATGGAGAGAGAGACAGCAGAGATGGAGAGACAGAAGAGATGGAGAGAGAGAGACAGAAGAGATGGAGAGAGACAGAAGAGATGGAGAGAGAAGAGATGGATAGAATGAGAGATTGAGAAGGGGAGAGAGACAGAAGAGATGGAGAGAGAAGAGATGGATAGAATGAGAGATTGAGAAGGGGAGAGAGACGGAAGAGATGGAGAGAGAAGAGATGGATAGAATGAGAGATTGAGAAGGGGAGAGAGACGGAAGAGATGGAGAGAGAAGAGATGGATAGAATGAGAGATTGAGAAGGGGAGAGAGACGGAAGAGATGGAGAGAGACAGAAGAGATGGAGAGAGAAGAGATGGAGAGAGAGATTGAGAAGGGGAGAGAAGCGAGAGAGAGAGAGACGGAAGAGATGAAGAGAGGTTGAGAAGGGGAGAGAAGAGCGAGAGAGAGAGAAGAGATGGAGAGAGAAGAGATGGATAGAATGAGAGATTGAGAAGGGGGAGAGAGACAGAAGAGATGGAGAGAGATTGAGAAGGGGAGAGAAGAGAGAGACAGAAGAGATGGAGAGGTTGAGAAGGGGAGAGAAGAGAGAGAGACAGAAGAGATGGAGGTTGAGAAGGGGAGAGAAGAGAGAGACAGAAGAGATGGAGAGAGGTTGAGAAGGGGAGAGAGAGAGAGAGAGAGAGAGAGAGAGAGAGAGAGAGAGAGAGAGAGAGAGAAGAGATGGAGAGGGAGATTGAGAAGGGGGGAGAGAGAGAGAGAGAGAGAGAGAGAGAGAGAGAGAGAGAGAGAGAGAGAGAGAGAGAGAGAGAAGAGATGGAGAGAGGGAGATTGAGAAGGGGAGAGAGAGAGTCAGAAGAGATGGAGAGAGATTGAGAGAGAATACATTATTCTCTATGATTGTATGACTTAACGCATGTCACTAGTTGAGTCAGATTTCTCGCAAAATGAGCCCAGAAATATTAAAGCATGTTGATTTGAATTAGAATTTTTTTCAGTTTGATGTTGACGGTATATAGAATGGACACTCTCATACACTGGATATTCTTCTTTTTATTTGTATATTTTATAATAATTTATATTATATATTATTAATACTATAGAATATTCGTCGCTGAAGGTGGCCGGGTACCACCGCAGACACACTGGTATCGAAACCGGCCGTCATACTGGCTCAATTGGCAGAGTCAGCGGGAGGGAAGCCGGTGGGGTGGTATTCTGGTCGTTGTAAACAGCGACTCCTACAGGTCGGTCAGGGCGCCTGCACAGCGAGGGAGGGAAATGGTGAAGGTAGTGTGATCCTCCCACGCGTTACACTCCCCCAGCGAGAGTCCTTGCTGCCAGGTGAAAAGAGGCTGCTGGCTGTCTCCTATGTATCGGAGGAAGCATGTGATAGACTTCAGGGCTCCCTAGACCGACCAGCGGGGGGCACATGCGCGCAACGACCAGGAAAGGGAGGGGGGAATTGGCATGACAACAAAAAATTGGGATGGGAGGAAAATACAGAAAAATAGGATAAAAAAAAATAAAGAATATTCGTCACCGGCCCTAACGGGGACTATCCACACACACGATATTCTCCTCCTGCATTACCGCGGCGGAAACGAGGCCCATCGCTCTGCCTCGAGGCGCGGGCAGATCCGTACAGCAGCCCGTCAGCTGGTCAAAAAAACAAACACTTGCCATTAACTCCAGTGACGGCGTTCACAGCGGCAGTTTTTTTCCTCACATCAGCGAAAAACTGACAGCGGCAGAGGGGTAGGGGGGTAGGGGGTTCATGGAGAGGGGCAGAGGGGAAGGGGGTTCATGGAGAGGGGTAGGGGGTTCATGGAGAGGGGCAGAGGGTTCATGGAGAGGGGTAGAGGGGAAGGGGGTTCATGGAGAGGGGTAGGGGGTTCATGGAGAGGGGCAGAGGGTTCATGGAGAGGGGTAGGGGGTTCATGGAGAGGGGCAGAGGGGAAGGGGGTTCATGGAGAGGGGTAGGGGGTTCATGGAGAGGGGCAGAGGGGAAGGGGGTTCATGGAGAGGGGTAGGGGGTTCATGGAGAGGGGTAGAGGGGTAGGGGGTTCATGGAGAGGGGCAGAGGGGTAGGGGGTTCATGGAGAGGGGCAGAGGGGTAGGGGGTTCATGGAGAGGAGCAGAGGGGTAGGGGGTTCATGGAGAGGGGCAGAGGGGAAGGGGGTTCATGGAGAGGGGCAGAGGGGAAGGGGGTTCATGGAGAGGGGCAGAGGGGAAGGGGGTTCATGGAGAGGGGCAGAGGGGAAGGGGGTTCATGGAGAGGGGCAGAGGGGAAGGGGGTTCATGGAGAGGAGCAGAGGGGAAGGGGGTTCATGGAGAGGGGCAGAGGGGTTCATGGAGAGGGGCAGAGGGGAAGGGGGTTCATGGAGAGGAGCAGAGGGGAAGGGGGTTCATGGAGAGGGGCAGAGGGGTTCATGGAGAGGGGCAGAGGGGAAGGGGGTTCATGGAGAGGGGCAGAGGGGAAGGGGGTTCATGGAGAGGAGCAGAGGGGAAGGGGGTTCATGGAGAGGGGCAGAGGGGTTCATGGAGAGGGGCAGAGGGGAAGGGAGTTCATGGAGAGGAGCAGAGGGGTTCATAGAGAGGGGTAGAGGGGTAGGGGGTTAATGGAGAGGGGTAGGGGATTAATGGAGAGGGGCAGAGGGGGTTCATAGAGCGGCAGGGGGTTCATAGACCGCCTGATCTCAAACCTACGAAAGTCGGCCCATGTCTCCCCACTTCTCAGGGACCTGCACTGGCTCCCCATTGCTGCACGTATCCGCTTCAAGGCCCTCGGCCTGGCATATCGTGCAGCGAAGGGAACGGCTCCCGCCTACCTCCGGTCAATGGTCTCTAACTACACACCCTCAAGACCCCTACGCTCTGCATCTTCTGGCCGCCTCAGACCCACTCCTATCCGAGCTCCGGGAGGGTCATCAAAGAGAAGTCGCCTATTCTCGGTTCTTGCCCCACAATGGTGGAACGAACTTCCCACCCCAGTTAGGACAGCCGGAACCCGTCGACTAAAGACGCACTTCTTCAATCATTATCTAAAAAAATTATAATAAATAAATAAAACTTTAACCCTAACTAACCTTACGGTCATGTCCTAATATACTAACCTACACTTTAGCACTCAACACTTTGATGAACATTTGTTACTCAGCTGATAAGAGTTGTGCCCTTCTTGCTGTCTTGTTGTACAAAACTTGTAAGTCGCTTTGGATAGAAGCGTCAGCTAAATGACTAAATGTAAATGTAGGGGGAAGGGGGTTCATGGTTTCCCATCGCCAGTGGTGGAAGAAGTACTTAAGTAAAAGTAGAAATACTCAGATAAATGAGTACTTCAAATTCTACTTAAGTAAAAATAGAGAAGTATTTGCAATTGATTGACTGTAAGTATCTAAAGTAAAAGTACGCATTCTACATGTTTGTGTATTCCAATGCTTGGGAGCGTTCAAACCGCCATCCACTGACGGTTAATGTTAAAGTGGTACGTGGTCCTGTTATGCTTTGATTTGATTTGATATTTTTTATTTTCGTGTCTTACATACAGATGTATGCCCAGCCCATATGGGCTTACAAGACACATAACATTAAGTATATAATAATATACTTTACCAATTACTTAACAAATGACATAGACCAAGATGGCCATAAAAAAAGAAAAATACAAGAAAATACAATAAAACGTAATATAACACAAGCTGTACTCAATGTAAATAAACAGAAAAACAGAAAAACAAGGTGAATTCAAATACAATTATATAGGATACAGTGTGTTTTGTCTCAGGTGCCATGCCTTCTCCAAAAATCCTGCAAAACCGAAGATGTCCTCCACAAAAAAACAACTCAACATACAGCTCTCAGACTGCCAAAACAAATCTGGGTTTGCAATTTGAATTTTTTCAAATAAAGCCCTCCTCAAAGTGGTGTACAAAGGGCAATAAAAAACAAAATGATATTCATCCTCCACCACTCCCAGATCACACAGAACACACAGCCGCTCCTCCTCAGGTTTACCCTGGAATCTACCCACTTCCACAGCCAATGGCAGGGTGCCAGACCTCAACTGGGCACACAGAGACCTCCGTCTTCTCTTTAAGTTTAACATTACATTATGCTGCTCTGATTAAAGGTTATGTTAAAGTGGTACGTGGTCCAGTTATGCTGCTCTGATTAAAGGTTATGTTAAAGTGGTATGTGGTCCAGTTATGCTGCTCTGATTAAAGGTTATGTTAAAGTGGTACGTGGTCCAGTTATGCTGCTCTGATTAAAGGTTATGTTAAAGTGGTATGTGGTCCAGTTATGCTGCTCTGATTAAAGGTTATGTTAAAGTGGTACGTGGTCCAGTTATGCTGCTCTGATTACGTCCTCTTGAGGTTCACAGGCTTCAGATTTGAAAGTACATAATCTTCTATTAAAAAAAAGTAGTAAAAAGTTTCCATATATTTCCATTTAAAAAATAATGTAATATGCTCCTCCTCTGACACCACCGCCAGAGAGCACTTTGGTCAACCATGTTGTTTTTAAATGTGCTATACAAATAAAGTTGGATTGGATTTGGAGTATATGGGGTTGCACGATAACGTTGTCATATCACCCATTCCTCCACTAGAGAGAGCCAACATCTTTCTACGTGGCCAAAATGCAGGAAATCCTCGCTTAGATTCTTCACATGTTACATGCCTCTTAGTATTGGGTAAATACTCCCACAGTTACCGGCTAAATATTAGGGATGCACCAATCCGACTTTTTCAGTCTCGATACCTGGGCTTTGGGTATCGGCCGATACCGAGTACCGATCCGATACCCATTATTCAATTAATAAACTGTATGGAAGAGACTGGGATCATTCTTTTGTGCAGGGCAACATCAGGCTTGACTTAAAACATTACTTTCCTAACTTAGTGAAACTAAATTTAACAAATTAACACATAGATATAAATGTACTGAATTGTTTAAATAACAAAAAATATATATAATTGTATATAATATAAAAAAAAAATACATTTATCAATACATTTCGGATCGGTGCAACCCTACTAAATATCCGGCATTGGTATCGGCGTGGCCCCAAATACACGACGGTTTGGGCCCGGCCCGAGATAGCCGGCCGGTTTATCAGTCAGATAGGGGGGTGCAGCCGCCCAGACAGGAAGTCCCTGTTGAAAGGAATGACCTAGTTTATTCTTTTCTTTTTACTGTACAATGAGAACAATGGGAAGACGTATACAATCCTGGTTCTACCTTTAACCCTCGCTCCCTGGCTAGATCATAGGGGGGGGGGGAACACAAACACGGGTTCAGCCTATTCTCGCCGGGGTAGTCAGACCCCCCCCCCTCCAGTGTAATAAATAAACCCCATTTAGTTATAAAAACACTAATAAACAATAAACGTGCTATCATTATAAACTAAACGGACAGCAGCTATTTTTAGGTTTCACTTTCACTTACTTGGTCGTTTTAACTCCACGCGAAGGGGAGAAAGAAGCACTAGAGAAGACATAATAATAATAATAATAATAATAATAATAATAATAATAATAATAATAATAATAATAATAATAATAATAATAATAATATTATTAGAGAAGACATGACGCATTACACAACGATTGCGGAGGATTTGGCAATATTTCAGATTAAACCATCACAGCAGAGGGGAGCTCAGAGGACCAGTCCAGACCAGCAACAGTATGTTTGCGCAGTATGAATGAATGAATGAATGAATTATGAATGAATGAATTATTTTATTTCGAATGTTTACAAATAAATAAACATAAACAAATAATTTTTCGAAGATTTGTACAAATAAACAAACGAAAAGGATAGGTTTGAAGCCGAAGTCTTATAGAGCAACCTACCCCTAATTCAAAAACAAATTCAAAAAAGTTAAAGTTTGCAAAATATAACAAACAAACAAACAAACAAACAAAAAAATCAACAATCAACAAAAACCCGTTCCCGAAAAGAACATAAGCCAACATAGGATAATCTAGGGCTGGGCGATAAAACGATAACGATAACTATCGTGATAAATTATTTCCTCGAAATAAACATGAAACGTGGTCGCAAAGTTTCGATATATCGATTTTCCAAGCTTGGATATGAGCACACGCACTAACAACCAATCAGTGAAGGAGATGGCCGACAGCGGAAGGAGACCCGCGGTGCACCTCTGGGTAGAGAGGTAGGACTCAAGTAGTAAACAAGGCTGGCTAGGATAATTAGCTTGCACCAGGCCTGTACAGTGCGACATATATGTCGCACGTGCGACACTGACGTCAGTCTGTGCGATGAATGAATTGACTTTAGTAGCACTGGTGCGATGGCCCGTGGCGCAAGCAAAAAAAAAAAGTGTGCCGGTAAATTGAATGGACCACAGCGCCACGCTATCCACTTGGTACTTGTAGTCTCGTGCGATTAAAAACAATGTCCCGTCTCGCGTAGAGTCCATAATCAAACACCAAATCCCATAATCCCTAGCGAACAATATCCCCGCGACTAAGTTGCGAGCTCAATGTACACTGACTGGGTGACTTCGACAAGATGAAGCGCTTTTTTAAGGTATTAAATCCAACAAAAGAAGTACAAGATCAAAACCCCAAACGAGCCCGAGAGGGACCACCGTTAATAGAAACGAGACAAAAGGAGAAGATTAACAAGATGTACAGATATAACGCAGAGTGGGAAAATGATTTTCCGTGGATATTTTTTAATGAGGAAGCACAGCTATTATTATTCTGTCACTGGTGCCGGGAGACTCCGGAAAAGATCCAATCAGAGAATCCCTATGTCGCGGGTAACAATATCCTAAAAAGGGATAACATTAATAAACACAATACGTCCCATCAACACATTCTTGCCCGGGATGCCTTCAACCATAGATATATATAGAACAGATATCTATGCCTTCAACGCTAAACAAACCCCTGAGCGGGCCGGCACCCTCTTGCACTCGCTGAGTAAACAGACGACCAGAGCGGATGATGCTGATCTCCGTGAGGTAAAGTTTAAGATGAATGTGGCATATTGCATCGCCAAGGAAGAAATGCTGTTCACTAAATTAAGCCGCTAATTTTACTCTGTAAAAAGAACTCCATCGTATGGCTACTTAAATTCCCCTCCGGGATCAATAAAGTATTAATTATCTATCTATCAATCAATCTATCTATCTATCTAATAACGAGACAATATGCAAATAAGGTAATAATAATTCATTTTATTTATAAAGCCCTTTTCATTCATGCAGAGTTCCTTGTACTTAGTTCTGATTAATGCAATAGTGTGTGTGTGTGTGTGTGTGTGTGTGTGTGGATCTGAAAAAGTGGCCAGCAGACATGATGCTGGAACTGTGACACGTGTGCAGTGCACACACACACACGCACGCACACACACACACACGAATAATTATAATAATAATAATAATAATAATAATACATTTATTTATTTATTTGGTTCCACAAATATGTACAGGTGTTTGTATGCATTATATCTATTTGTTATGTTGGTTTCTATGTGTTTCTAGGTTGGTTTCTAGCTTTCCCTGTAATCTGAGTCCACACCAGCGCTGCCTGGTCTCGGACTGCTTCATATCGGTTATATGGTTATGTCCTTGTTCTTTTTGTTTTACATTATGGGCAAATAAAGAAAGAATTTGTCTAAAAGCATTTCTTGTTAAAGTTTGGATTTTGTGTGCCCTGTATGCAAGATTCATGTCCCTTGCCAGTCACATACCTATTAAGTAATGAACTGCACTACTTGTGGTTGTTTTTAGAGATTTTAGAGACGTTTTATACTCGTGCTACAAGATTTTGGCCTGTGCTACAAAACTATCAACCTCTGTAGCACCAGTGCTGCTATGTGCAAAAAAAGTTAACGTACAGCCCTGGCTTGCACAGCGCTATTTTATAGTTTACGTGCCGAGTGGGTGTGTGGCGTGAATTCTGAGGCCACGGTTATAGTAGTGTGGGGTATACGGTGGACGTCGTTGCAATGTATTGGGGCGGAACAGAGTATTTTAGGGTGATATTTAGTGCATTGGAAACAAGGCTGGCTAGGATAATTAGCTTGCACGGCGCTATTTTATAGTTTACGTGCCGAGTGGGTGTGTGGCGTGAATTCTGAGGCCACGGTTAGAGTAGTGTGGGGTATGTGGTGGACGTCGTTGCAATGTATTGGGGCGGAACGGAGTATTTTAGGGTCATATTTAGTACATTGTCATGGGATACACCGCTTGCTCTGGCTAACTGCTAACGTGCGCGGACTGATGACGACATCAACTCGAGACATTCGCAGCAGCAAAACAAGTCTATTAACACTATGATCGCCGGGAACGAGTTTTCACGTCATTCAGAGCCATGCTCATTCTGCCGAAGACGCCGTAACTCGTCTTTGATGTCAATATTTCAAAAATCTGTCATCGAAATCATATTTCATTTCCGGAGCTCTGAGACACAGTGCTGATCTCCTCTCAACTCTCTAGCGGTTCAAGAGCGCCATCTGGTGGCCGATCGGCAGATCGCCAACCGGATATTAACCTTTGAACCGGTAGTACTCATCCAAATGTGGTCCGGCCACTCTCTATAGCTCCCACGACTCCATCTTGAAACACTGGATAATAGATCGCTCGCCCTAACTCAATAAACAACGTTATTTGGACGTATATACTATTATACAACCTGGAAATGGATCGGGCATTTCTACATCCCATAATCGAAAACGGTCTACTCCACGCTGATCGTCCAACGGCGCGAGGAACATACGGTAAGATTCAGCGTTATTTTTTTTATTTTTTTTTTTTTTTTAATATATTGGTCTTTTTCCCCCTCCATTTTCCTCCGATTTTCTCCCATCCCAATGTTAGTCGTATGCCAATTCCCAGTCCCTTCCTGGTCGCTGCGCACTTACCCCCCACAGTCAGATCATCTGGGAGAGTGGAGACTACCACGTGCTTCCTCCGACACACGTCCAGCCAATCACCGCTTCTTTTCACCTGGCAGCGCGGATTCTCATTGAGAGGGCGTAGCGTGTGGGAGGACCACACTATCCCCCTCACGTCCAATCCGCGCTTAGCAGGCGCCCCGACCGAACTGTAGGAGTCGCTGTTTACAACGACCCGGACCCACCCTGCCAGCTTCTCCCACCCTCTGATACAGCCAATTGTATCAGTGCAGACGGCCAGCCAAGCTGGTGACAACCCCGGAGCTGTGAGCTGGATTCGAACAGGCGAATCGAGCTCACAGCTCCGGGGCTGGTGACGAACGCAATCTCCGCTCGGCCACCTAACCGCCTACGATTCAGCGTTATTTTCTAACATATTCCATATAAACTGCTATGATGAACATATGACCCACTCTGGATGAATCATCTAACGCTGCCCACGGAATTATAAACGATCCCCCGCCCATCCGGTCATCATCAGATCATACGTAGATCATTCTAGAAGTACGTCCAGTTGAAATTTTTCATCTCGCGCCGATCGCTACCAAACTGTATTTCATCATCAATATAATGCATTTAGGGCTATAAATCACGTTCTGAAGAAAGCTGCAGAAAACGATAAAAACATACTTATACTTTAGACCATATTTTAGTATGAATATGTGAATGAAAAAGTTTAACGTTGCTACACCCTGAACAATACATATAGGACATTGAATGGGCCATAATAATGGCAATGTAGCAATATAATTTAAAAAGTTATAGCCCTGCAAAGAAGGGGAACTTCTCCATAGACAAATAGAGCTGGCGAGGGATGGTAAATTATGAATTTAACCCATGGCGATCAAAGTGTTAATAGCCCGTCCATCGGCGCCGGGCATAAGAAGTTAATTAAACTTGACAGACATTATATCGACGATAATTATCGATATCGAGTTATATGAAAATAATTTTATAATTTTATCGCGATATTGGTTTATTTTTTTAATTAGAACCTAACGTCAACTCTGTCTGTTCAACAAATGGATACTAATCATTGAAAATGAATTAAAAACAGATGTAAACAAGGAGACACAGCGGATCAATGTAGCCGCGTAACGCTAAAGATCAAAGTAAGCACTCAACCAGCCAGGGAACAAACTTAACTTTTTGACTTACCAGCCATTTGGCTGGTAGATTTTAAAAACGACCAGCCAGGCAGATTTTTTACCAGCCAAAAATTATAAATAGCTTTTTAGTATATCGCCATGTGTTATTATTACTATAATACTCTCATATGCTATTTTCAATTAATATCATAAACAACATAAGGAATATTAGCATAATTTTTAGTGGACTGAAGGAATGAGTCAGCGTTAATAGTTTTAAATGCAAATAATTTATTGAAACATAGAAGTGGGGTCGGTTGGGACACACACACACACACAATGGGGGACCCTGATGTAAACAAGACAAACGTCTTTCTCTGGTCTGCATCCCCTTAACAATTGTGTGTATTGAGCCGTACTGTATTGTACCTACTGTAGGGATGGGAATCGAAAACCTAATTGGCCGATGCCTGGAACCGTGTGGCTCCCGTGACTTTCGATTCCCTTATCGCTGCCAGGTTTTTCCTACAGTTGCGCAATAACGTTAGCGTTAGCATGTAGCCATGGCAGACTCTATTTGATTCCTTAAGGGCTCGAAATTGCCTGGGTTTTGGTAATATGCTCCAGAAATGCTCCCGCTGTTTGGCTACTATGTGCAGTGAAAACTACTTGAATGCTTTAGAACCTAGTCATTGATTTAGTTCAGGGTGAGCTAAAATTAGCCGCGGAACTAACGCTAGCTAACGTGAGCTAACGCTATTTAATCAAGCTCTCAGAGAGAGATAAACAGCTGACAGCGGATAGTACAGGTACAAATACAATAAAACAGCGGGTGGGGGCTGTTGTGTAAACCTTGTACTCTTTAGTTCACATATAATAAGAGACGGAGTGTTTGTTTACTAGTCTGTACCCTGTAAGCCAGGAAGTACCGTGGTGCAACATACAAATGTGTCCGTGTAGCAACACAAGCCAATACCAGGGGCCCGGGGAGGGAGCTCTGTGTGTGTGTGTGTGTGTGTGTGTGTGTGTGTGTGTGTGTGTGTGTGTGTGTGTGTGTGTGTGTGTGTGTGTGTGTGTGTGTGTGTGTGTGTGTGTGTGTGTATGTGTGTGTGTGTGTGTGTGTGTGAGACAGAAGTCAGAGGAATAACGACCTGTTATTCAATAGATTAAATTAGTTTAAGAATAAAAAAATAAATACATTTTAAGAGAATCTCAAATACATTATTTTATTTAAGTGTAGGCTATAGTTAATGTTTTATTTTTTACAGTTTTTGTATTTTTCTGACATGGGGGCTCAACAATAAATGACAATCAGAAATGTCAAGTTGCATGTTGTTATTCTAACCAGCTTAGTTCTGTTGCATTTCCAATTTATTTATTTAATGGTAAATGGTAAATGGCTGCTTTTTTATATAGCGCTTTTATCCAAAGCGCTTTACAATTTGTTACTCACATTTTACCCATTCACTCACACACCGACGGCGGAGGCAACCATGCAAGGTGCCAACCTGCTCATCGGGAGCAATAATGGGTTAAGTGTCTTGCTCAAGGACACATCGACATGCTGCCCGGGAGGAGCGGGAATTGAACCGGGAACCTCTGGATTACTAAATTATAAATTGATCAGGTATCGATAAGGGAATCGATAAAGAATCGAATCGATAAGCAGAATCGATAATGGAATCGTATCGATAAAATCCTATCAATTCCCATCCCTAATTGTACCCATTCTGCAATCTGTTAAATAAAGTTTTCATTCATTCACACTGTTTCAACTCACCACCCCTGCATCATATTGTAGTCTAGTCTGTCTTCAAACTTCCACTCCTCTCGAAACTTTTTTATATTTGAATATCAACATTATCTGTCCATCCTCAGTAATCCTCAGTTTACCATAATATACTCCTGACTGACTTCATCATCTTTCCAAACGCACGCACACACCCACACCCTTTCCCCAGTCCACACTGTCTGCTGTTCTCTGGCTCTGCCTCTGATCAGGATTAGCTTGTTAGCTTACGCTAACTTAACGTTCATTTCGGGCGATGTGGGCATAAAGGAATGGCGACGATGCAAAGCGTGTTAGATGTATTTGACCCGTTGTGAGAAAAAAAAAACACTACGGACTTATTTCGGATCGCAAAATAGCCGCACTGCTGTGTAGCGCTGCTCCTCTGCTTGACCGACCTGCGCCGCAGACAATAGCACGGACTGGGCGGATATGACTTGTCGAGTTGCCACAGGGTTTTTTCAAAATAAGAGTATCATATGAACCGAACGTTGCTAGCTGACGGAGCCAGAGATATTATGACTGGAGCTGCGCTTGGGGCGGAAATGAGACCCGCACAGGATTTTCAAAATAAGAGTATCGATATGAACTACACGCCAGGTAGCGGGCAGACCTCTCATTTTTACTCGCCAAACCTTAAATCTACACGCCATTGGCGCTTGGCGGGTGCTTATTTTGTTCCCTGCAACCAGCGCATAACCAGGGCTAGCAGACTGCCACGATATAGTAAACATAGCCAGGGCTAAACAGACTGCCACGATATAGTAAACATAACCAGGGCTAGCAGACTGCCACGATATAGTAAACATAGCCAGGGCTAGCAGACTGCCACGATATAGTAAACATAACCAGGGCTAGCAGACTGCCACGATATAGTAAACATAACCAGTGGCTAGCAGACTGCCACGATATAGTAAACATAACCAGGGCTAGCAGACTGCCACAATATAGTAAACATAACCAGGGCTAGTAGACTGCCATGATATAGTAAACAATAAACATAGCCAGGGCTAGCAGACTGCCATGATATAGTAAACATAACCAGGGCTAGCAGACTGCCATGATATAGTAAACATAGCCAGGGCTAGCAGACTGCCATGATATAGTAAACATAACCAGGGCTAGCAGACTGCCATGATATAGTAAACATAGCCAGGGCTAGCAGACTGCCACGACATAGTAAACATAACCAGGGCTAGCAGAGTCAATATAGCGAGGGCTAGCAGACTGCCAATTTTGGGGCAGTGGTGAACATCTTTAATATAGCATGCAGCCTAATATTCATATAGTCTATACTAGCATGAGGCTAGAGCCATATGAAATCCGTTAAATTTTTTTCCAAATTCTATTTTATTTTTTCCCAAATTCCGTTTTTTCCGTTTTAATATTTCAGAATTCTGTATTTTGCTTTGTACGCTCATTTTACCATCAGAAATAGTGTCTAATAAGTGGGAATGAATAAATGTCCACAATTTAATAAGATATAACAGTCCATTTAATAGGGCTGTCTTAAATACTTCGAAGCTTCGAAGCTTCGTTCGATGGGCATGGGATTCGAATATGAAAATAAATTTTGATTATTAAAAAATATAAATGATATATATATATTTTTTTGCAAAATCAACTCCCCAGAGGCATCCAAACTGAGCGCTTAGGAGGGAATTCCTTTCTTGGCGCAACGGTTTGTGATGTCGCCCGCAGTGCGGACGCCTGGGGTTCGACTCCCACTCAAGGCATGGTCGAATTCGTGGCAGGGGCGAGTTGCCTCTGTTACATCTGCCTCTCTTTGTTAACTACAACAAGCAATGCTGTTTGTTATTTAAGATGAGGTCGGACTCGGCACTGACAGATTTGTGTTCATTGTGCTGCTTTTATAAAGCCTCAAATGATGGCTTACAATATTTCATGAAAGCAAAGTGTTTTGTTTGTCTAAGATTTAAAAAGGTTTAAACTTTACAGCACTGACAAAGTTGAACAAAGTGCTGTACAAGTCCCACAACATAAAAAAAAAAAAAAAATATTATAATTTCTTTTTTAACAGTTGATTCCATTTTTATTGCTCAATTCCGCAATTCCGTCCGCGATTCCGTGATCGCGGATTTCATATGGCTCTACATGAGGCCAGACACACTATTCTTATAGACCTATACTAGCATGAGGCCAGACACACTATTCATGTACTAGCACAGACCAGACACACTAATTCATATAGTCTATACCAGGGGTGCCTAACCTTTTTTGAACCAAGATCTACTTTTTAATTTACCACCTAGCCGAGAGCTACCAGCCAAAATTGTATAATTGTAAGCCGTCATTTGAGGCTTTATAAAAGCAGCATAATGAACACAAATCTGTCAGTGCCGAGTCCGACCTCATCTTAAATAACAAACAGCATTGCTTGTTGTAGTTAACAAGGAGAGGCAGAGTTGATTTTTTTTTTTTTTTTTAATAATCAAATTTTATTAATCAAGATCTACTTGAAATCAGCCCGCGATCTACCTGTCGATCGCGATCGACTGGTTGGGCACCACTGGTCTATACCAACAGGCCCAAACACAGGGAGTCGTCACGTGACTTCCTCCAGCCTGCTTACATTATGTGTATAGAAATCTAGGTCAAGTGTCGACATCCTCATGGAAGCAGAGATATCCTCTGTGTTGAGCCCCACCTGACGTGAATTCTTACTCTCTGTTTGCTCCACAGCATGAAGGAACAAACAAGCAACAATTTAAGGAATAAAATAGCAGGTATTTATACAATAAACAATCAACTGTCTGAGGTCACTGAGGAACAGAGGAGGTCATAGAGGTCACTGAGGAACAGAGGAGGTCATAGAGGTCACTGAAGAACAGAGGAGGTCATAGAGGTCACTGAGGAGGTCATAGAGGTCACTGAGGAACAGAGGAGGTCATAGAGGTCACTGAGGAACAGAGGTCACTGAGGAACAGAGGTCATAGAGGTCACTGAGGCAGACATTCTTACGTGGATTTGACTTGTTTCTTTCAATCTAATGTTTTATAGCTGTGTCAGTGGGAGGGAGAGAGAGAGAGAGAGAGTTGTGTTCTAATGTTCTAATAAATGTTCTAATAAATATGCATGATCAAGTTCAACGTGTGCTTTTATTTATTTTTTTATTAATTACACGTTGAAATTACGCGATACATTAAAGTGTGGGGTCGCCAAAAGAAATCCTAAATACAATGGGGTTGTGGTATAAAAAAGATTGAGAACCCCTGCGCTAGATCAATCGGTACCAGATTTCGGTACCTTTACATGTTTAGTATAAGAGTGTTAGACAAGAGGGAGCCTTTTCCACAAATATATATATTACTGTCCCGTCTCTTGGGTCTTTAGAAAGACCAGACGAGTTTGATAATATTTACTGAGGATGGCCAGATAATGTTGAGATTTAAATATTTAAAAACACAATACATGACCATGCGATTTCTTTTGTGTGCTGTGTTACAACAATAAATAACAAAATGTTTATATATTTTTCTTTACAAGTGAAATTACATTTCTTTGTTATTATATTACAGAGTTAGAGAGTTAAATACTGAAAAAAGGTACCTTTGGGTACCGATACCGAATTCCAGGAACTGGTACTGGTGCCGGTATCGGTTCAAATGTGAACGGTACCCAACCCTACTACATGACCCCTCATCACCTCGGGGTAAACACTGACTGCGTTACAGGCTGAACTAGCCCCTGCTCCACCTCCAGACCCCTCATCGCCTCGGGGTAAACACTGACTGAGTTACAGGCTGAACTAGCCCCTGCTCCACCTCCAGACCCCTCATCGCCTCGGGGTAAACACTGACTGAGTTACAGGCTGAACTAGCCCCTGCTCCACCTCCAGACCCCTCATCGCCTCGGGGTAAACACTGACTGAGTTACAGGCTGAACTAGCTCCTGCTCCACCTCCAGACCCCTCATCTCTTCGGGGTAAACACTGACTGAGTTACAGGCTGAACTAGCCCCTGCTCCACCTCCAGACCCCTCAGCACCTCGGGGTAAACACGGACCGAGTTACAGGCTGAACTAGCCCCTGCTCCACCTCCAGACCCCATCAGCACCTCGGGGTAAACACTGACTGAGTTACAGGCTGAACTAGCCCCTGCTCCACCTCCAGACCCCGCATCTCCTCTGGGTAAACACGGACCGAGTTACAGGCTGAACTAGCCCCTGCTCCACCTCCAGACCTCTCAGCACCTCGGGGTAAACACTGACTGAGTTACAGGCTGAACTAGCCCCTGCTCCACCTCCAGACCCCGCATCTCCTCTGGGTAAACACGGACCGAGTTACAGGCTGAACTAGCCCCTGCTCCACCTCCAGACCCCTCAGCACCTCGGGGTAAACACTGACTGAGTTACAGGCTGAACTAGCCCCTGCTCCACCTCCAGACCCCGCATCTCCTCTGGGTAAACACGGACCGAGTTACAGGCTGAACTAGCCCCTGCTCCACCTCCAGACCCCTCAGCTCCTCGGGGTAAACACGGACTGCGTTACAGGCTGAACTAACCCCTGATCCACCTCCAGACCTCTCAGCACCTCGGGGTAAACACGGACCGAATTACAGGCTGAACTAGCCCCTGCTCCACCTCCAGACCCCTCATCTCTTCGGGGTAAACACTGACTGAGTTACAGGCTGAACTAGCCCCTGCTCCACCTCCAGACCCCTCATCTCCTCGGGGTAAACATGGACTGAGTTACAGGCTGAACTAGCTCCACCTCCCTCGCCCGTTTCCCCCCCGGGGGCACTGCACCTAACCTCGTTTACACTACATGGCTACATGCACATTAATATTCCCCCGTCATACTCCTCGCCAATGAGAGTCCGCGCTGGCAGGTGAAAAGATGCGACAGACTGCCTCCTCGTGTACCGGAGGGGCAGGGATTAAAGCAAAAAGAAATCTTATATTAAAGGGGAACTATCTTATAAATGGCCTTTTTGAGTGTTTAGCATTGTTTCCTAGCTATGTGAACTTATATTAATATGATCTATGTCTCAAAATTCTCATATTGGCGCATTCTTCCAATTCTCCTCTCACAATATTCACCCTCACTGAACTGAGTCGTTTGAAAATGTGCCTATATGTGATGTCATATAGTCACTGCTGCATGTTAATGTTCAGGGGGGCCGGCACGGTGCCGTGGTTTAGGAGCCCAGGCTGCATGTTAATGTTCAGGGGGGCCGGCACGTAGGGGTGGACGGTATAAACGGTATACGGTATAAACGGTATTAATTTGCTCTACGGTATGGATTTTGACTATACCGTTTAACCGGTAGAGCAGCTCTAAAATAGCAATGACGTCATGTAACCACAGCGCGACTATTTCAATCGCATTTGCCCCTAAAAATAGATAGAATTAGTCATAGATAATAGATATGTGCAAACTGGAAAAAGTTATTTAGGAGGCTTCGCGCAGTGGGCGTGTCAACACGCAATTGTCATTTCATAATAAACACATATCACCGCGGCGCACAGCAAGTTTCAATTTCAGTTCCTGGCATTTTTAACCAGTGGAGAAAGGTAAGATATTTCCCTATCGTTTTTCTTATATGAATTATTCTACGTTAATAAAACATACCTGGTGATCAACTACAGTTTGCTGTAAACATTACGATATGTGTGTAGTGTTATGATAACGACGGCAGCAGCGGGAGCCGGGAGGAAGGCGTGCAGCAGTGGATTTGCGAATAGCATGCAGCTGCAGAGCCGCAGAGCCAGTGGCTCTTTCAGGTCTGGTCACAGGCCCGTCAAACAGCGCCCCCCCACCCTTGCGCCGTTCTGACCCCCATCGTCTCTAAGCATTTTGTGTGTCAATTTGTTGACACATGTGTCAATTTGTTGACACATGTGTCAATTTGTTGACACAATTGTCAATTCTTAAAGCTGAGGATGAGTGGCACCTTTGTCTCAATTCTTATTCAATTCATTTCGCTCTGCGGCTCTGCAGCTACATATGCTTCTAGCAAAATCCAGCCCCGCTGTTTGCAATGGGAGCAGGAGTCTCGACTCGGGACTTATTTTATTTGGAATATAATGACTTTATACGCAAAAGTAGCCTAGTTTTAAGTTAAAATATTATAAATCTACATGCCTTGAGGATGTCATTCTTTATATAGCCTGCCTATCAGGCAAAAAAAATTATTCTAACAGAAACACTGATACCGTGATATATACCGTTACCGTCTATGCTTCAAATTATACCGTGATATAAATTTTAGACCATACCGTCCACCCCTACCGGCACGGTGCCGTGGTTTAGGAGCCCAGGCTCAAAACAGCTCGAGATCTTGAGGTAGAAAAATGCTGTTTTTGAGGACTTGATTAGAAATACAAAACAATGAATAAAAAAAATATATATATTACAGAGGTGTTCCATAGACTCACAGGAATTGTGTAAAAGTGCCCAAATAGTGAAAGAAATAGTAAAATAGTTCCCCTTTAAATTTTTTTTAATATAAATTAAAATATTATATAAATATAATCAAATAGACGGAAATCCGTCTCAATACGGAACGCTTTAATGCCTGCGGAGGGGACATGTGATGCGAGGCTTCTATCCTCCCTACAACCGGCCAGTGGGGGGGCATATGCGAGCAACGGTCAAGACAGGGGAGGGGAGAATTGGCACAATGGAATTGGGATGGGAGAGAAAAAATTGAACAAGGAGAAAAACTGGATCAAAAAAATAAAAAGACTATAAGAGACCCGGATAACGCCCGATCACTGGGACACTGAGATCAGCCGGGGACACTGAGGCGCGTGAGATGCAGAGACACTAGTGTTGTGAAAAATATCGAAAAATCGATACATATCGATTCTGAATATTTAAAAACGGTTTCAATACTCATTTCCCGAAATATCGATATTTAATTATTCATAAAAAAATTAAAAAAATTATTTTATTTTATTTATTTTTGTATAAGGAAGTTGCATTGTTCATTTCAATACCTGTAATAGTACAGTAGTCCACACACACGTGTGCATTCAGTTAAGTTGGAATATGACTGTAATACAAACAGTTCAGTTTGTCAGGTACATGCAACACAGATTACAGTGTTGACATCTGTCTGCTTGAGAAAATACTGCAATAAAAATGATTGAAGTGAGATGAACAGTTATTTTTAAATGTGTGATCTAAAGATAAACAAAGGGTTTTAAAATTGTTATATTTATCTTCTCTTATAGTACCAGAGAGAAGCTGAGGAGAATCAACCAGCAACAAAAGCTAAATTTATGAAAAAAAAAATAAAAAAAAAAATAAGAATGTTTATATTTTAAGATTGAACCTTTTTCCCTGTGGTATCGAAAATGGTATCGAATATCGATACTTTTCAAGGTATCGTATCGAAGTTCGAAAATTCCAGTATCGTGACAACACTAAGAGACACATCATCCCTTTTCGTTTTGGGGCGAGTTCAGTCTCCACGGCGACCCTCGCAATCTCCCCCCGCTTCCCCCCCCCCCCCCCCGTGTATATCGGGGGACACTGGAGAGATGCGAGGATGCGGGGCGATGATCGCCACCGTTCCGAGAGCCGTGGACATAGGGGCGAGAGGCCTAACAAAATTAATAGTTGGTTTCAGGTTGCCGACCGACCCTGCCGATTTAGGTGCGACCCAATATATTTTATGAGTTTTAAAAAAAAAATATATAAAAAAAAAAAAAATGAAGAAAAAAAAGATTTTTTTTTTTTTTTTTTTAGAATAAAGTTTCATAGAAATCTTAGTCAAACATTTAGTATTATGGATATTAAACATGCTGGCAGAGTACATGCATCCATGTTGTTGTGAACATTTTAATTAAATAAAGAAATTCCCTATCCATAGTCGCCGTGGGAAAGAATAAAATAAAAAAATAAAATAAAATAAATTCCCTACCTACCCATGGCCAAACTGACAACCAACCTGAAACCAACTATTAATTTTGTTAGGCCAGAGCGTTCCTGGGAATATTAATAATATGAATGTGCACGCGGAAACAAACACGCTCTGCTCTCTGTCGGGGACGATGTTATTCACACAGAGGGGAAGCAATTAACAATGACATTAAATAACTTGTTTGGGCCAAGAGTCTGTGGATTGTTGCCCTGGTATTGTTACCGTGTCCCTTTGAGGCAGTGATACTGGCGGCTCTCGATGTGAATGAATGAATGAAAAAAAATTATAAAAAATTAAAGAAAGAAAATCACAAATGTACATACCGTAATTCCGCTAATAGTAACCCCGGCTTGTATTTGTTTCAACTGTAGCGGATACCAGGCTTGTATTAGGAGGAGGCATGTATAAGATATAATAATAATAATAATTTTCAAACGGATCATAATGAATAAATCAACATTTTGTGTCAGTTTGAACCCAGTAAAATGTACTGGGTTCATTTATTGAAACCAAGTACTGTATGAAATACGGTAGTAAACTAGCATGCTAGCAATTACAGGTGGTAGTGCAATTACAGGTGGTCAAAAAAAGTTAAATTAAGTAAAATAGTGCAATCACAATACTGGTATAATAATAATAATAACTTAGTTTTATACAATTCTGAGGTAGGCTTACTCTCTTGGTAAACATTAACACCATACCATTATATGGTATTTACTGCACAGCCAGGCCAGCATATAACAACAACAAAATATATTGCCTATGGTAAATCCGTTGAGGGAAATACCGTAATTCCTCTAATATACATGAAACCCGGCTTGTATTAGGAGGCCGGCTTATAATTGCTTAGCTCAACAGCGCACCCGGTCATTAATAGAGACCCGGTTTTTAATTGAATACCGGTTACTATTAGAGGAATTACGGTATTCAAGGCAAGCTCGCACACAAAATCCAAAATCAACGACCGAAAAAAAGGAATAGGCTGAAGCACATGCTTATTTTTGCCTATCCTTTACAAATTCTTAAAAAAACGAAATATATTTTAATATAAGAAAGAAAAACGTACAGTATATGCTGCAAGATATAATCTTTTGAAACAAAAAACAAATGTTTGATGTTTTACTCAAAACTGTACTCCTGAATTATTAAGGCTTTTTTTTAAATCTCCCCTGAGAAGTACACAACTTCAACCCGTCACTAAGACTATTCCAAAATGTTACTCCCCAAAATTGAAACACATCTAGCTTTTACATTAGTTCTTACCTTTTTACATGTTTTAAGAATACACAACCCTCTTAAATTATACTTTCCTTCTCTTGGTTGAAAGAGACATTGAATACAAACTGGTAGGCTTTTACTCTTAGCACGAAAAATTATTTTATATGTACACCATATTATCTACACATTTTAATGTGCAGGACTTTATGAATAATGAAAAACAAAAAGCATGTCAAAAAGCATCTGAACCTCTGCCAAACGACCTCGACCTGGCATACCGTGCGGCAAAGGGAACGGCTCCCGCCTACCTCCGGTCAATGGTCTCTAACTACACACCCTCAAGACCCCTACGCTCTGCATCTTCTGGCCGCCTCAGACCCACTCCTATCCGAGCTCCGGGAGGGTCATCAAGGAGAAGCCGCCTTTTCTCAGTCCTTGCCCCACAATGGTGGAACAAACTTCCCCACCACAGTTAGGACAGCCGAAACCCGTCCAATCTTTCGCCGTCGACTAAAGACGCACTTCTTCTTCTATCAATAGCTGAAATGAAAAAAAATAAAAACTGACCCCAACTAACCTTACTGTCATGCACTTGTCCTAATAAACTAACCCACACTGTAGCACTCAACACTTTGATGAACATTGTTACTCAGCTTGTCGTACAGAACTTGTAAGTCGCTTTGGATAAAAGCGTCAGCTAAATGACTCAATGTAAATGTAAACCGGCCGGCCCCGATGTATGACGTCAAGTGTTTTTAACCTCAATAAAGGCCCACTCCCTGATGATCTGTCACTTTCCACCCACGGTTAACCCGAGTCTAACCTTGCAAGTCTTCTCCGGGGCTCTGGAACTCTCTCTCCCCCACAAGACAATAGAGACTCAGTTTCCAGTCACGCCTCGAGACCCGGCCGTCTCCCGTCATGTTTGTGTTTGTGCTGCTCGTCTGTCGTTTGTGTCACTGCCACACCGACCCCGAGTTAAGGCTGTTTCCCCGAAGCCTGTTTTTGGGATTCGAACTTCGTCAGGGTTTTTCTAACGAATGTTCGAACATTCGTAAAAATAAATAAATAAAAAAAATTAAACAAATTAAAAAATTTTATTATAATTAATAATTGTATATCCTCAAACTAAATCCTCAATTTGAATAAAGTGATTAATCTGATTAAATTAGTATTTTTTTTAATTTTTTTTATCAACTTTCCAGCCCCAGACCCAGCCCAGGGAGAAGCCCCAGCCCAACTAAATCAACTTTCTTTAATGAATATAACTCAGTTTCCTTTAATACTATAATATTAGTGTAGCCTAATCTTTATCTGCAACTGTGAAGAAAAACCACATTGGTTTAAACATAATTAATAGAAGAAAAAAATTATAATAATAATAATTTCTTTTTTTAATTAAAAATAAGAAATTCTAATGTTGATTTAGAATTCGAATGCCAACGTAACGAACAAAGGTTCAGCCCTACCCCGAGTGTGACGCGACTCCCGAGTTCTAGCAAAGCACCGTAGGAATTCCATTTATTATCGTTCTTATTATGTCAACAACAGGATGACTGCTGAGAATCTCCCACACACACACGCGCGCGCGCACACACACACACACACACACGCAGGAAAAACACAAGACAAATAGACACGAAGAGCAGCGTAACAAATACACACGACACGAGAGACCTCTGCGGCCGAACACGGCCACAGCAAGTCGTCTCTACAGACCATAATAACCCGACCGACGGACGTGTCGGTCAGGGCCGCCGTTTGACCCGGTTGGCTGGTGTTAACAACGAGGCTCGGACGCGCGGACCAGAAATACCACGTGGCAGTAGGGTTGGGTACCGTTCACATTTGAACCGATACCTACTACCTGTGAACCGATACCGGTACCAAAACGGTACCTTTTTTCAGTACTTTGGTCTCAAAAAATTGTATCTACCTACCTCAGTTGTTAAAAAAAATATCCAAAACTTCAAATGATTTATTATCATTATTATTCATTATTTAGAACAATGTGTTACTTAATATTTATATAGAATATTGCAGCGAGCGTTGTCTGCATCTAGCTGTGTAAAGTGTCACCACACTTGCAACCGTTTTCGGCTCGCCATTGCCCCGACTGCTTTGTTGTTGTTGAATCAAGTCAAAGGGTTAACCTTCTGTCGTGTGGCAGTGAAAGGGCTTAACCTTCTGTATTGTCGCCGTGAAAGGGTTAACCCTTTGGTAGTGAAAGGGTTAAGGCCGCCACAGAGGGGCGTAGTACTGAGCGCGGACCGGACTCCACGTGGTGTGTCCGCAGTCGTGTGAGGTTTCACAGTCAAGCATACCACTGCGGACCCATTTCCTACATTTCTCGTGCCAGTTTACTAGATTTAACGCAGGTCGATGTCTCAACCAACACGCCAAGCAGCCTTTTGTGCGACGCCCCGCAGTGCAGAATGATGTCCGCTTTGGGTTCGACCTCTGCGGAGTCCGGTCCGCTCACAGTACGCCCGGCTCCGAGTTTAGCGACAGATCGACACCCAGGTTACAGCAATGGGCCCAATAGGGAGGTGTAGTCTGACGTCACTGGTTGTTCCACCCCTATAGGGATTTATCATTGGGAAAATGGATTATCGGCTATTGTAACAATTCTGCCGCATGAACATTGGCAAGCTTTCCATTTTTACACAAAATGAGTTCCCTTCTACCAATAACACGATTGTTTAAGCATTTTTGGTTGAAACAAAAGGTAGTTATAAGCTTTTTAATTTGTCTTAAAAAAAGAACTACATTTACCACTAGGCAGCCTGTTGTTCAGTACGCTATGCTATTGGTCTGTTAGGCTGTCGCCTTCCCCGTCACGGGTCATAGTACCAAGCTAGCTAGCTAACGTTAACGTTACCCCCCTTTCGTGACTGTGATGCACGTTAGTGTAGGGCTGGAAGGTGAACCGAATATGAAGGTATACCATCATGAATCCATGCATATTGTGAAATATATATATATATCGATACTAATATATTTTTAAAGGAGCACTTCACCCAAAGATCAATCACCCTTAAATGCATCCACACAACATCCACTCATCCACACAACATCCACTCTACTCATCCACACAACATCCATCTACACTCATCCACACAACATCCATCTACACTCATCCACACAACATCCATCTACATCCATCCACACAACATCCACTCATCCACACAACACTCATCCACACAACATACTTGACTTAAACTGTTAAAAGTGTCTTGTAACATACAAAAAAAAAAAAAAAATGTATTAAAAGAATTGTCATCATTTTGAAATGAGATCGCATAGGACTATGAATCGAGATCGCAATTATAATTTTTTTTTAGATTAATCGTGCAGCCCTACCTTATATGTGACAAATAAAACCAAAACGTGAAACTTGAGCGTGCCGAGAAAGGACTCCTCTGCTCCAAGGCTGTCACTGGGCAATAAGAAACAGGGCTACTAGGGTTCCAGAAATCAAGAGAATGTGAATCCATACCCACCTTCAAAACCGCTCTAAAAAAAGCACCTACGGGAGGCCACAATTCGAAACTGGCCCCGACAAATGTCCAAACCCCAAATGTATATATTCTCTTTTAGAAACTGTCTGTAAATAAACAGTATATTCGTATATCTTGTATGTCATAAATGTCTGGATGTAACAGTACTGTATGTCATAAATGTCTGGATGAATTGAAAATGGGGGACCCCGATGTAAACAAGACGAAAGTCTTTCTCTGGTCTGCATCCCTGTGTATTGAGCCGTACTGTATTGTACCCATTCTGCAATGTTAAAAAAAAATGTATCAATAAATCAATCAAGCCTCTAAAGCCTCTGCGGATGTCTGCGCTCCGCCCCGGTGCATTCTTCTAGTCGGGGGGCGTGGAGCCAGCCACCGCTTCAAAGATTACATTTTTTATTTAGCCTTTAGTTAAACAGGTTTGTCCCAATTGAGATCCAGGATCTCTTTTACAAGGGAGACCTGGCCGACACTACAGACAAAAGCAATGTTACAAAATGGTCAAACTAAACATCTGCACACAGAAAACGTGGTTACAATAGGCTTCACCATAGCCTTAAATACATTTAGTGTTACCAAGCTTTTTAAAAATATGTATATATTTTTATATAAATAAATATATTGTATGCGTCTATTCATTCTCTTTAAACCAATAGGGTTTTTCTTCACAGTTGCAGTCAGATAAAGATTAGGCTACACTAATATTAATTAATTAGTATTAAAACTGATGAGTTATATTCATTAAAGAAAGTTGATTTAATAAAACAAAGACTAATTTAATCAGATTAATGAGTTTATTCAAATTGAGGATTTAGTTTGAGGATATTTATTTAAAAAAAAATATATATATATATATATATATATTTCAAAATGTTTTATTATTATTATTAAAAACGAAGGTTCGAAAAACCCTGACGAAGTTCGAACCCCAAAAACAGGCTTCGGGGACACAGCCCTACTGCCCGGGGTGCCAGAGAGGTCTGCCCACGGTTTCCTGTCCCAGCGATGCCAGCAGCCTGCACACATGCCATGTCTCACACGCTAGCCACGTGGGGCAGAGGCCAGACCACAATAACCAGAACCCCCCCCCCCTCCCCCCGCACGCATGTGTGAAAGACGAGCTGGTGTCTGGGCCCCAGGGGCTGATCTGGGCTAGAGTGTGGCCCAGTGTTTCCCATGCAGGCCAGCGTGGGCTGATCTGGGCTAGAGTGTGGCCCAGTGTTTCCCATGCAGGCCAGCGTGGGCTGATCTGGGCTAGAGTGTGGCCCAGTGTTTCCCATGCAGGCCAGCGTGGGCTGATCAGGGCTAGAGTGTGGCCCAGTGTTTCCCATGCAGGCCAGCGTGGGCTGATCAGGGCTAGAGTGTGGCCCAGTGTTTCCCATGCAGGCCAGCGTGGGCTGATCAGGGCTAGAGTGTGGCCCAGTGTTTCCCATGCAGGCCAGCGTGGGCTGATCAGGGCTAGAGTGTGGCCCAGTGTTTCCCATGCAGGCCAGCGTGGGCTGATCTGGGCTAGAGTGTGGCCCAGTGTTTCCCATGCAGGCCAGCGTGGGCTGATCAGGGCTAGAGTGTGGCCCAGTGTTTCCCATGCAGGCCAGCGTGGGCTGATCTGGGCTAGAGTGTGGCCCAGTGTTTCCCATGCAGGCCAGCGTGGGCTGATCTGGGCTAGAGTGTGGCCCAGTGTTTCCCATGCAGGCCAGCGTGGGCTGATCTGGGCTAGAGTGTGGCCCAGTGTTTCCCATGCAGGCCAGCGTGGGCTGATTGATAGCGGCCCACTGCCATGTCAGACAAGCCCATCACCACACTGATAGGGTAACAATAACATGAGAGCAAAACCTCAGAAAAGTACAACAAGGGGGCGCCCTCGTGGCGCATACCATAGTGCCTCGCGCACCTACCTACGCGGCCGACCCGGGTTCGATCCCAGCTCCCCTGTCGTTATTTGTCGCATGTCCTCCCCACCTCTCCTTCCGTTCGCCCCTCTCCTCTGTCGGTCCTGCGTGGCCAAATAAAGCTGTAAAAATGCTAAAAAAATTATAATAAAGAAAAGAAGTACAACAAACTAATTTTGCAGTAAAGCGAGAGGTAAGGTCATAAGGTCCTAAGGTTAAGTAGCCGAGCCAAGAGGCTATAGGACAAAATTACGTCAATTTCAAAGAGAGCCGGCCCTCCAAGGGGAACGCGGGGAATCATCCTGAATTTGGTTGTCGATGTATCATTGGTACGTCAATAGATTCCTCCAAGCGGGTTTTTGCAATTCATCCTGAGTTCTGAGTTTCTTGTTAAGAGTATAGATTGAAATATAGTACCATACTTTCTGAAAAGGTTTTTGAGAAAGTGTTGTTTTTGTGCAGAATGCAATTCTTTAAGGATATCCAATACAATACACAGTTTTTGGACTATATTACTATATTATGTGTTAACAATACCAACCAGTTATTAGTGCCTCACAAAGTGCAGATAGGAGGGTTTTCTCCACTTTAAATTTTTTTTTTTTAAATGGAGATAGGAGGTTTTGTTCTTCGGCCATCGATAAGATATTCCTTCATTGATCCCCTTGCGGAAGTTCAGGTGTCATAGTTTAAGTTTAAGTTTATTTATTTATTTTGTACCCAGGGACAGTGCACATTAATCAACATCTTCAGTTTCCACATCAATGTAAATGTGCCAGAGTTAGCTAATGAGATCATTTCCACCTGTAGTCCCTGCCTACCATGCATGTCTTTATGGTGTGGGAGGAAACCTGAGTACCTGGAGGAAACCCACACGAACACGGGGAGAACATGCAAACTCCAATATAATCTCAATATAAAAATGAGAAAAAAATGTACAGTATAAACGCAGGTGCAGACGAGGGTCTGTATGCCCTATTGGTTATATAATGCGTTACAATATTACAATAAATATAGGCAATACATGTTCTGTTCACCCAAACCCAAGCCTGCAATCACTACAAGTAACACTGGCTGCGGTTTAGGAGGACAATATTTCCCCAACCCGATTTAAACATTCAGATTGGACATTTCAAATCAAATCGTTGTTCCAAGCCTTTCAAGTAATGTAAAGTAGGGCTGGGCGATATGGCCAAAAACGTTATCGCGATAAAATTATAAAATGATCGTCGATATAATTTGTCAAGTTTAATTAACTTCTTATGCCCGGCGCCGATGGACGGGCTATTAATAGACTCACTTGTTTTGCTGCTGCGAATGTCTCGAGTTGATGTCGTCGTCGTCAGTCCGCGCACGTTCTTCTACGCACCAGTGCATAGATTATTATATTCCACCAGGGGGCAACCTACCGCCACTGGATCATATGCATTATAAGAATGGAACTAACAGTTAGCCAGAGCAAGCGGTGTATCCCACGACAATGTACTAACTATCACCCTAAAATACTCCGTTCTGCCCCAATACATTGCAACGACGTCCACCGCATACCCCACACTACTCTAACCGTTACCATCAAAATTCACTGCACACAACCACTCCGCACATAAACTATAAAATAGCGGCGTGCAAGCTAATGATCCTAGCCAGCCTTGTTTACTACCCAGAGGTGCACCGCGGGTCTCCTTCGATGTCGCCATCTCCTTCACTGATTGGTTGTTAGTGCGTGTGCTCATATCCAAGCTTGGAAAATCGATATATCGAAACTTTGCGACCACGTTTCATGTTTATTTCGAGGAAATAATTTATCGCGATAGTTATCGTTATCGTTTTATCGCCCAGCCCTAATGTAAAGCCACGCTAGCCAGGGACCAGCGACCTTCAAACCCGTGGTCCTAATGACCACGTCAGAGAAAGCGCTAAATAGAAGCGGGTTTGTGACCGAAAGGTCGCCGGTTCAATCCCCCGGACCGGCAGGAAAAATCTGGGCTGGGGAAGTAAATGATTAACTCTCTCCCATCCCCCTTAACACCAACCGCTGAAGTGCCCTTGAGCAAGGCACTTAACGCCCAACTGCTCCAGTGGAGCTGCTCAGTGGCCAACAGGTGTCAGACTGTGGTTGTACTGGGCAGCTCCCAGGTGTGAATGGAACTGTGTGAATGTGAAGCAGGGCGTAGCTGAAAAAGAGCAACCTACCCTGGGTAAATAAGGTAAAGAAAAAAATTATAATAAATAAAATTGTCAAAACTTCATTAGGAAAGAACGAGTTGGACATTCACTACACGGATGGACCGTCCTTTTAGCCGACGCTAAGCTTCCAATACAAAAGGCCACGGAAACGTTGAAACTCGCTCATGTCACTTAACGACGTCAAAGAGCCTCAAGACAGATCAAATAGCAGAAAGAGTATATTTCCATCCCATTCCCAACCAGAGAAAAACTATTGGATTTAGCGATTAGGCACTCATATTTTCCTATTCAACGGATTATCAAAAGGTTTACATATTATGTATGTGTATATATATCAGCGTTTCCGTTAGCCGGTAATTACCGGTATTTGACTGGCAAAATCTGTTGAAGTCCGACATATTTAATCTCTCCGGTCATAGTGTCCGGTGAAAATAGTTCCCTCTGGGCACAGTTTGATTATTTGAATTGTATTTGGATGGGCTGGAGTTGGGTGGCCTATGCGATGAACGAAACAATCATTGAGTTTGTTGTCGTTGCTTCGCTCAGCGAGAGCTTGCTGCTGGATTTGCGGAAGGCATGCAGCTGCAGACCCACAGAACCCACCAGCTTTGCTGGCACAGTGCGGTCCCCAGACCTGGAAAGCTGCTCTGCGGGTCTGCAGCTGGATGCTTCTTGCAAACTAACTGCGGCCGGCTCGCGCTGATAACAGCTTTCATTGTTGGACCGGCTGCTTGGTGGAGCAACGATGAAACGAATGTAATGAATCATTCGTCGCATGGGCTATTTAATTTTGGCCTGTTTTGGTACGGTTCGGGTGGTCAAGTTGTGCTTGGAGGGAGTTGTTTTCACCGGACATTATGACCAGCACCAAGTCGTTGGGAAGTGGAGATATACATCACGCAAACCCACGATAATGTTGCCGCCTCTCTCTGCAAAATTTCTCAGTTCTTCGCTTGATATAATTAATACAAATGTCCAATATAACGGAATTCGTTAGCTCATAAAAATGTGATTATAACAGACTGCTGTTTAGTGTCGGACCGACTGCCCACATACGCGGTCTATTTTATTTCAAGTCAGCAGCAGCACGGAGTATCGAGGGACTTATTTTATTTGGAATATATTAATGACTATACGCAAAAGTAGCCTCGTTTTAAGTAATAATATTATAAATCTACATGCCTTGAGGATGACATTCTTTATATAGCCTATATCAATTGTTTTAAAGCTCAATAAACTATGACCGGAATTAATCTCATTTGTCCGGTAGATTGAAATCTTGCAGGTCACGGAGACCGGCAACAATTTTTTCTAACGGAAACCCTGATATATATATATATATATGTGTGTGTATATATAGTGTATGTGTATATATATGTGTGTGTGTATTGTGTGTGTATATATGTATGTATGTATGTATGTATGTATGTATGTATGTATGTATGTATGTATGTATGTATGTATGTATGTATGTATGTATGTATGTGTGTATATATGTGTGTGTGTATATATATACGATTACGTATATATATGTATGTGTGTATGTATATATATATATGTGTGTGTATATGTGTATATATATATATGTGTGTGTATGTATTGTGTATCTGCCTTTCCATTGTCCCCATCATTAGGATGATGTGGTTTATAGGCTATAAGCTGTTATATATGTGCTTTGGTTTGTCCACTAATATCAACACTTCCATTAATTATTAATTAGGTTATACCTCTAGTCTAAAGTTAAACCATACCCCTATCTATATTAAATAACAATTTGCATAAATGTGTTTTTTTCCACCAAATTGTTAATTGTCTCTAGACAATTCCAGGGAGATTGTGAAAGTGTGGTTTTGCAGCCAATGCCCTGAAAAAGCAAAGGTCACTTTCAAAAACATAAATGTATGTTTTGTATAGTATAGTTAGTATAGTTTCATATAGCATAACTGTATATTGTATAGTATATTGTATAGTAGTGTATATAGGACTCATTACCTTTAAGCTTAGCATTGTATCAGCATTGTGTCAGAACACTGAACTCTCCACACACACAAGTACACATGAGCACATACATACACACAACACACTTACTGCAATCGCTCACACACAAACGGTCACTTTAAACTAAATGGAAAGGACACTTTAAAGGAACGAGGAAAATAAAGGTCAGTTTAAGGAAAGAACCGATGTGGTTCTTGTATAGTATAGTTTAGATATAGCAAGTATAGCATAAGGATACAGTTATAGAGTAAAAACTGTATATTGTATAGTAGTGTACATCAGGGTTTCAGTTAGAAAAAATTGTTGCCGGCCTCAGTGTCCGGTAGATTTCAATCTACCGGTCAAATGACAGAAATTCCGGTCAGAGTTTATTGAGCTTAAAAACAATTGATAGGCAAAAGAATGACAACAAAACAAAAGAATGACATCATCAAGGCATGTAGATTTATAATATTTTTACTTAAAACTAGGCTACTTTTGCGTATAAAGTCATTATATTCAAAATAAAATAAGTCCCGAGACTCGTGCTGCTGCCGACTTTAAATCAAATAGGTGTCTGTGGGCAGTCGCCCGACATTAATAAACAACAGTCTGTTATAATCACATTTTTATGAGCTAACGAATTCCGTTATATTGGACATTTGTATTAATTATATCAACTGATAAATTTGGCAGAGAGAGACGGCAACATTATCGTGCAGGTTTGCGTGACGACTCTCTCCACCTCGCAACGACTTATTTGCAAAGAGTATGGCGCTGCAGAGCAGCTGATTCAGCTGTTATTGGCTCTTTTCTGGGAACCGCACAACAGCGCCCCCCACCCAACATTGAATTGAAAATGGCTGAATTGGAGTACTGATGGAATACTGCATTGTGCTGCTGCTGCTCCGGCTCTGCAGCTTCACAAAAGTTCGCACACCCAGCACTAAGCTCTCGCTGACAACGTCGTTGTCATTATTAGAAGCAACGAGGAAACAAATGTAATGATCGTTTCGTTCATCGCATAGGCTATTTAATTTTAGCCTATTTTAATACAATTCAAATAATCAAATTGTGCTTAGACTCAGGGAATTATTTTCACCGGACATTAAGACCGGAGAGATTAAATATGTCGGACTTCAACAGATTTTGCCGGTCAAATACCGGTAATTACCGGCTAACGGAAATGCTGGTGTACATAGGACCCAGTGCCTTAAATCCGTAGCTAACATTGTATTGCACTATCTCAGGACTTTAGCATGTCTATTTTATCATTCCCATTTTATGTCTATTTCATTACCCGTTTATTATGTCAATTTTATTATTAGTATTATTGCACAATCAAAGCGGGCGTGGCCACCCGCATTTCACTGTATGCCCTGGTAATGTATGTGACAAATAAAACCCTTGAATCTTGAATAGTATTTTATCTTAGTACCTTTTATCTATTATCTATTCTATTTTATTCTATTATTATTTGTATTTTTTTTTTTTGCACAATCAAGGCGGGCATGGGCCCACCTTCATTTCACACTACATGTCTCGTGTGTGTATGTGATGTGGTGACTAATAAAACTCTTGAAGCTTGAATCTGCAGACCGCGTGCTGAACGGGACAACGTCGGGACCATGTCTGTAGGACAAACGCTTCACGAGATATCAGTGGGGGCAAGGCAGTGTGTATGTGTGTGTGTGTGTATGTGCGCACGCAATGCGTATGTGTGTGTATGTGTGCGAGTGGAGCAGTGTCTGTGCCCTTATATGGGCTGGTGGTGAACTGCCCGTGACCCCGGCTGGGTCATTAATGGTGGTTAAGTCTGAGGGCAGCGAGAGGGAAGCCCGGCCACATGTCCCAACTTATGCAGATTTGGGAGAGAGCGTACTGAACGTCAACATTCCAGCGATTCATTGCTATATGGATGGAAACAGACATCTTGAAGTTGATTTGTGGCGACGTCGTAAAAAGAAAAGAAACTGGCCACAAACTAGTAGCAACCAGAGTTGGAGTAAAAGCCGCTTGTTTTGTGCATGTGTGCGCGGGTGGAAACTGTGGGAGGAGAAGGCAGACAAAACTTGGGTGTAAAGAATAATAATACGTGAGCTAATAGTAGTGTGCAGGGTTCTCACAGACATTGCCAAAGGAAATTCAAGGACTTTTAAGTACTTTTCCAAGCACTGTTTTTCATTTGCAAGGATGTCACTCGAAGGATACAATTAACTTTTAAATGCACCCACCATGATATCAGACAGGCCCCCACCACGATATCAGACAGGCCCCCACCATGATATCAGACAGGCCCCCACCACAGTATCAGACAGGCCCCCACCACAGTATCAGACAGGCCCCCACCATGATATCAGACAGGCCCCCACCACAGTATCAGACAGGCCCCCACCACAGTATCAGACAGGCCCCCACCACGATATCAGACAGGCCCCCACCATGATATCAGACAGGCCCCCACCATGATATCAGACAGGCCCCCACCATGATATCAGACAGGCCCCACCATGATATCAGACAGGCCCCCACCACAGTATCAGACAGGCCCCCACCATGATATCAGACAGGCCCCACCATGATATCAGACAGGCCCCCACCACGGTATCAGACAGGCCCCCACCAAAGTATCAGACAGGCCCCCACCACGATATCAGACAGGCCCCCACCATGATATCAGACAGGCCCCCACCACAGTATCAGACAGGCCCCCACCACAGTATCAGACAGGCCCCCACCACGATATCAGACAGGCCCCCACCATGATATCAGACAGGCCCCACCACGATATCAGACAGGCCCCCACCACGATATCAGATAGGCCCCCACCATGATATCAGACAGGCCCCCACCACGATATCAGATAGGCCCCCACCATGATATCAGACAGGCCCCCACCATGATATCAGACAGCCCCCACCATGATATCAGACAGGCCCCCACCATGATATCAGACAGGCCCCCACCACAGTATCAGACAGGCCCCCACCATGATATCAGACAGGCCCCCACCATGATATCAGACAGGCCCCACCACGATATCAGACAGGCCCCCACCACGATATCAGATAGGCCCCACCATGATATCAGACAGGCCCCCACCACAGTATCAGACAGGCCCCCACCATGATATCAGACAGGCCCCCACCATGATATCAGACAGCCCCCCACCACAGTATCAGACAGGCCCCCACCACAGTATCAGACAGGCCCCCACCATGATATCAGACAGGCCCCCACCATGATATCAGACAGGCCCCACCACGATATCAGACAGGCCCCCACCACAATATCAGACAGGCACCACCAAGTCAAGTCAAGTCAAGTCAAGTCAAGTCAAGAGTTTTATTTGTCACGGCATACAAGTATACAATGAAATGCATGAAACAATGCAATGCACCACGATATCACCACAATATCAGATAGCGCTACCAAATTGATTTCCCAAAAAACAGACAATGAATCACTATTAGGCATGTCTGACCACCACTTAATCACAGAACCTGCACGGACTACAGCCGCGTATGACATACCGTAATTCCTCTAATAGTAACCCCGGCTTGTATTTGTTTCAACTGTAGCGGATACCAGGCTTGTATTAGGAGGAGGCCTGTATAAGAGGGAGGCCTATATTTCAAATTTTCAAACGGATCATAATGAATAAAACAACATTTTGTGTCAGTTTGAACCCAGTAAAATGTACTGGGTTCATTTATTGAAACCAAGTACTGTATGAAATAGTAAACAGTGCAATTACAGGTGGTCACTGGTCATTTCAACGTTTTCAAAGTGAAATCAAGTAACTAGCTCAGTATGCAGCTCAGTATATTAGTAACCCGGCTTGTATTAGGAGGCCGGCTTATAATTGCTTAGCTCAAGAACGCACCCGGCCATTAATAGAGACCCGGCTTGTATTTGAGACCCGGTTACTATTAGAGGAATTACGGTATATCACGTTAGGGTACCTCGTGTATACCGTTTACTCTTACTCATAGTATATATTCAGATTTAAATTCTGTATTGCCTATACATATAACCTTTTTCATTACAAAAAGGTAACTGTACTTACAACGCACTGCCTGCTGGCCTTCCGACCACTGCCACCAAAGCCTCTTCAACTCATTCAGAACACAGCAGCCCGCCTGATCTCAAACCTACCGAAGTCAGCCCATGTCACCCCACTTCTCAGGGACCTTGCACTGGCTCCCCATTGCCGCACAAATCCGCTTCAAGACCCTCGACCTGGCATATCATGCATACCACCGGTCAATGGTCTCTAACTATACACCCTCAAGACCCCTACGCTCTGCATCTTCTGGCCACCTCAGACCTACTCCTATCCAAGCTCCGGGAGGGTCATCAAAGAGAATCTGGAATCGCATGCCTCCGTGACTATCGAGTCCCTTATCGCTGCCAGGTTTTTCCTACAGTTGCGCATAACGTTAGCGCCACACATGTAGCCATGGCAGACTATTTGATTCCTTAAGGGCTCGAAATTGCCTGGGTTTTGGTCATATGCTCCCGAAATGCTCCCGCTGTTTGGCTGCTTCTATGTGCAGTGAAAACTACTCCAATGCTTTAGAACCTAGTCATTGATTTAGTTCAGGGTAAGCTAAGATTAGCCGCGGAGCTAGCGCTAGCTAACGCAAGCTAACGATAGCTAATCAAGCTCACAGAGAGAGATAAACAGCTGACAGCAGGTAGTACAGTTACAAATACAATAAAAAAGGGGGTGGGGGCTGTTGTGTACCTTGTACTCTTTAGTTCACATATAATAAGAGACGGAGAGCGTGTGATGATCACGTTGACTGTTGTTTACTAGTCGGTAAGCCAGGAAGTACCGTGCAACATACAAACATGTCGGTGTAGCAACACAAGCCAATACCTTTACAGGGGCCCGGGGAGCGAGCGAGCGGGCGGGCTGTCTGTCTGTCTGTCTGTCTGTGAGACAGAGAAGTGAGACAGAGAAGTCAGAGGAATAACGACCCGTTGAATGCAACTACGGTTCAATAGATTAAATTAGTTTAAGATATTGAACTGTAGTTACATTCAACAGGTCGTTATCCAATAGATTAAATTAGTTTAAGAATAAATAAAAAAAAATACATTTGAAGAGAATCTCAAATACATTATTTTATTTAAGTGTAGGCTATAGTTAATGTTTTATTTTTTACAGTTTTTGTATTTTTCTGACATGGGGGCTCAACAATAAATGACAATCAGAAATGTCAAGTTGCATGTTGTTATTCTAACCAGCTTAGTTCTGTTGCATTTCCAATTTATTTATTTAAATTATAAATTGATCAGGAATCGAGAAAGAATCGGATCGATAAGCAGAATCGATAATGGAATCGTATCGATAAAATCATATCAATTCCCATCCCTACCAGGCCACGTGAGCGGATCGGCGCGGCCGAGAAATCCGCTCTTCGCTCTTTAAAGCTTGGTCCGCTCCGCTAATCGATCATGTTGACCCCGCCCCCAAGTCGCTCTCCGCTCGCTCCCCGCTCACCTTGAATCGAGCGCTCCCCGCTCCAGATCGCTCGGCAGATATATATTTTTTTTTGGAGCATGGTGTAAATTAGCTCAAACTACAACAGTCTACACCCCCTGGGCCCCTTAACAATTGTTTGTATTGAGCCGCATTGTAATTGTACCCATTCTGCAATGTTAAATAACGTTGTTTATCCATTCACTAGCTCTATTAAGCGATAGGCTAGCCGAGCCACAATGCTATGGTCGCTGCCATTAACGTTAGCATGTAAGCTAACGTCAACAACAATGGCGTCGATACTTTTTCTAACAGGAGTGAGTGTGGGCGTCTCTACAGTGACAAAGCCTGAACAGGATATCACAGGTTCACCCTTCTCATTGGTTGAAAATGGCCTTCATGTTTGTACATCGCCATCTGTTGCTTTGGCATTGTACTGCATGTATATTACATCAACAGTGTTAAACCACTGTGAGCGACCTGGAGTGGATTGGAGCGGAGGAGAACTCTCGCTCCGGACGTCGCGCCGACCCATTTTAAAACCCACTCCTCGCTCACGTCAAAACCGCCTGCTCCGCGCCCCGCGCCGCTCACGCTACGATCCGCTCACATGGCCTGATCCCTACCCACAATGGTGGAACGAACTTCCAACCACCCGTCCAATCTTTCGCCGTCGACTAAAGACGCACTTCTTCAATCATTATCTGAAATGAAAAAAAAAAGAAAAAGAAATCTAACCCTAACTAACCTTACTGTCATGTACTTACTTGTCCTAATATACTAACCTACACTGTAGCACTCAACACTTTTTTTTTTTTATCCACTTTTTCTCCCATTTTCTATTTTTCTCCCATCCCAGCCCCGCCCCCGTCGCTTCCTGATTCTACTGCGCAGGCGCACCAACCGACCTGTAGGAGTCGCTGTCCACAGCGCCCGATCCCCACCCATCAGTTTTCCCTCCCCCTAATACTGCCAATGTGTATTAGTGCGGACGACCAGCTAAACTGAAAGCAATGTGGAGCGCTGGGCTCGAACAGGGAGATGATCGGTTTGAGCCCAGCCTCCAGTATTCGTGGTGAGCGCCTTGCCCACTGCACCATGTAGCCGCCCAGCACTCAACACTTTGATGAACATTGTTACTCAGCTGAGTTGTACCCTTCCTGCTGTCTTGTTGTACAAAACTTGTTAAATCGCTTTGGATAAAAGCGTTCAGCTAAATGACTAAATGTAAATGTAGGGTAGATTTAATTCATGGTCTTTGCTGCCCTGTCAGGGGCGCCTGGTGATACTAAATCCAGATTGAACTCCGACAAATGAATGAGGAGATTTGGCCCGATCCATAGATGTGACCATAATAAGGTAATTTATAGGCCTGAGTGATATTCTATATTCGTATTTCAAATTGCATGTGTCCAGATGGCAAAATTCAGTACTCTACAAAAACCTCTGTAAATCATCTGCCCTTTATTCCTTTGCTTAGGTTTTTTTTGTACACTCTTGATCTGAAGAAGGTGCTGAATGAGCTCAGTGGGGAATATATTCCCCGAGGTCCATAGATGTCCCTAGATACCAGGAACATCCACATGTAGAAGTGGAGCAATCTTCTCCACTTCCGTCACCTGAACTCAAGTACAAATGTACAGGCACTTTGCACCACAAGGGCTAGCACCAGCCGACATGCACTTTAAGGCAATATGCACTTTTAAACTGGAACACTGAGCAATTTATTTTAGGTACTGTAGCATTTTTTCTTTTTAATCGTTTGTGTAAAACTTTTATTGTGGGGATTGTATTGCATGTATTCTTGTGTTTTTATATTGTATGTTTTTATAATGTCTGTACAGTATGTGGCACCAAGACAAATCCCAATCAACCATGTGTTGAAATGGCAATAAAGTTTTCTATTCTATTCTATTCTTTCATTTACTTTTCTGAATATATGGCTAGGGCTTAAGAGGTTAAAATGGGGGTACTATGTATAAAAAAGGCAGCCACAATTCCAACACATTTCACCCAATATGTCACTGCCGCACTATCAAAACGGTTAACCCTTTCACCGCGACAATACACAGAAGGTTAACCCCTTCACTGCCACATGACAGAAGGTTAACCCTTTACTATCACACAACCGACGGCGACCGTCGGCAGTGAAAGGGCTAGTAGGCGTTACTTGTTCCATTTCAAATCAAACTGCTGGACTACAGAACAAAAACAACAACAAAGAAATGTTCCGCCGGACTCCAGACTTACTATACCCAGTGGTGGAAGAAGTACACAGTTCCTTTACTTAAGTAAAAGTAGAAATACCCAGATAAACAAGTACTCTGGTAAAAAAAAAGTCCTCCATTAAAATTCTACTTTTAAGTAAAAGTTGAGAAGTATTTGTTATTGAATCTTTACTTGAAGTTTCTAAAGTAAAAGTATGCATTCTACATGACGTTTGTGTATTCCAGTGCTTGGGAGCAGTCAAGCCTCAATCCATTGACCTCCAAAGGTTATGTTAAAGTGGTATGTGGTCCAGTTATGCTGCTCTGATTAAAGGTTATGTTAAAGTGGTGTGTGGTCCAGTTATGCTGCTCTGATTAAAGGTCATGTTAAAGTGGTATGTGGTCCAGTTATGCTGCTCTGATTAAAGGTTATGTTAAAGTGGTGCGTGGTCCAGTTATGCTGCTCTGATTAAAGGTTATGTTAAAGTGGTGTGTGGTCCAGTTATGCTGCTCTGATTAAAGGTTATGTTAAAGTGGTATGTGGTCCAGTTATGCTGCTCTGATTAAAGGTTATGTTAAAGTGGTGCGTGGTCCAGTTATGCTGCTCTGATTAAAGGTTATGTTAAAGTGGTGTGTGGTCCAGTTATGCTGCTCTGATTAAAGGTCATGTTAAAGTGGTGTGTGGTCCAGTTATGGTGCTCTGATTAAAGGTCATGTTAAAGTGGTGTGTGATCCAGTTATGCTGCTCTGATTAAAGGTTATGTTAAAGTGGTATGTGGTCCAGTTGTGCTGCTCTGATTAAAGGTGATGTTAAAGTGGTACGTGGTCCAGTTATGCTGCTCTGATTAAAGGTGATGTTAAAGTGGTTTGTGGTCCAGTTATGCTGCTCTGATTAAAGGTCATGTTAAAGTGGTACATGGTCCAGTGATGCTGCTCTGATTATGTCCTCTGTGAAAGTATATAATAAACTTCATACATTGTAACCATGTTTTCTATGCAAAATCTTTTTCTTCTAAGTAACTAGTAACTTGATGGGTTCAGATACAGTAAATGTAGTGGAGTACAATATTTCCTTTGAAATGTAGTGGAGTAAAAGTATGAAGTTCCCTAAAAATTTAAATACTCCCATAAAGTACAAGTAGCTCGAACTTGTACTTAAGTACAGTACTTGAGTAAAAAAATACTTTAACGTAAGTACTGAGCCCAGCATGTCCACCATCACAGTTGGGTCTAAACTAGGGATGTCCGATATTATCGGCCGATATTGGCATAAAAATGTGATATCGGAAAATATCGGTATCGGTTTTCAAAAAAGGTTTTATTTTTTTTTACATTTATTTAACCTTTATTTACCCAGGCAAGCAAGTAAGAACAAATTATTCTTTTATTTATTGTCAAAGTATGCATAACGTTGTGTTAATTAGACGACAAGAGATATGTAATGTTAATTACCTGAAATTATTCCGTTTTTTGGGGGGGGGGGGAAACCCTGCATATATCGGTATCAGAAATTAAGAGTTGGACAATATCGGTATATCGGTAAAAAAGCCAATATCGAGCATCCCTAGTCTAAACCCAAGAACATACAGTACGTCCCACAGGTTGCCAGGCTGGCGCATGCTGGTACGGGACGTGGAAAGGAACGGTGCACACGTGCAGGACAAACTGGTTTGTGAACTGTGTTAGTGGCGGGCTGGTGCACAGATAGGCTATAGGGAAGGGCTGTGGTTCAGATAGTGGATCCAGAAGACGCCAGAGTTAGCCGACTAGACTACAATGGCTGTTTTTAAAAAGGGTGCTGTAAAAGTGGTATTTGTTTGTTAAAATAAGTGTTAAATAGCTCTACATTCTGACTGATATAGTGGTCAGTAACATGGGTCTCCCAGTCCCTCCGCTCTGCAGTAAACACAAAATACATTTTCTGGTATCCCTTCCCACTTTATCCAGTCAGGGGAGAGAACCCTGGATATTTTGTACTTATTTCAAGAAAGCTTACCAAGCCAAATATTATGCTTACTGCACCGGTAGTTTATTTGACTAATTTCAATAACACATTTGCTTAAAACTAGTTTTATTTATTTTTTGTCAGACCATTTTTTTGCAGTGTGGAGTTCTCTTTCCTGATTGGATAAAGTGGGAATGGGATACCAGGAAATGTATTTTCTGTTTACTGCAGAGTGGAGGGACTGAGAGACCCATGTTACTGACCAGACACTATATCAGTGATGGCTATTTACTGCAGAGCGGAGGAACTGGGAGACCCATGTTACTGACCAGACACTATATCAGTGATGTCTGTTTACTGCAGAGCAGGAGGGACTGGGAGACCCATGTTACTGACCAGACACTCTATATCAGTGATGGCTATTTACTGCAGAGCGAAGGGACTGGGAGACCCATGTTACTGACCAGACACTCTATATCAGTGATGGCTGTTTACTGCAGAGCGGGGGGACTGGGAGACCCATGTTACTGACCAGACACTCTATATCAGTGATGGCTATTTACTGCAGAGCGGAGGGACTGGGAGACCCATGTTACTGACCAGACACTCTATATCAGTGATGGCTATTTACTGCAGAGCGAAGGGACTGGGAGACCCATGTTACTGACCAGACACTATATCAGTGATGGCTATTTACTGCAGAGCGAAGGGACTGGGAGACCCATGTTACTGACCAGACACTCTATATCAGTGATGGCTATTTACTGCAGAGCGAAGGGACTGGGAGACCCATGTTACTGACCAGACACTCTATATCAGTGATGACTGTTTACTGCAGAGCGGAGGGACTGGGAGACCCATGTTACTGACCAGACACTCTATATCAGTGATGGCTATTTACTGCAGAGCGGAGGGACTGGGAGACCCATGTTACTGACCAGACACTCTGTGTTGGCTGTTTACTGCAGAGTAGGCTTGGGCAGTATGACGGTATTACTGGTATATTTCGAAATCCCACCGGTATGATTCTCAATACCGTGACGTCACAGACTGCTATTACACTGACACGGAGTTGATTGTAGTGCACAGCACGCGCCAGCAGAGGGTTACGTGGCTATCGTTCTGTGAGCTAACGTTGGTACCTGGCTGGTGCTGGCTAACTGGCTATCGTTCTGTGAGCTGGCGTTAGTACCTGGCTGGTGCTGGCTAACTGGCTATCGTTCTGAGAGCTAACGTTAGTACCTGGCTGGTGCTGGCTAACTGGCTATCGTTCTGAGAGCTAACGTTAGTACCTGGCTGGTGCTGGCTAACTGGCTATCGTTCTGAGAGCTAAGGTTAGTACTAGGATGGTGCTGGCTAACTGGCTATCGTTCTGGGAGCTAGCGTTAGTACTAGGCTGGCTAACTGGCTATCGTTCTGGGAGCTAGCGTTAGTACTAGGCTGGCTAACTGGCTATCGTTCTGTGAACTAACGTTGGTACCTGGCTGGTGCTGGCTAACTGGCTATCGTTCTGAGAGCTAATGTTAGTACTAGGCTGGTGCTGGCTAACTGGCTATCGTTCTGAGAGCTAACGTTAGTACTAGGCTGGCTAACTGGCTATCGTTCTGAGAGCTAACGTTAGTACTAGGCTGGCTAACTGGCTATCGTTCTGAGAGCTAACGTTAGTACTAGGCTGGTGCAGTGGTGCTGGCTAACTGGCTATCGTTCTGAGAGCTAATGTTAGTACCTGGCTGGTGCTGGCTAACTAACGTGGCTATCGTTGTGATTTGTTTACTTGGTAACACGGGTTGCTAAGGAATTTAGGTTCGAGGTTGAAGAAAGTGCACTTTTAGGTTGAAAGAACGGCCCTAATGTCAACGTGTTTCAATATAAGCGTTATGTATGGTGATAACGAGTATATTGTTAGCTCCGCCCGCCAACCCCCCGCTGATGAAAATGAAAGTCATACCATCATAATACCCATACCGGGGTATTAAGTCAGCAAGGTATGACTGTATGAAAAAAATTATACCGCCCAAGCCTACTGCAGAGCAGGAGGGACTGGGAGACCCATGTTACTGACCAGACACTCTATATCAGTGATGGCTGTTTACTGCAGAGCAGGAGGGACTGGGAGACCCATGTTACTGACCAAACACTCTATATCAGTGATGGCTGTCAAGAGTGTAGATGTAGAGCTATTATTTTAACACGTAGACCACTTATTTTAACAAAAGAGAAAAATACCACATACGGCACCTCTAAGTGTTGCATTTTTTACAATACAAGCAGGGGAGTGGTGGAAGCAGGATTCTAGGTTCAATTAAAAACAGTCATGCAAAGTGGGGACTAGTCAGCCTCAAAGGGTGTGTCCTCCTCTCCAACACATCCGTGGCCAACCCACCCTGGGTTACTCATCAACACATGTCCTAATAGCAGCACATGTCGGCCCGCGACACGTGCTGCTCTAAGTCCCATGTGTTGAAAGTCACAACAGACCGACTGCCCCCCCGCCCCCCCCCCCAACCAGGTGCACGTGTTGTGCAAACGACGCCGCTTTCCTCTAAACGAGCGTGAAAAGTAAACTAACTAGCCGATTGATCGGCTTATGGGAACAACAAGACCGGTTAATCGATTAACCCGCCGCGCGCACACTTACTTTCGTCCTCCCGTTGATCGTGTAGTCTCCTAGTTTGCCGTTACAGTGTCTGACGAGCTCGTCCATGCGGCTCATGAGGAAGCGCACCTTCTCGCACCCCGGCTCCCTGCCCTCTATCCACGCTATCTTGTCCCCGCGGATGTCCTTCGTGGAGTCGCTCTGCTGCTTCTGGCTGACCAGCTGACCGTCGGTGAACCGGCCCGTGCGGTGCAGGGCTTTGACGTCCCCCAGGACGCACAGCCCGGTGTCCCCGCCGAGGAAGTTGTCCACCACGCAGATGCCGTGCTTGGTCATGCAAGGCACTATGTACTCCGTGGCTAGCTTCTGCGGCGAGAACCGCCGCGTCTGTCCGTTGGGTTTGTTGGCGTCGGCGTCGTTGTTGTCGTCGTTGGAACCGTCCTCTCCCCCTGGTCTGTCGTCCGCCGCCACCCCCGGCCCCTCCGCGTTCGTGATGAAGCCTTTCATGCGCTCGCCTCGCGGAGACGACACGCTGCTGTCCTCCGGCGGCTCGACGACATTGTTCTTCTCTAATTGTCCCTCCGCGTCGTCGTCCCCGGGAGACGGCAGCGGCAACGGAGGCGGCGGTGTCGGTTCAGGCTTCTGTTGTTGTTGTGCCGCCTGCGTTGCCGCTGCCGCAGCCACTGCCGCCTCTTTGCATATGAGTTTGTGTTTTTTCCAGTGCTGCTTCTGGTGCTCCTTGCTGCAGTAGAAGGAATTTCGACAGCGGCCGCACTTGAGGAGATTCTCGATCTTCCCGCAAAGTTCACAATACTGCCGTTCCAGCTCCAGCGCGCGCTGCTGCTTCTCGTCCTCCATGGCGGCGCGGTTCGCGGTGGGAAAGCGTCTTTAATTCCGCTCCTCGTTAACGCGTGCGGTGGGAAAGTGTCTTTAATTCCGCTCCTCGTTGATGGGCGCGGTGGGAAAGCGTCTTTAATTCCGCTCCTAGTTAACGCGTGCGGTGGGAAAGCGTCTTTAATTCCGCTCCTAGTTAACGCGTGCGGTGGGAAAGCGTCTTTAATTCCGCTCCTCTTGAACATGCATGGTGGGAAAGAGTCTTTAATTCCGCTCCTCTTGAACACGTGCGGTGGGAAAGCGTCTTTAATTCCGCTCCTCTTGAACAAGTGCGGTGGGAAAGCGTCTTTAATTCCGCTCCACGTTAACGAGCGCGGTGGGAAAGCGTCTTTAATTCCGCTCCTCTTGAACACACGGTGGGAAAGCGTCTTTAATTGCGCTCCTCTTGAACACGCGCGGTGGGAAAGCGTCTTTAATTCCGCTCCTCGTTAACACGTGCGGTGGGAAAGCGTCTTTAATTGCGCTCCTCTTGAACACGCGCGGTGGGAAAGCGTCTTTAATTCCGCTCCTCGTTAACGAGTGCGGTGGGAAAGCGTCTTTAATTCCGCTCCTCTTGAACACGCGCCCTGATAACTCTGGAAACACCACCACAGCAGCCCCTGCTACGCTACGCCGAACGGAACGGAAAATCGCCTCCCGGTGACTTAAAACCGAATAATTTCATAGCACGCCGTCCGTTCTCACGCCACGTATCCGCGTAATCTACCGACGTGTGGATTCGACGGCACATTTCGGCGTTTTGGTACGCGATATTCGGGACGTTTCTTCGGGTTGGGCTGCTAGCCGCGGGTCCGTGTCTCGCGCATGGCGTCCGTTCAGTGTGGTGGGTGGCTCGCGCCGCTGCTCCCTCCTCCCACCCCGGCGGTGGCGAGTCATCACTAAACCACGCCCCCCTCGCGTGTGTTTGATTGATTGATTGAACATTTTATGAACAGATTGCAGAATGGGTACAATACAGTACGGCTCAATACACACAATTGTTAAGGGGATGCAGACCAGAGAAAGACTTTCGTCTTGTTTACATCAGGGTCCCCCATTTTCAATTCATCATAACATATGACATACAGATAGACAATACTGTTACATTTAGACATTTATTATGACATACCAGATCTACAAATATACAGTACTGTTTATGATACAATAAGAGTCTAAAAAGAGAGTATATACATTTGAGGGGGAAGAAACTGTACATTGGTGGGGTGGGGGGGGGTCACATTGGAGGTGGTTGGGTGGGTAGGGTGGGGGGAATTCTATATAGAATTCTATCAAATTCTATATTTTGTGTGAACGGTGAACTGGCACATTTTCATTGTACGTCGCTGTGTTATTTAACTGCATTATGACAAATGCATATCTTGAATAAATATCTTGAATCTGGAAATAGTTTGCATAATAAGAGGCCTTGCACGGAATGTTCGTGTAGTTCTTTCTTCCAGAAGGTTGGGATGGGACAGTGGGTGACAATATTAATATTGGAAAGATGAAATTACCTACCTGGGTTCCATCCTAGAGGCAAATCTTTCCTGTGACAAAATGGCAACCAATGTAATCAAAAAAGTCAACCAACGAACAAGATTTGTGTACAGGATCTCCTCTCTGGTAAATAAGAATTGAAGACTCTGGCAGGAGCACTCATTCAAGGGTACTATGACTATGCTTGCACCTCATGGTACCAAAGCACATCAAAGGCCCTAAAAACAAGGCTACAAACATCACAAAACAAACTGGTCAGACTACTGCTTGACCTTACTCCTAAAACCCACTTCACCCCTGCCCATTTTGACAACCTAGGATGGCTTAGAAGCCTTAGAGTAGACGACAGAGTACAGCAACTTGCAATGGGCCTGGTCTACAAAATACACTACACCACTAAGATACCCATGAACCTGATTGATTGATTGATTGATTGATTGATTGATTGATTGATTGATTGATTGATTGATTGATTGATTGAAAACTTTATTAATTGCAGAATGGGTACAATACAGTATGGCTCAATACAAACAATTGTTAAGGGGATGCAGACCACAAAAAGACTTCCGTCTTGTTTACATCAGGGTCCCCCATTTTCAATTCATCAAGACATTTATGACATACAGATACACAGTACTGTTTCATCAATACATTTATGACATGCAAGACATACACATATACAGTACTGTTTAAGAGAAAGAGATCATAAAAAAAATATATATATATATACATTCAAAGGGGAAGAAACTGTACATTGGAGGGGGTTGAGTGGGGGGGGGGGTGGACATTTACCGGGGCCAGTTTCTAATTGCAGCCACCCGTAGGTGCTCTTTGAGAGCAGTTTTGAAGGAGGGTAGGGATTCACATTATTTTACGGCTGGACTTGAGTATTCGTCCTGTGGTATGTGGTCCAGTTATGCTGCTCTTATTATGTCCTCTTGAAGTAGACTGGCGTCGAATTTCAAAGTAACTAACTACTGTAGTAACTGATGGGTTCAGATGAATGTAGTGGAGTAAAAAAAAAAAGTATAATATTTCCTTTGAAATGTAGTGGAGTAAAAGTACAAAGTTCCATAAAATTTAAATATTCAAGTAGAGTACAAGTACCTCAAAATCGTACTTAAGTAAAAAATACTCAGTTACTTTCCACCACTGCAACATGTATTGTATAGAAGTGTCTCACAGAGGAAACTGTGGGCTGAATGAAATTGGGGAATCTGGGAATGAATGAATGAAAACTTTATTTAACAGATTGCAGAATGGGTACAATACAGTACGGCTCAATAAATACACACAATTGTTAAGGGGATGCAGACCAGAGAAAGATGTTTGTCTTGTTTACATCAGGGTCCCCCATTTTCAATTCATAGTGACATTTATGACATACACAACATACATGACATCATGACATTTATGACATAGGGACATACATGACATACATGACATTATAGTACTGAAGCCTGAGGGGCTGCTCTGTCTTCATGGCAAACTGCGAGCAGGCTGGCACCGGGAGGCTTGCACGTACAATAGAATAGAATAGAATAGAATAGAATAGAATAGAATAGAATAGAATAGAATAGAATAGAATAGAATAGGACAGCCGAAACCCGTCCAATCTTTCGGCATCGACTAAAGACGCACTTCTTCAACCATTATCTGAAATTTAAAAAAAATAAATTTTAAATAAAGAAAATCTAACCTTAACTAACCTTAACGTCATGCACTTGTCCTAATAAACTAACCTACACTGTAGCACTCAACACTTTGATTGATTGATTGAAAACTTTATTAACAGATTGCAGAATGGATACAGTACAGTACGGCTCAATACTGTACAACTGTACAAGCAAGACTGTACATTGGAATATTGACAAAACCATACTTGGTCATTTACTGTACATTGGAGGGGGTTGGGTTAGGACATTTACAGGGGCCAGTTTCTAATTGCAGTCTCCCGTAGGTGCTCTTTGAGAGTGTTTTTGAAAGTGGGTAGTGATTCACATTCCTTTACAGCTGTGGGTAGGGCGTTCCACATTGATGTGGCATAATTGCGAAACGTGTTTAGTCCCTTGTTTGAGCCGAATCTGGGTTTAACATGATTTGTGGAGCTCCCTCTGGTGTTGTGATCGTGGTATTCACTGACCTTTGGGAAGTATTTTGACATGTACATGGGTACCTTGGTGGTGTAGTGTATCTTGTAGACACTTTGATGAACATTGTTACTCAGCTGATAGAGTTGTGCCCTTCCTGATGACTTGTCGTACAGAACTTGTAAGTCGCTTTGGATAAAAGCGTTCAGCTAAATGACTAAATGTAAATGTAAATGTAAATGTAGAATAGAAATACTTTATTCATCCTGAGGAAAATTTGGCACTACAGATCGCTCACAGTAAACAGTAAACATTTAGGTAGACAAAAACAAAAAGTCACAAATAAGAATAAAAAATAAGCCTAAGAATAAAATATGGTCCGGGATATACATTTCCTATGTTACATTCTAATATAAAATATACAGTAAAAATATCCAGAATATACAGTAGGCTATGTGTAAAATTTTACTATGTCGGTCTAAAAGTAAAAGCCCAGGAAGATAGTACTGTCACCCTGTGCTCAGTGATGCGGTGAGGCACAGTGATGCGTTATAAAGTCTGATGGCTGTCTGAATGAAGGACGTCCTGTGCCGTTCAGTGCTGCATTTAGGGAGCGTTAGTCTAGCACTGAACGTGCTCCTTCTGTCAGCCAAGTCTGTGTCTAGTGGATGGGAGGGGTTGTCCCTGATGGCCTGGAGCTTAGCGAGGCTCCTCCTCTCCGCCACCACCGCTAGAGAGTCCGGCTCCACCCCTACCACGTTACTGGCCTTCCTGACCTGCTTATCCAGTCTGTTTGCGTCCCCCCGCTCTCAGCCCGCTGCAGGTCCAAACGACGAGCAGGCTGGCACAGAGTGGCTTGCACGTACACACAGCTGGCGAGAGTCCCTCGAGGAAGAGTTCCTGGAGAGACGCGAGTAATCTGATCTGCAGTAGTGTTAAACCGCACTCTACTGCACTTTTAACACAATAACAGTGGAACTGGAATTTCTCAGGGATGAATGAATTGCTTTGACCTGCCTAGACTATCTGGAATAAAACATGTATGTGTATTGCATTACAAACCCCGATAACGGTTTTGGAATTCCAAACAAATCTAAATCAAGTGGGGCGGCCTAAAACAAACAAGGAAGTCTAGCCGCTGGTCCTCAGTCAGCAGGACCCTCAGGGGGTCCGGTTTCAGGGCCCTTCCAGCCCCCCCCCCCCCCCCCCCCCCCCCCCCGGGAGGGTTCACCATCTCATTCACAAGAGGTTAGGCCAATTCTAAAACATACACATTCACATTCTGGCTGGGTGGCGCAGCGGAGATTGCGCTCGTCACCAATGCAAGAGACACCGGTCTCGACTCCGGGTGTCAGCATTGCCTCCGGCTTGGGCCAGCCGTCATACTAACTCAATTGGCAGAGTTAGAGGGTAGAAGTCGATGGGTGGGGATTTGGACGTTGTGGACAGCGACTCCTACAGGTCGGTTGGGGGACACCTGCACAGCAGAGACAGGAAGTAGCGGGGGGTAGTGTGAGCCTCCCATGCGTTACACCTCGCCACTGAGAGTCCGCTCTGGCAGGTGAAAAGATGTGACAGGCTGCCTCCTTGTGTACCGGAGGGGACACGTGATGCAAGGCTTCTATCCTCCCTACAACCGACCAGTGGGGGGCATAGTCGAGCAACGTTCAAGACAGGGGAGGGGAGAATTGGAAACACGAAATTTGGATGGGAGAAAAATAGAAAATAAGGAGAAAAAGTGGATACAATTAAAAAAAAAAGCAGGGTCCTTGAGAGAATGTTGTCAAGGTAGGCCTATGGAATAGGCAAACATTACCCTCTTATCATCATTTACATTTACATTTTGTCATTTAGCTGAACGCTTTTATCCAAAGCGACTTACAAGTTCTGTACAACAGGTCAGCAAGGAAGGGTACAACTCTTCTGAGTAACAATGTTCATCAAACAGTGCTGCAACTTGGGTGCTGCAGTGTTGAGTGCACTGCATAGTAGTAGAGACATGTTATTAGTATAGGTAGAGTGCATGATAGTATAAGATGGTAAGAAGGTTAGTGTTTTTTTTTCTTTCATTACAGATATTGATTGAAGAAGTGTGTTTTTAGTCAATGGCGAAAGATTGAACGGGTTTCCGCTGTCCTGACTGTGGTGGGAAGTTCGTTCATCATGTTAAGTATATATCTCCATCCATCTTCCCAACCGTTCAAGATGGAGGGAACAATAAAACATGAATCACTTGATCCGGAGGAGCTTTCAGACTTCAGCGCTCGGGAGGTTTTAAAGGACAAATCCACCCAAAAACAGAATTGACATTGTGCTATTCCGTGATCTTGGACGGTTAAGTCATTATCTATTACAAATAAATGAGATAGGGGCGCCCCAGTGGCGAACCACATAGCGCGCTCAGCCGCGACACGGCCGACCCGGGTTCGATTCCCGAACCCGTCGTTATTTGCCGAATGTCTTCCCCCCACTCTGTCTCCCATTCCTCCTCTGTCTCTCTCTACTGTACTGCCCAGTAGAGATAAAACGCAAAAAAAAAATCTAAAAAAAATTAGATAAATGAGAGCATCAAGACTTGAATTTACGATTTCATCAAGTGATAAGTTTGTCCGTTGACAATGAATTAGTGACCAACATGTTGGGTTTATAGACTTTTTGTTTGAGCTATTAGATCCACGTGAGTTTTATTAAAATAGGCTCAACCCTTTCACTACCACACTACAGAAGGTTAACCTTTCAATACCACACTACAAACGTGTTAACCATCTGTAGTGTGGTAGTGATTGATTGATTGATTGATTGAAAAGTTTATTAACAGATTGCAGAATGGGTACAGTACAGTACAGCTCAATACATACAATTGTTAAGAGGATGCAGACCTGAGAAAGACTTTCGTCTTGTTTCCATCAGGGTCCTCCATTTTCAATTCATCATATGACACACACGACATACAGATAGACAGTACTGCTATCTATACATTTATGACATACCAGATTTTCAAATACAGTACTGTTTGTGATACTAAAAGAATCCAGAAAAAGAGTGTATATACATTTGACATAGAAACTGTGCATTGGGGGAGGTGGGGTAGGTGGGGTAGGGCTGTACATTGGAGGGGGGGACACACACTGTACATTGGAATACTGACCTACATTTGACATAGAAACTGTACATTGGAGGAGGTTGGGTAGGTGGGGTGGGGTTGGGTGGGGCTGTACATTGGAGGTGGGGGGGGGGGGGGGGGGGTGGGTACATTGGAATACTGACAAAGCCATGCTTGGTCTTTATTGTACAACTGGGTTAGGACATTTGTAGGGGCCAGTTTTGAATTGCAGTCTCCCGTAGGTGTTCTTTGAGAGTGTTTTTGAAGGTGGGTAGTGATTCACATTCCTTTACAGCTTTGGGTAGGGCGTTCCACATTGTTGTGGCATAATTGCGAAACGTGTTTAGTCCCTTGTTTGAGCAGAATCTGGGTTTTACATGATTTGTGGAGCTCCCTCTGGTGTTGTGATCGTGGTATTCACTGACCTTTGGGAAGTATTTTGACATGTACATGGGTACCTTGGTCGTGTAGTGTATCTTGTAGACCAGGCCCATTGCAAGTTGCTGTACTCTGTCGTCTACTCTAAGCCATCCTAGGTTGGCAAAGTGTGCAGGGGTGAGGTGGGTTCTAGGAGTCAGGTCAAGCAGTAGTCTGACTAGTTTGTTTTGAGATGTTTGTAATTTGGTTTTTAGTGCCTTTGAGGTGCTTTGGTACCATGAGGTGCAAGCATAGTCGTAGTACCCTTGAATGAGTGCTCCTGCCAGAGTCTTCAGGGTATTCTTGTTTACCAGGGAGGAGATCCGGTACAAGAATCGAGTTTGTTGATTGACTTTTTTTATTACATTGGATGCCATTTTGTCACAGGAAAGATTAGCCTCTAGGATGGAACCCAGGTAGGTAATTTCATCTTTCCTTGTGACAATATTGTCACCCACTGTAACTGAGAAGCCGTCGGTCTTGCTGAATTTGTTATTTGAACCGAAGAGAATGGACTCTGTTTTGCCCATGTGTAATGATAGTTTGTTGTCGGCGAGCCATATGCAGATTTTGCCTAGTTCCGAGCTGAGGGTTTTTTCAACCTGTAACTTGTTCTTGTCAGAGACCAGCAGGGCTGAGTCGTCCGCAAACAGGAACAAGTTGCAGTCACAAGCTGACGACATGTCATTTGCATAAATTAGGAACAGTAGTGGTCCTAGTATGCTTCCTTGTGGAACACCACAGTTCACTGTGAGGGGGGGGGGATAGGGTACCGTTTACCTCCACCATCTGTTCTCTCCCCTCCAGGTAGGATTGTATCCAGCTCACTGATAAACTATCAAAACCAATTGCTTTTAGTTTGTCAATCAGAATGGTGTGATTGACAGTGTCGAAGTGACAGGGTTAACCTTCTGTAGTGTGGTTGTGAAAGGGTTAACATTCTGTATTGTCGCAGTGAAAGGGTTAACCATTTGGTAGTGTGAAAGGGTTACAGCTCTGAATCAGAACATCTATAAAAATGTCCTAGGAGTTGCTATTCGCTTTCTTTGGAGCAGCTCCAGGATGTGTCTCCTCTTGATGACATCATCACCAGAGTATTCTCTGTTGTTCCGCTTAACCCTTTCACTACCACACTACCAAAGGGTTAACCCTTTCACTGCCACGTGGCAAAGGGTTAACCTTTCACTACCACACTACAGAAGGTTTACCCTTTCCCTTTGTATTTTCTTTTAGTATTTCTGTTTTTATATTGTACAGCACTTTGGTACAACTTCGGTTGATTTAAATGTGCTTTATAAATAAAATTGACCTTGACCTTTCACTACCACACTACAGACGGTTAACCCTTTCACGACCACACTACATAAGGTTAACCCTTTCACTACCACACTACAGACGGTTAACCCTTTCACTACCACACTACCAAAGGGTTAACCCTTTCACTGCAACAATACAGAAGGTTAACCCTTTCACTGCCGCATGACAAAGCGGCAACTGCTGCATTACCGTAACCGTCTGTAGTGTGGTAGTGAAAGGGTTAACCTTCTGTAGTATGGTCGTGAAAGGTTAACCGTGCCTGCAGATGATAAGCGCTCTGCCCTTTGCTCACCGTGATCTGCGACCGTGACTCCTGCCAAGAAAGCCCGTTGTTGGATAAACTTCACAACAAAGAGAGGATGGATTTCTCAGTTGCTTCGGCCCACATCACATGAAGCTGTAATTTAAGCGGTAGCACTTGGTAAAAGGTCAGTAGGCAACTGCAGTCAAAGTTGAAAGACAATTGAACAACATTGAGCGGTGCAACAGAGACAGTCTGATATAAGGAGACAAATCACTGTGGTCGTTTTTTTTTTTTTTTTTAAACAATATGTTTATTGGTATTTTCTTTTTTTTTCAGTTTTACAGCATCAGTTCAACAGTTCAACAACCATACAAAAGGAAATGCTGCCAACTGCCCCCCCTCCCCCCTCCCCGAGTTACAGAAAAATAGATACAAAATAAACCACCCCCCCCCCCTAAAATAAAAATAAAAAATCATTATAAACAAAAAGAAAACTTCTAGGCCAGACCCCCCCTCCCCTCCCCCAGACTAGGACCTCAACAAATTAAGTTTTTTCTTTTTTTACACATTTTGAGAATTTAGTAAACCCAGTTACACCCGTCTAACAGGTGCCCATACTTCTATACCAAACAAATAAATATCTAACGTTACATCTTTTCTCTTCAAAGAGCAACTAATAACATTTACAGTATCATTCATTGCAATATATACCCATCAGAAAGACAAAAGGGAGCTTCAATACTGTGGTAGTTTTGAATGGGGTAAAGATCAGTAAGGCTAAAGATGGCGGCAACAATGAAACTACTTGCTTTAAAATAAACATAGTGGGGAAATAATTGGCTTAAATGTCATGTGATTTTATATTGAGTAACAGTATAATTGACTGCATCTTGAGGTGAAATTGGAGTTTCTATTGGTGCCAAAAGGCTGGGAATTGCACAGTGAGCGATTGCCCCATAACAAGGGACTCGTTTGCATGACTCCCCAATGCAAACATAATAGGGGTGTGGTTTTGTTCGTCCCCATTATCAAGATGGCAGCAGAGTGAACCGACTTCTCTTTAGACAGACTTTGAGTGCGCTATACTCAGGGCAGTGTTGTAGTCGAGTCACTAAATCTCGGGTCCGAGTCGAGTCTCGAGTCCCCCAGTGTTCGAGTCCAAGTCCGAGTCACCAAAGAAGAGCCAGAGTCAAGTCAGAGTCGAGTCCCCATTACCCTAGTCCGAGTCCAAGTAATCAACGCCTCTTTAGGCATCTTATTAAGTACTGAACATGAGGGTATCGACGTGAATCCGCATGTAGGTGGAACTGAACACGCGTGTCTGACCTTGTACGGAATTAAATAACGTTACGGTATTAATATAGCCATCGATATCTTATGCCAAATGATTAGGGTCTATTACAAAAAAAAATACATATAACTGTATTTATCAATTAACAAGTCTGATTCCTCCTCGGCACCTTCTGAGTCCATGTCCAAGTCCGAGTCATCAGTGCTCAAGTCCAAGTCGAGTCACGAGTCCTGAAAATCAGGACTTACAAATTGTGAACAACAAGTCAGCAGGAAGGTTGGAACTCTGGCAGTTAAGGGTCAGTGGCATTGTTATAGTGTAAAACTTGAGTGTGACATTGACATATTACTGTAGCATGACAGGTAGTAGTATAAGTATAGTAGCATAGCAGTAAGGTACATAATAGTAAGAAGACTGTATCTGTATAATATTATAGAAATAATATAGTGTATGTGAATTCTGTTTAATTAAGGGTGGATTTACCCTCATCTTCTGGCAGCCTTGTTCTGTAAGGCCCAACATTTAGTTTTAGAAGCCAAGGTCCGTATAACTGCCTCCTGGATCATGACACCACTATCTTTGCTGGTGCCAGTGGTATGTTGTATTGGTTTCTGGATTCACTGGTTCCCTGGATCCGGTAATAGTTGGGGACCAACATTTGGCTATAATTCGCTGATAATAAACTGAGAGATGCTTTTATGACGGCATGAACATTTTCCTAGGAGGTCACTGACATTTAGCCCTGAATCCTGATGAAGGGATGCTCTAATTGTCAGCCTTTATTCTTGTCTTTATTATTATTTTTTTTTTACCACAAATTAAATGTCAAGACATCTGTAACAAATAGCATTCAATTTGAAAATGTACTTATCATAGTTGCAAAGCACAATGCAGCAGTTTGAATATCAGACCTGGTCACCTGGTCAAAAGCAGATATCAGAAAATATATACATTTGCAATGCAACGCTTTGTGACTACATCTCCCAGCATGCATTTCTCTTGGCTACGCGTGTAAACCGCGCAAAAGCCCTCTTCACAAAATGAGGCCCACGCTACGATGCCAGTCATTATAAAAATCGTATAAACTATGTTTGTGTTTAATAATCATTCGATATTTTCTTATTGGCTTCAGACATGTGAGATATCCTTACATGCCCTTGATAGACTGACGTGTTTTCTGTAATAATAATAATAATAATAATAAGTATCGACAGTAGTCAGGCGTTTGACCAGGGCAGCTCCACTGCGTTCTAACTTCTCCTGACTAACCGCTGCTTGTTGTGTTTTCCTGGCAGCTAGCTAGCTCGTCGTGTTCAACGACTCAGTCTTTATTAATCTATATACGTATATTTTCAACGAGGCGTCTTGCCTTTTGTCAACACAGTCTGTTATATTATTTATTTATATTCAAAACGCAACACTGAAGTTATGAGTAAACGCGAAGGTACGTTCTTTAATACGTTTCTGCAGTACCGTACCTGCCTTAGCTAATAACAATAACTGTTAGTAGCCCTTGCACGAGCTGACATGTGAGATAGACAGACCAATGTACAGTTTCTTCGTAAAATGTATATACTCTCTCTTTTTTAGACTCTTTTTGTATCACAAACAGTACTGTATTTGTAGATCTGGTATGTCATAAATGTATAGATGTAGCAATACTGTCTATCTGTATGTCATTCATATTATGTTATGATGAATTGAAAATTGGGGACCCTGATGTAAACAAGACGAAAGTCTTTCTCTGGTCTGCATCCCCTTGATTGATTGATTGATTGAATTGATTGATTGAATTGATTGATTGATTGATTGATAACCCAACCCCCTCCAATGTACAGTCATTTACCTAGTATGGTTTTGTCAATAGTCCAATGTACAATTTTGTTTGTTTGTACAGAGTCTCCCCCCCCTCAATGTACAGTTTTGCTTGCTTATACAGTGTGCCCCCCCCCCCCCCCCCCAACCACCTCCAATGTAAATTACCCAGTATGGTTGTCAATATCCCAGTGTACCCAACCCCCCCCACCCAACCTCCTCCAATGTACAGTTTCTACGTCAAATGTATATACTCCCTTTTCTTGACTCCTTCTGTATCACAAACAGTACTGTATTTGCAAATCTGGTATGTCATAAATGTATAGATGTAGCAGTACTGACTATCTGTATGTCATGTATGTCATATATGTCCTGATGAATTGAAAATGGGGGACCCTGGTGGAAACAAGACGAAAGTCTTTCTCTGGTCTGCATCCCCTTAACAATTGTGTGTATTGAGCTGTACTGTATTGTACCCATTCTGCAATCTGTTAATAAAGTTTTCAATCAATCAATCAAAGTCCCCCATTTTCAATTCATATAGACATTTATGACATACACAACATACATGACATTTATGGCATAGGGACATATAGGTATTTAGTACTTTATACAGTACTGTTTCATCAAGACATTTAATTATGACATACAAGTCAAATATACAGTACTGTTTTAAGAGAAGGAGATCATAAAACATTGATTGTCTTTATCATAAAACATTGTACATTGGAGGGGGGAGGGTTGGACATTTACCGGGGCCAGTTTCCAATTGCAACCACCCGTAGGTGCTCTTTGAGAGGGGTTTTGAACACGTTGCAAAAAAAAAACTGGCACCCGAAAGGGATAATTTTGTCAAATGACATGCTTTGTAGTTTGCACACAATGTTTGTTTTTCTTCCATCATGGCTGCCTGTAACCATTGGTAACCACTCTGGAAAGAAAACGCCTTTCTGGCGAATTATATGTTGCCGTAAGAGTATGTAAAACATTGGTCAATTATATTTACTGGTCCACCGCGACTTGTTTACAATACCCTGTAATAAAACAACATTTTAATTATCATAATATCAACACATAGTAAACCATTGTCTCCTTCAACATGAAGGGAGTAAGGGACAATGAACAGCATTCGAAACATTCTGTGCAAAACCTCAAATCATTCCCATAAACGGCAGTGGTAGTTGACGAGCGCACTGCTGAGAGGAAGTGGCCGACTTATACCTAGAACACATTCCATTCTGCTGAGAGGAAGTGGCCGACTTATACCTAGAACACATTCCATTCTGCTGAGAGGAAGTGGCCGACTTATACCTAGAACACATTCCATTCTGCTGAGAGGAAGTGGCCAACTTATACCTAGAACACATTCCATTCTGCTGAGAGGAAGTGGCCGACTTATACCTAGAACACATTCCATTCTGCTGAGAGGAAGTGGCCGACTTATACCTAGAACACATTCCATTCTGCTGAGAGGAAGTGGCCAACTTATACCTAGAACACATTCCATTCTGCTGAGAGGAAGTGGCCAACTTATACCTAGAACACATTCCATTCTGCTGAGAGGAAGTGGCCAACTTATACCTAGAACACATTCCATTCTGCTGAGAGGAAGTGGCCGACTTATACCTAGAACACATTCCATTCTGCTGAGAGGAAGTGGCCAACTTATACCTAGAACACATTCCATTCTGCTGAGAGGAAGTGGCCGACTTATACCTAGAACACATTCCATTCTGCTGAGAGGAAGTGGCCAACTTATACCTAGAACACATTCCATTCTGCTGAGAGGAAGTGGCCAACTTATACCTAGAACACATTCCATTCTGCTGAGAGGAAGTGGCCGACTTATACCTAGAACACATTCCATTCTGCTGAGAGGAAGTGGCCAACTTATACCTAGAACACATTCCATTCTGCTGAGAGGAAGTGGCCAACTTATACCTAGAACACATTCCATTCTGCTGAGAGGAAGTGGCCGACTTATACCTAGAACACATTCCATTCTGCTGAGAGGAAGTGGCCAACTTATACCTAGAACACATTCCATTCTGCTGAGAGGAAGTGGCCAACTTATACCTAGAACACATTCCATTCCAAGTCAGCAGTTGGACACTCCCGGTTGGGGAGGTCGGCATTATGACCTCGGTGCATTCCCATCATGTCCAGCTGAGAAACAGAGGGAGGAAAACCTCGTCAAATAAAACCTGCACGGACTACAACATATGACGTATTTTTGGAATTCGAAGCTTCGGGGCCGAGATTCAATTTTAATTCGGAAAAAAAAAAGAATGTTGTGGGACTTGTACAGCACTTTGTTCAACTTTGTCAGTGCTGTAAAGTTTAAACCTTTCTAAATCTTAGACAAACGAAACACTTTGCTTTCATGAAATATTGTAAGCCGTCATTTGAGGCTTTATAAAAGCAGCACAATGAACACAAATCTGTCAGTGCCGAGTCCAACCTCATCTTAAATAACAAACAGCATTGCTTGTTGTAGTTAACAAAGAGAGGCAGAGTTGATTTTGCACACAACATTTTTTTTTTTGAAATAATCTTTTCTATATATTTTTTTTATAGAATTTTATTTTCATATTCGAATCCCATGCCCATCGAACGAAGCTTCGAAGTATAAGACAGCCCTATGACGTATAATCATGCCAGTTAGGGTACCACCTTGTGTACACTGTACCTTGTGTACACTGTTTACTTTCACTCTTACTCATATTCAGATTGATGGGGCATACAGACCCTCATCTGCACCTTTGTTTACACTGTAATTTTTTTTATTAAATGTTTATATTCAGATCAAATTGTATTGCCTAATATCTATGTATTTCTACCCTGCCCATACCTGTACCTCCCGGCCCCTCCCACATGCTGCCCCAATTTCCCCAAGGGGATCAATAAAGGAATGTCTTATCTTATATGTAGTTTATCTAAAGGAGAATCACGGACCCTGGCCAGAAGCTGGTGTTTGTGTGTGTCGATGGTTTCTCTGTTGAGTCAGCCAACCACGTCTGGTACTGATGAGAATCCAGCTTTAATTGTCTTCTAAAGATTACAAACATGTTAAAACAATGTTGTTGTTTACAATACAATGTATGCTGCCGTGTTGATAATTGCGGAGTTGAGAGATCATGCCTGAGTTTCCTACTTGAACTTTGAGGGCCGTTCAATTGCATTTTTCTCTATTAGTAGGATGTCGGATATACTATTAGCTCTGTGTTTTTCGTCGACGTCATCTTATACAAATACTCTTGCTTCTGCTTCTGCGTTCAATGCATTGTGCACAGATCTTTTGAGTTGAAAATGATCATAGAGTTGGTTCTCAAAACATGAAATAGTCTGTCTCCATGGCTCTCATTTACATTTAGTCATTTAGCTGAACGCTTTTATCCAAAGCGACTTACAAGTTCTGTACAACAAGTCAGCAGGAAGGGCACAACTCTGGCAGTTAAGGGTCAGTAACAACATTGTATGTAACAACTTGAGTGTATAGACATATTAGCGTAGTAGTATAGGTAAGGTAGATTACTTTGTAGGAAAGTGCAAAATAGTAAAAGACAGTACAAAGGTTATTATATTTTGAACATTTTATAAAAAAAAATTATATTGATTGAAGAAGTGGGTTTTTAGTCGACTGCGGAAAATTGGGCGGGTTTCGGCTGTCCTGACTGTGGTGGGAACTTCGCTCCGCCATTGTGGAGCGAGGACCGAGAAATAGCCTGCTTCTCTTTGATGACTCTCCACATTCACAGCTGCAGTGAGCATTAGAACTGGGCAGGATCTTGCCTTGCATACCTGGTTAGACTATAATTGCCATCTGCTGTCTTTTCACGTGGAGAAACTCCAGAGACATGGGGCCTACTGGAAGAAATCACTTGACTATGTGAAAGTAACAAAAGGCACGGACATTTGATGGTAAATCAAACCATTGTTACTCAGTTGAAAGAGTTGTACCCTTCGTGATGACTTGTCGTACAAAACGTGTAAGTCGCTTTGGATAAAAGAGTCGGCTAAATGACCCAATGTAAAATGTAATATGCTTTATAACCTATACGGCTCACATTCACCCATTCACTCAACCGTTCACATACTGACGGCGGAGGCGACCGACCATGCAAGGTGCCAACCTGCTCATCTGCTCAGTGTCTTGCTCAAGGACACTTCGACACGCTGCCGGGAGGAGCCAGAATCGAACCGGGAACCTTCAGATTACCAGACGACCGCTCTACTACCTCTGTCGCACGGTTTCATCCAGACTGTCCGTTGAGACTTCTGGAGCCAAAACAACATCATTGTTTATAGCAGTTAAGGGTCTACACCCTGCCTTGCCTACACTACTCGGTTTGACTAATATGAAGCTACCACCTTACCCTGACTTGGCTTTAGTTACCGTACTTTTCGCACTATAAGCCGCATCTGAATATAAGCCGCAGCAGCTAAATTGAATGATGTGTACATACCGGTATATAAGCCGCACTGGACTATAAACCGCAGGTGTTTTAATGTTTAATTACCATATGTAATTAGCATTGGGACACAATACTGTCGGACAAATAACAAGAATTAACTAATTTACAAGTTGTATTAAGTTTAGCAAATAAGGGAACAGATGAATAACATTTCAATGCAGTCAAAAAAGCAATATTTAGATTTTTACATTTTCAGTTTTGGTCACGTCGAGTCACATATAAGCCGCACCGTTATATAAGCCGCAGGGTCGAAAAATGGGGGGAAAAGCCGCGGCTTATAGTCCGAAAAGTACGGTAAGTCTGACAATAAGACGAGATAAGATATTCCTTCATTGATCCCCTTGAATTTCCCCAAGGCAATTAATTTAGGAACACTTGACTTACAATGTGGGCGTCATAGCAACATGGGGGGGAGGGGACTGGAGGTACAGGTATGGGCAGGGTCATAGAAGAAAGACATAAATATAGGCAATAAAACAAAATATTAATATAAAAATATGAGAAAAATAAACTGTAAACAATATAATTAACTCGGACCAAAAAAGTCCAATTAGCAGTGGTGCAGCAGAACCATTTCACGACGTTGATATTTCAGCAACATAACCTGATTGTCTTCCTCCTCATACCAGGTGAGGGATGTTTGCGGAGAAAGACTGGGCAGGAGGGTGACCAGAGCGCCGACCTGTCCTCACCTGTCCTCGCTGCCTTCAGAGGTAGGTTACTGGTAGCAGGTTAGACCACTCCTGTATATGGCTAGTCTATATATATGGCTATAGGGCTGCTTGATTGTGGCAAAAATCATTATCGCGATCAATATTGGGATCACGATTATTTAACACGATTACTCACTGACAGTGGATTTCCTTGAACTTTAAATATGATTCAACTGAAAAACTAAAACTTGACCTGGTTTAAAAACATGACTTGAATATAAAAAAAAACATGACCTGACTTAAAAACATGACCTGGTTTAAAAACATTACCTAGCTTAAAAACATGAATTAGCTTAAAACATGACCTAGTTTAAATGACCTAACTTAAAAACACAACCTGGTTTAAAAACATGACCTGGTTTAAAAACATGACCTGACTTAAAAACATGACCTGGTTTAAAAACACAACCTGGTTTAAAAACATGACCTGGTTTAAAAACATGACCTGACTTAAAAACATGACCTGGTTTAAAAACATGACCTGGTTTAAAAACATGACCTGACTTAAAAACACGACCTGGTTTAAAAACATTACCTGGTTTAAAAACATGACCTGGTTTAAAAACATGACCTGGTTTAAAAACATGACCTGACTTAAAAACATGACCTGGTTTAAAAACATTACCTAGTTTAAAAACATGACCTGGTTTAAAAACATGACCTGGTTTAAAAACATGACCTGGTTTAAAAACATGACCTGGTTTAAAAAGATGAACTAGTTTAAAAACATGAACTAGCTCAAAAACATGACCTGGTTTAAAAACATGAACTAGCTTAAAAACATGACCTGACTTAAAAACATGACCTGGTTTAAAAACATGACCTAACTTAAAAAGATGAACTAGCTTAAAAACATGACCTAGTTTAAAAACATGAACTAGCTTAAAAACATGACCTGATTTAAAAACATGAACTAGCTTAAAAACATGAACTAGCTTAAAAACATGACCTGATTTTAAAACATGACTTGCCTTAAAAACACGACCTGATTTAAAAACATGAACTAGCTTAAAAACATGAACTAGCTTAAAAACATGACCTGATTTTAAAACATGACTTGCCTTAAAAACACGACCTAGTTTAAAAACCTCAGGCACCCCCAAAAGTGGCCATTTTTAAACTTGAATTTGAGGACTGCATACTTTCTTTGCAAACCAAAATACTATACTTTATACTTATAGCACATGCATGAGCCTGGTCTCTTTTGAAAGATAACATTCTGAAGTAGTTTCTGATACAATAAAGAAAATTAACTTTTAGTGCTAATGAAATAGAGTAACATAGGTCTGAACTTGAGTTGAAGTTGAACTTGTGTACTCACGTTTTTCTGTAGTAGTTGCAATATGCAAAAGTATATTTCCAAAAAAAAAATGGCATGGCTGAAAAAACATGACAAACATCATATATAATTTGCACAATATCTTTAGTGAATATGCTTAAGACGGAGTAAATAGCGGCCGCAAATCACACGCAGTTAAGGGTGCTATTAGCGGGCAGCGGGCGCAATCCATTCTTTGTGAAATCGCCCCTATGTTAGTCAATTACTGATGCTTTTTGTTTGTGTTTTCATGCTGAATTTGTTATTTCCGGAAAAATTCTAACCATATCTCTGGGAAGCACTGGATTTAAAGAGGGCCCTCTACGTGACCGGCATGTGAGAAACACAATCGTACAGATTTGTTGATTAAATCAAATAATGGATTAGTATGCAGCACGATAAGGATCTTCTGTAGTGGAGGACAGCCCTGCTGATACCGGGCCATCAGAAATACAAACTGAACGTGAACTCGTACGGTTGCTGTCTTTGTTATTGTAGAGACACGGATACACAATGTAACGGATCAAATGTTCTCTTAGTTTTTCAGCGGGAGCTCGACATCAAACATGACAAACATGAACGTCTTGTCAAGATCAGTCGTGACGTCACCATCGACAGCAAGAGGACCATATTTCTTCTGCACCGAGTGACCAGGTATATCTGCATTTTTTTGTTAAAAAAACGTTCAGGCATACAATTTCACATATCGTCAGTCTCATACGATAATTGCCTAAGTAATATGTTTGCCAAATTGAGATTTCTGCCTAAATCTGCTGCATCGCCCTGGCTTAGTGCCTATGTCCTCAGCCAATCAGAACGCTTGTTACGTTCAAAAATCCTCATCTGCCTAACTGACTCGTGTGACTTGTGCATTTTAACGTTACATACACAGATGGCGATCGCATGACTTAGGCGAGTATAACAACTGCCTTAGTGTATGACATGTATGTATATACGAGGAAAAAATCACAACATATTTTGTTTAAAAGTCACCTTATTTTGTTACGCAATGGTTGTTGTGTTTTTTTGTATTTTTGCAAACTTGTTGATACACCTAGTGGAACTTATTTTCAAAATATAAAATAAAAACTCGTACACATTTGCTGGAAAGTTCTTTTTTTCTTCTTTTCCAAAAATCTTGAAAAATTACCGTTTCAAACCGGCAATTATCATATGAGGCTAACGATATGAGATATACTGCACTATGAAGTAGAGGGCTTGCTTTTTGTTTGTCTCGTTTGTAACGGTTTTGTGTTTTCGTTGTGTTTGTGTTGTACTCGTGCCATGTATGACTTAGTCCACATTGCAGCCGGCTTGTGGGAGGCAAGAAACAGCGTTCGTGACAGGGGAGGGTTGAATTGGATGATACGAAATTGGGATGGGAGAAAATATAGAAAATGGGAGAAAAAGTGGATAAAAAAAAGAGAGGACTAAAAACCTACCTCTTCACCAAAGCTTTCTCTTAGTTTTAAGTTTTTTTTGTATGTTTTAATGCCTTGTTCTATGCCTATGCCTATGTTGAAGCCTCACCAGCCTATGTTTTTTTTTACCCTGTAGCACTTTGAGATTTAGTTCCAAATGTAAAGTGCACTACAAATTAAATTTATTATTATTATTACTTATTAGGGATGTTCGATATTGACTTTTTTTTTTACAGATATCCGATATACTGATATTGTCCAACTCTTAATTTCCGATACCGATATCAACCGATACCGATATATGCAGGGTCCCCCCCCCCCCCCCCCCCCCCCCAAAAACGGAATAATTTCAGGTAATTAACATTACATATCTCTTGTTGTGGAATTAACACAACATTATGCATACTTTTGACAATAAATAAAATAAGAATTTGTTCTTACCTGCTTGCCTGGGTAAATAAAGGTTAAATAAATGTAAATTTTTTTTTTTGAAAACCAATACCGATCATTTCCGATATTACATTTTAATGCCAATATCGGACATCCCTAATTATTATTATGTAAAAAGAAAATGACAAAATGTGAGACATGAGGGCGTCAGCAGGGGGATGGATCCAGGTTAGTGTTGCTGCCATAATTCAAGCATCACATCTTGACTTTATTATCATTACACATGATATTCTCCAACTAGACTCTGTGCTTCCTCCTTGGTCCCACAGCGTACCGAATCCAGACGATATTCTGGCCGAGTCGGACGTGAAGCTGGACGGAGTGAGGCAGAAGATTGGTCTGATCGCTGAGGAGCTGAGAGGAGAGGACATCTTTCAGTTCCACAGAGCCTACACGCCTGGTGAGTCTTCATACACCTGGTCCACAGAGCCTACCCACAGGCCTGGTGAGTCTTCATACACCTGGTCCACAGAGCCTACACACAGACCTGGTGAGTCTTCATACACCTGGTCCACAGAGCCTACACACAGGCCTGGTGAGTCTTCATACACCTGGTCCACAGAGCCTACCCACAGGCCTGGTGAGTCTTCATACACCTGGTCCACAGAGCCTACACACAGACCTGGTGAGTCTTCATACACCTGGTCCACAGAGCCTACACACAGACCTGGTGAGTCTTCATACACCTGGTCCACAGAGCCTACACACAGGCCTGGTGAGTCTTCATACACCTGGTCCACAGAGCCTACACACACAGACCTGGTGAGTCTTCATACACCTGGTCCACAGAGCCTACACACAGGCCTGGTGAGTCTTCATACACCTGGTCCACAGAGCCTACACACACAGGCCTGGTGAGTCTTCATACACCTGGTCCACAGAGCCTACACACACAGGCCTGATGAGTCTTCATACACCTGGTCCACAGAGCCTACACACAGGCCTGGTGAGTCTTCATACACCTGGTCCACAGAGCCTACACACAGACCTGGTGAGTCTTCATACACCTGGTCCACAGAGCCTACACACAGACCTGGTGAGTCTTCATACACCTGGTCCACAGAGCCTACACACAGACCTGGTGAGTCTTCATACACCTGGTCCACAGAGCCTACACACACGCCTGGTGAGTCTTCATACACCTGGTCCACAGAGCCTACACACAGACCTGGTGAGTCTTCATACACCTGGTCCACAGAGCCTACACACAGACCTGGTGAGTCTTCATACACCTGGTCCACAGAGCCTACACACAGACCTGGTGAGTCTTCATACACCTGGTCCACAGAGCCTACACACAGGCCTGGTGAGTCTTCATACACCTGGTCCACAGAGCCTACACACACAGGCCTGGTGAGTCTTCATACACCTGGTCCACAGAGCCTACACACAGGCCTGGTGAGTCTTCATACACCTGGTCCACAGAGCCTACACACACAGACCTGGTGAGTCTTCATACACCTGGTCCACAGAGCCTACACACAGGCCTGGTGAGTCTTCATACACCTGGTCCACAGAGCCTACACACAGGCCTGGTGAGTCTTCATACACCTGGTCCACAGAGCCTACACACACAGGCCTGGTGAGTCTTCATACACCTGGTCTATGCTAACTAGGAATGAATTATTCATTATTATTATCTTATTATTATTACATGGCGTTTTAACATTCGCCGAAATGCTTGATTGTGATTGGTCAATAGCCCCTGACAGCGGTGAATTATTTTTCGATAACCACCGGTGATTATTGTTTTTCGCAGCTGGAGTAATCAAGCCCACGGACACACACTGTTTCAGTGCAATCAGACACACCTGCCGGGCTGCCGCCGGCGATAATAATAATCACTTTATTTGGGCTGACAGAGCCACAGAACAACTGCGTCTGCATTTGATCTCGTCTTGTCGATTTTGTCAAATGAATTAGGTATATTGTTAGTAAGTTAGCCATGAAATAAGCGGGATAATGTATAGCTATACTCGGTCATCATCGCAAAATAATTTACCTTCACTGACGTTTAAAACACCTCTGCGAGGCGCCTCGGTGTTCTAAACTCCGTGTCGGTCAATTATTTTGCGACAATGACCTCGTAGCTATATACATTATCCCTTACTTAATCAGCTCACAATAAACAAATAACAATAAACTGAAAAAATTGCAAATTGCATTGAGCTTTTTCATTAGAAACACTGCCACAAGAATATTTATCATTATATATATGATGATTTGCACCACCTCTTCTACCTCGTGATTATATATAATATATATCATTATATATCGGCCGCCCTGCATTGACATCGACCATTGAGAAACCGGACTACGCCGCTTACCGCTGACTAGGGATGGGTACCGAATTCGGTACTTTTGAGGTACCGAACCGAAACACGTCGGTACTACCGAGTATCGAATCAAGTGAGAAACCCAAAAAAAATGTATTTTATTAAAATGTTTTTTTTTTTTTTTTTTTTTTACTTTTTTCTTTTCATGTCAACGTTCACACGCACAATATATGCTTACCTAGGATTTGACTTGATTCAACAACAAAGCAGTCGGAGCAATGACAAGCCGAAAACTGTCTAAATTGTAGTTATTTGAAGTTTTTTTTTTTTTTTTACGACTGAGGTAGGTAAATAAAATTTCTTGAGACTAAAGTACAGAAAAAAGGTACCGTTGGGTACCGGTATCGGTTCAAATGTGAAAGGTACCCATCCTTACCGCTGACCCTCCATCATCCTCGGTAACGCACAATCGTTGAGGAATACAGTTGACGAGCTCCAGGCGAACGTAAGATGCATACCTGAAGACAAGAAATAATGCTCGTGTGATCGCACTGTCTGAGACGTGGTTAAAAGACCATGACTCGAGCGAGGATTATGAAATCGATGGCTTTGGACCAGTGATGCCGGTAACGCGTTACTAAGTAACGCGTTATTGTAATCTGATTACTTTCCCCCGAAAATAGTAATCTAACGCGTTAATCTTTAAAAGCCAGTAATCTGATTGCAGTTACTTGTCCAAGTGGCTGTGCATTACTATTTCGTTACTATCTCATCATAAATTCATAATGCAGGCGGAATGCAGTATTTTATTTCGTTTTCGACAGTCAAAAATACATTTTGAGCTGTTTTTCTTTTGGGAGTGACGTAGTGTGGCAGTGAAAGGGTTACACAAGAATGTGTCCCGCGGGCCGCGGCGTGACTGGACACTCTGTCTGTGAGTGACTCTGCTTTGGTACAATCACATTCCCCATCCACAGTCTGCGAATCAGAGGCAGAGTAGGGCGGGTCTTCACAGCACGTCATGTGACATATGCGCCAATCGTGTGACAGCAGGGCTCCGTCGTCGGAGAATTCCACCCCAAAACGCTTGGCAAAATTAAAAGTGAGTTTCTGTTCAGACTTCCATCCCAAAACGCTCGTCAGTCACTACTTCACGTTCATATGCGGAGGAAACAAAATACTGTCTACCGCTAAAAACAGCACATCCAATTGCATTGAAAGCATCTGGAATCACAACACTAGCCGACGCTTCGACTAGTAGGTACAGGAGGACTCGGAGGCCAGCCAAACAGCAAAAGAGAGAGATTGTTTCTTTCCCTTTTGATTAATGTATATTTGATGGTGGCAGAGCAAAAGCTCTTATTTGCCAGATTTACAGTTAATTTACATGTTAAAGAGAGACTGATTGTATGTTTATAGAGAGACATTTATAAAAACAATTTAATAGTTACAGTTGATATAATTGAATAGTTCAGCCTGCATTTGTTAGATGTGAATGGATACACTGGTTTTGTAAAACCACTGGCTGGCTGCTCTAATGCTGTGAGCATCATAGACTGTTGCTTTACCATACTTGATGGTACAGAAGCTGAAGCACTAGTTTAACAATTTACGTTATGTGCAGAGAAACAAGTTAAAAACAATTTATGCACTTTCAATAAAGCGTTTAAAAAAAACGGTTGGGGGAACGACGACGACTTCGTAACCTAGTTACTTTCAAAGTAACTAAGTTACTCTGATAATCAAGTAATCAGTAAAGTAACTTGGATTACTTTTTAAAGGAGTAATCAATAATCAGTAATCGGATTACTTTTACAAGTAATCTGTGGCATCACTGCTTTGGACAGCCCCTTCAGCTTGACCGCAACCGCACGGATAACCAGCAAAACAGCGGGAAGGGGGCGTGTGCTTGTATGTGAACCCAAACTCGTGTAAGACCGTCATAGTGAGGGAATCTATCTGCACCTTCACTGATATCGAACTTTTATCTGTTTTATTGCGCCCGTTTAAAAAAATCAACTACAAAGGGGCAGTCTTAGATAATCGTCTAATGAAACATACAAAAGCACAAAGTTCTGTTAAACCGAAATACTCGCGTCAACTACAAGTACCTAAAACCTTTACCCCAAAGTAAAATACTTGAGTAAAAGGGCTTTAACCCTTTCACTGCCACACTACAGAAGGTTAACCCTTTTCACTACCACACTGCGTCTGTAGTGTGGTAGTGAAAGGTTAACCGTCTGTAGTGTGGTAGTGAAAGGGTTAACCATTTGGTAGTGTGGCAGTGAAAGGGTTAACCTTCCGTATTGTCGCAGTGAAAGGGGTTAACCATTTGGTTAGTGTGACAGTGAAAGGGTTAATGGCTTCCCTAGTAGTGGCGTCACTAATTGACGACATGATTGTGTGAGAGTGAGCCACGATACCGGCCTGGATGCGATGGGACACACCCTCCTGATGATAAAAAGCCCTTTTCCCACTAGAATCGAGAATATCAAGTTATTGTTGATTGTAGCCCAACTGTCTGCGACGTTGTGGAGGAGAACATTAGCGGGACTGAGAGCTGGCTGTTATCTGGCAGCTAGGGAAGTCGTTTTTTTAGATTGCGGTCATTCAGGAACCTCTGCTTGCGACGTGACAACTGGCAGTTCCCACCAATTGGAGTTTTTTTTTTTTTTTTTTCCATCATCTTTATTAGATTTGGAGACTCATCGTATACAGGCTCTCTGGGCCTGCGGCTGGTGCTGTTGAGCAGGAGTCTCCGGTCAGCCTTAATGGCGCCGTTTGTGTTTTTCATGGGAAAAAAGGGCCTTTTAAAGATATTGTGGGCAGAAAGTGAAGGTAATTGCAGCAGATAACAGGGCACTGCAGCGCTCATGAGCCACTTAGAGCTGAAATGGATGGAAGGAGTTTTTGGTAGTGAATTTAATAACTGTATAAAGAGTTATCTCTCATCTTCTCATACTGTCTCTTAGTGCATCTAGCAGAATCCATTAGCATCGGTTTGTATTTAGCCAAATCAATCGTCCAGGGCAGCGCTGAGCATAACATGACACTTTCCATCATGAAAGTGGTGTTGTTGTTGTTGTAAATAGTTGGCCAATGGGATTAAAGAATAAAGTAATGTAAATGGATTCATTTTAAATTTAGTTAGCTGACGCTTTTATCCAAAGCGACTTACAGATTGTGAACAACAAGTCAGCAGGAAGGGTACATCTCTGGCAGCTAAGGGTCAGTCGCATTGTTCGTCAAATAGTGTCGAACTTGATTGTTACACTCTTGAGTGCATAGTAGTAAAGACATATGAGCATGATATGTAGTAGTATAAGTATAGGAGTATAGACTATTAGCATATGTAGTAGTATAAGTATAGGAGTATAGACTATTAGCATGATATGTAGTAGTATAAGTATAGGAGTATAGACTATTAGCATATGTAGTAGTATAAGTATAGGAGTATAGACTATTAGCATGATAGGTGGTAGTATAAGTATAGTAGTATAGACATATATTAGCATGATAGGTAGTAGTATACGTATAGTAGTATAGACATATTAGCATGATAGGTAGTAGTATAAGTAGAGTAGCATAGTAGTATAGACATATTAGCCATAACAAAAAATGTGTTTGGTTCCTGTTGGTTGTCAGTTAAGGCCATGGGTAGGTAGGGAATTTATTTAATAATTTTTTTTATTAAAAAGAATTCCCACGGCGACTATGGATAGGGAATTTCTTTATTTAATTAAAATGTTCACGACAACATGGATGCATGTACTCTGCCAGCATGTTTAATATCCATAATACTAAAGGTTTGACTAAGATTTCTATGAAACTTTATTGTAAAAAAATTGTAATTGTAATTGTATTTTATTTTTTATTTTTTTTTTAAACAAACATAATAAACAAACATGACAACACTCGATAAGATATACAAGCATTATTAACAGTGCACATCCAATAAAATCACCATATAGTTAAATGTCTTATACAGGATATACCCCCAATACCTGCTATCTAATACCCTACACACATATGCTCTAGCTCGTACCCCCCCCTCCCGGACCCCCCATTGGATAATCCATCCATTATCCCTCGCTCCTAACCAGACATTACCATTATATGCTAGCTTTTATTTTCTCCACCACTTCTAACCACAATGTCATTTTGGATTCATTGAGACCCAAAATTCTTGCTGTAGATATTTCTTGATAAATCACATCGAGATATGTAATAATCCCGACCTTTCGGCACATTTTTTCCGGTTGAAACCATCGTGATGCTATCAGCTTTTTAGCCACTGTGATACCCGATAAAACCAATCTCTTTAGCTGTGGATGTACTGCACACTCAAAAACATCATTCAGCAGTAATACAGAGGGGTGTACAGGTATATCCCGAGTTAAGAGATTTGATAATTGCTGGGTCACCTCTTTCCAGAATATCTTAACTGGTGGGCAGTCCCAGTAGATGTGCATAAATGTCCCCTCGTCCCCATTTGTACATAAGGAGCATTTGGAGTCTTGTTTAAGAAAAAAAAGAAATTTTTAACTCGTAAAATAAATTGGGTCGCACCTAAATCGGCAGGGTCGGTCGGCAACCAGAACCAAACCATTTTTTAGGCCTTAGCATGATGGGTAGTAGTATACGTATAGTAGTATAGACATAGAGCATGATAGGTAGTAGTATAAGTATAGTAGTATAGACATAATTAGCATGATAGGTAGTTTGTATCACAAACAGTTAGGGCTGACCTTCAATTTTTTTTTTGGAATTCGAAGCTTCGGGGGCCGAGATTCGATTTTATTTCGAAGCTTCGAGATTAAAAAAAATAATAATTATAATTTACATTTTAATTTTTTTTTTATGTTGTGGGACTTGTACAGCACTTTGTTCAACTTTGTCAGTGCTGTAAAGTTTAAACCTTTTTAAATCTTAGACAAACAAAACACTTTGCTTTCATGAAATATTGTAAGCCGTCATTTGAGGCTTTATAAAAGCAGCACAATGAACACAAATCTGTCAGTGCAGCGTCCGACCTCATCTTAAATAACATTACTTGTTGTAGTTAACAAAGAGAGGCAGAGTTGATTTTGCACCAAAAAAATTATATATATATATATATATTTTTTTTTAATAATCGAATTTTATTTTCATATTCGAATCCCATGCCCATTGAACGAAGCTTCGAAGTATTTAAGACAGCCCTACTGTCAACTTCAGAGTTGTTGTACGTAATCAGAGCAGCATAGCTGGACCACATACCACTTTAACATAACCTTTAATAAGAGCAGCATAACTGGACCACACACCACTTTAACATAACCTTTAATCAGAGCAGCATAACTGGACCACATACCACTTTAACATAACCTTTAATCAGAGCAGCATAACTGGACCACATACCACTTTAACATAACCTTTAATCAGAGCAGCATAGCTGGACCACATACCACTTTAACATAACCTTTAATCAGAGCAGCATAACTGGACCACATACCACTTTAACATAACCTTTAATCAGAGCAGCATAACTGGACCACATACCACTTTAACATAACCTTTAATCAGAGCAGCACAGCTGGACCACATACCACTTTAACATAACCTTTAATCAGAGCAGCATAACTGGACCACGTACCACTTTAACACAACCTTTAATCAGAGCAGCATAACTGGACCACATACCACTTTAACATGACCTTTAATCAGAGCAGCATAACTGGACCACGTACCACTTTAACGTAACCTTTAATCAGAGCAGCATAGCTGGACCACATACCACTTTAACATAACCTTTAATCAGGGCGGCTAGGTGGTGTAGTGGGCAAGGCGCTCACCACCAATGCAGGAGACGCTGGGTTTGAGCCCAGCTCTCCGCATTGCTATCAGCTTGGCTGGTCGTTCATACTAATACAATTGGCAGTATTAGGGGGTGGGAAGCTGGTGGGTGCGGATCGGACGTTGTGGATAGCGACTCCTACAGGTCGGTTGGTGCGCCTGTGCAGCAGAATCAGGAAGCGACGGGGGCGGCGTGTCCCTCCCACGCAGACCCCCGTCACTGAGAGATCGCGCTGTGCAGGTGAAAAGATGCGACGGCTGCTTCCTCGAGTACCGGAGGGGACACGTGATGCAAGGCTTCGTCCACATTGCAGCCGGCTTGTGGGAGGCATGGTCTAACAGCGTTCGAGACAGGGGAGGGTAGAATTGGACGATACGAAATTGGGATGGGAGAAAAATTGAAAATGGGAGAAAAAAGTAGATGCAAAAAAAAACATAAACTTTAATCAGAGCAGCATAGCTGGACCACATACTAGTTTTACATTTATTTTATTTTATTTAACCTTTATTTATCCAGGCAAGCAATTAAGAACAAATTCTTATATAGGTCCATATAGGATGGTTTCCTGGCAGGGAACACAGGGAACACAGGAACCGAAGGCAACTCAAAAGCCTGTGTAACCGCTTCATGTCACATCCTGCCGGCGTCAGACGGGGCTCTGTTCTCTCGTGCCAACACCGTGCCTCTCCAGCTGTTGACTGTTTTTAGATGGCCTACTTGCGCTTTCCTGTCGGTGTTTCCTTAGGTACGCAGGGTTTCCCCCGGGAAAGTGGTCGGTGGAGGTGCTATGTGTGCCTCAGAGGAAGAGCGTTGCCCTCTGCAGATCCGGTGTTGATCTTAAAACCGCTATTGCCGACAACTGTGCCATGATACGTCTGCCATTGGTGCTTTTGAGCACCAGTTTTTGGTTTGGATATTGGGCACAACTCACAAAATTGCTATTCGATAGTCACTGGGAACTATTTGAATACTAATTCGAAAAATCGCACCCTAATTGAAAACTTTATAATTTCAAGTTTTGTTTTATTTGTCACGTATATGTCCTTCCTACGCTGAGGTGTGGTACCTTTTGCGCATTTACCACCTACCGGTGAATGCCTCACTGTTGCGGCTTTTCTGGGGTATAATAATGGGAATAATAAAATCACATCTAGAATTTGCCCACCCAGATGGTACCAAATCGTCCAATTTGGGGATTTGGCCCAAGGAAATATATATATTATTAGGGTTATAAAAGGAGCCCCAACCAAGTATTAAGTGCATATACTTTTCAGTAGGCTGACATTTCTGTAATATATATATATATATATTTTTGGTCTTATGTAATATTCAAATTTTCTTGGATACCGAATTTTGGGTTTTCATTAGCTGTAAGCCACAATCATCCACATTGAAAGGAATAAAGGCTTGAAATATTTCACTCTGTGTGTAAAGAATCTATATTATAATGTATGATTTTCACTTTTTGAATTGAATTACTGAAATAAATGAACTTTTCCTTGATATTCAAATGTATTGAGATGCGCCTGTATTTCTCATTCATGAACACATATAGCAACCGTTGTTTCTTCCAACATGGTGGACACAGGCATTCTAAACATTCTGTGAGTAATTGTGTTTAAAAATAATGACGACTAGGAACTTTTTCCTTTTATAATTATTATTGTAATAATATTTTTTGTTGTTGTTGATGGGATGGGACTATGCGTCTGTTTTTTGTTTGGATCACGAATTGGGCCTTTAAATGTACATGTATAATTTCAGTTTACATTTTGCGTTGCGTTCCGTGCCGCAGGAATCCAGGAGTATGTGGAGGCGGCGTCGTTCCAGCACTTCATCCGTCACCGCAGCCTCATCACCCTGGAGGAGATCAACGCCAGGCTGATCTTCACCAAGGAGGAGAAGGCAGACCCCACCAAGGAGGAGAAGGCAGACCCCACCAAGGAGAAGAAGGTAGACCCCACCAAGGAGGAGAAGGCAGACCCCACCAAGGAGGAGAAGGCAGACCCCACGGTACCTTTAGACGAGACATTCTTACTAGTTCAAGTTTCACGTTTTGTTTTTATTTGTCACATATATAAGGTACATGTACATTACAGTGAAATGCTTGGTTCTGTATTACTACTATGCACTTCAACACTGCACCACCCAAGTTTCAACACTTATTATTTAAATAGTTTTAATTGTTTTTTTAAGGTTCAACAACAACTATTGTGCAGGCTGTCCTGAATGGGTCTGAGATCGCTTGCGGCCGGTATTGCACATCCTTGCAATCTCTCTGGCTCCGCCTGTACCTCGATCTAAAAAGTCTGGTTTTCCTAGTCGGGGAGGAGTAACGTTTATAACACATGGATTGAGTAGAATCAAGTACCGTGGATTTATGTGCTTCCGTGGATTATGTTGGCAACACGATCGACATCAATACTTGGAATGGCGATCAGATAATTGGAATATTCTTTTTGCAGTACATCCTAGTCAAGGTAAGGGCTATATGTTTTCAATCTTGCGTTGATCCGATGCCTTCGTTGTGATCCGAAAGTGTTATTGTAACGTTACTCCACAACGTATGCCATTGGTGACGATCGAAGCATAGAACCCCCCCCCCCCCCACCCTTTCATGCATGCATGATGAAACATAATACCGATAATTTACCGTTGATTTCAGATTGATTGTTGATCCAAGCGAGGAATGGCACGGTTTCTAGTGACATGCACTAAACGCTGTTTAGCGGCGTTTCCTGGGATTACACAGAATTACTCTAAAACTATACTCATGCATTTGAATTTTTATTTATATAGCGTGTATAGGAACGAAACGCCAATCGATTATGTATAATATGCGTCGGGCCTATAACTCGCGTTCTAGGAATTACTGCTCTACACTCTAAAAACATATTTATATTTACGACGGTACTAACACGACAATGTATGAATGGAAAAATATAACGTTCCCACATCCGGAACGATAGCTACCCGATGTTGAATGGGCCATAGTAATGTCGATATAGCTGTAATATTTAAAAAGTTATAGCCCGGCAAAGAAGGTGACCGACTCCATAGGCTTACAGCACTGGCAGAGAGTGGTATAAGATGGGCAAACTGCGTGGCAGACAATGTGTTAAGATGCCTTCTAAAAATAGATTTCCCAAAACAATTACTCAAGCACTACTCTTAAGTAATTAATGCGAGTACTCTGGGAAAACATTACTCATGTCCATCCCTAGTTTAATATACGGTAGTACCGTGAGAAAGATGTTTACAAATTAAACAAATCTCCAAGGGAGGTTATGAAAATTGGGGGCTGCCAATTTAACACAAGTCTAGAATCTTTTCTTTTAAAAGGAATCACTCAAAAACACTTTCTGTGTTTTTTTCTCCTTGAGATGTATGTTGAAAATCAATCATCTCACAATTATTGTTGCGTTTCAGATCAAATCAAATACACTGATGAAGGCCTGTTGACTGAAATGTCGGTCTGGTCTTTCCACATTGTTAGTGAAGTAGCAAGAATGCACGTATGTGTGGAAATGCTTTCTTTCCAAGCGTTGGTTGACAGCATGTCAAATATCGAACAAACAAATAGGAACAAACAAATATCTACAGAATCGTTTCCATCTGTACTAAAAATGTTCATGATTAGTTTCAATTCGTTTAGTGTCATAAACTCCTGTAGGTATTTTACTAGGTGCTTGGAAAGAGCACTCTGCGTTGATTGGTTGGTTGGAAAGTGCACTCTGCGTTGATTGGTTGGTTGGTTTGTTTCGATCAATCTCTTCCACAGGCCCGATGGATCCACTCTACATCGGCCTCAGTTTTCCTATGCTTTTTTTTGTTCTTAGTTCTATTTATATAAAAAAGAAATCTACTTTTTCTCCTCCCTTTTTCTGTGATTTTTCTCCCCATCCCAATTTACCTCTCGTGCCAATGGACCTGTCTCAAAACCCTGCCCTCTTTTCTTGATCCTCCAATCACAGCTGTCGCTTACCTCTGACTTCCTCGTACAAACTGTTTGTACGAGGAAGTCAGAGGTAAGCGACAGCTGTGATTGGAGGATCAAGAAAAGGGGCAGGGTTTGAGACAGGTCTATTCTCCCTCCCCTGTCCTGATCGTTGCTCACATATGCCCCCCACTGGCCGGTTGTAGGGAGGATAGAAGCCTTGCATCACATGTCCCCTCCGATACACGTGGAGGCAGCCTGTCACATCTTTTCACCTGCCAGCGCGGACTCTCATTTTGGCGAGGTGTAACGTGTAGGAGGCTCACACTGCCCCCCCGCCATTTTTCCTGACTTTTGCTGTGCAGGCGTCCCCCAACCGACCTGTAGGAGTCGCTGTTCACAACGACCAGACTACCACCCATCGACTTCCTACCCGCTAACTCTGCCAATTGAGTTAGTATGACGGCCGGCCCAAGCCGGAGGCAATGCCGACAGCCGGATTCGAACCCGGTGTCTCTTGCGTTGGTGACGAGCGCAATGTCCGCTGCGCCACCCAGCCGCCCCTTATTTATTAAAATTGTTAACGATTTTCTTACATACCTTAGATACTATGTATGTATATATATATGTGCTTCATTACATATTCCAGTTATTTGCCTGTTCTATTCTCCATCCATCTATCATCCATAGCAACACTATATTATCACCGACATCCCGTTGATCCCCCCCTTTGAACAGCCCCTCTGAGGTTTCTCTCCTGTGGTGCTTTTATTCTTCTTTTTTTTCTGGATTTTTAGTGAGCCGTTCCTTATCTTCATTGGGGAAAGTCTGGGAGTGTGTCGCATATTTGGATTTTACGGTGTTTATTTGTTTTTGGTCTATTGTGATGTTTCTTCTTGACTTGTACAAGAAGATTTCTACAGCCCATGGGGGCTATTCCATGTGATCTCGGGCTATACAAATACATTTGATCACTTAGTTGGCCAAGCTGCAATGCTGGATTCAGTGCACGCTCTTCCGAGCACCTAGTGCTGGCACCCTTGTTGTTAACTGTTGATTTGACACATTATTGACCTTTATGGGACAACAAGGGTCTACTGAACTGGCTGATCTTAAAGGACCAGGCCAACCGTATGGGAAATGCGCTTACCGTCTTCACCAGAGTCGCACAAGAAGATAGATACCAATTTCCTCTCTGTGCGTTCAGTAGAAAGCTATCCGGCTGCAAGCTAGCCTAGCTTAGCACAAATGAATGGAAGCGGATACAGACCACTAGCCCTAGCTGTTGTCTCTCCCGGAGTTTTGAGCTAGACTAGTGGTCTGTATCCACTTCCATTCATTTGTGCTGTGCTAGGCTAGCTTGCAGCCGGATAGCTTTCTACTGAACGCACAGAGAGGAAATTGGTATCTTATCTTCTTGTCTGACGCTGGAGAAGATTTCCCATAATGTTGGCCTGTTCCTTTTTAAAGGGAAAGTTCAGATTTTTGGAACCCAAACTTTCTACTTTCTAAGGATGTAGGGTTGTGGATCAGTAGATCCTTTCTCAGCACAATCCATCTTTAGTCTGTGGCTGACTAGTCGGAACTAGTTGTACAGCATGGATTGTACCGAGAAAGGACTCTACCGCCGATCAACGTCATCATTGGTAAGTGGGTGCATAGCAGCATGGGGGGGGGGGGGAGGGGAGGTACAGGTATGGGCAGGGTAATAGAAAAAAGTCATAAATAATAGGCAATCAAATTAGATCTGAATGTAGAAATGTGAGAAAAATAAACCGTGTAAACAAAGGTGCAGATGAGGGTCTGTAAGCCCTATTGGTTATATTATACGTTACAATAAATATAGGCAATAAAAAGATTTGAATCTGAATATATATATACTAAAAAAAAAAAATAATTAACTATCCCTTTAATTTCCGCAATTGTTCCAGGGGTCACCCTCCGAGGACGTGCCACTGGAGGCCGGCCCCCCTCCTCCGGCGCCGCTGACCTTCCACGTGGGCCCCGCCGACTACCTGCTGGGCGTGGCCGACCTGACGGGCGAGCTGATGCGCATGTGCATCAGCAGCGTGGGCAACGGCGACATGGACACGCCCTTCCAGGTCAGCCAGTTCCTGCGGCAGATCCACGACGGCTTCTCGTACATCGGCAACACGGGGCCCTACGAGGTGTCCAAGAAGCTGCACACGCTGCGCCAGAGCCTGGGCAAGGTGGAGGACGCCTGCTATGCCCTGCGCGTCCGCGGCTCCGAGATCCCCAAGCACATGCTGGCCGACGTCTTCTGCTGCAGCCGGGGGGGGGAGGGGAGCGGCGGCGGCGCGCTCATGGACCGAGACGAAGGCGTGGCCTAATAACGCGCGGGACACACACACACACACACACACACACACACACACACACACACACACACACTACGCCTTCGGTTCTGTTTTTTGGGGGCCGATTTTAGGGACGCAACCAATACTGATGTTATGTTATGTTAAGAGTTATGTTATGTTAAGAGTAATAGTTGCCCCAAAACACATGGGACTTGTATAAACCACATGGGACTAGCATAAACCACATGGCACTAGCATAAACCACATGGCGGGACTAGCATAAACCACATGGGACTAGCATAAACCACATGGGACTAGCATAAACCACATGGGACTAGCATAAACCACATGGCACTAGCATAAACCACATGGGACTAGCATAAACCACATGGGACTATAGCTATTCAGACAGTCTGCCACCTCTGATTTGTCTGCTGAAATTTTGTCTCCTATTTCTAAACTGATATTGCCCGATTTAGTCTTTAATTTCTTACTGTATCCTACCTCTTTAAGTGTCCTCCAGAGTTTCCTTGAGTTGTTCCTATACTCTGTTATTTTTTCATTAAAAAAACCCTTCTTCGCCCCTTTAATCAAACTATTTACATAGTTTTTGTGTTTCTTTAAATCTAGGAAAGCCTGTTCTGTCCTGGACTTCTTAAATAGTTTAAAAAGATTGTTCCTTATTTTAATAGCTTTTAAAATGTCATCATTAATCCAGGGCTGTGTCCTCTGCTTTATCCTGACCATCTTCCTGGGTGCTAATCTGTCAACTACTTTAAGAAATGTTGTTTTGAAACCATCCCATGCTTGATCAACCTCTTTGCAGTGCATTACATGAGACCAGTCCACACCCGTTAAACCATCCAGGAGCATTTCCTTGCTGTAATTTTTTAAAGATCTGATTTTTATGTTGTTGTGACCCTCAAAATGACCCCTCTGCACCTTTCTGGTACAGAAAATTGCAAGGTGATCACTGAGTGCAAAATCAACAACGCCGCTGTTTGTTATCCTCTGTTTATCAGAGACCAGTATTAAGTCGATTATGGTCTGAGAAAGGGGGGTAACTCTGGTAGGTTCAGTGATGAGCTGGTGCAGGTCAAACAATTTACTATAATTCAGAAGGGACTTTAATCCAGAGCTCTTTTTAAGTAAATCAGTGTTGAAATCTCCCATGACAACAACTTCAGATTTCTCAAAATCAGTGCACTTGGAGCATATCTCCTCTAGATCAACATAAAAATTGCCCTGGTCTGGTGGCCTGTAACAGACTCCAAAAATAATTGGTTTGCTTTTGGGTAACAGAATATCAAGCCACATCGCTTCTACCGCGTCGTGTTCAAGATCTGATTTTATATTAAAACCAATGTCCGACCTAATATAAGCACACACACCTCCTCCGTTTCGGTTTCGATCTTTCCTTACAATTATATAGTTCTCAATCTCAATTTCGGAGTCGCTTATTGAACTGTCAAGCCAAGTTTCACTGAAACATATTACTCCTACCTTGCAACTATTAAATAGTAGCCGAAGTTCGTCTATTTTGGGGAGGAGGCTTCTGATGTTTAGATGGAAAAAATGTAGTCCTCTTTTTGCGTATAGTTTATCCAAGTTTGGTAGTGTCTCGTCTTCTCCGTGGATATTCGTGGATATTCGCTAAACCACACGGGACTAGCATAAACCACATGGCACTAGCATAAACCACACGGGACTGGCATAAACCACATGGCACTAGCATAAACCACATGGGGCTGGCATAAAACACATGGGACTAGCATAAACCACATGGCACTAGCATAAACCACATGGGACTAGCATAAACCACACGGGACTAGCATAAACCACATGGCACTAGCATAAACCACACGGGACTGGCATAAACCACATGGGGCTGGCATAAACCACATGGCACTAGCATAAACCACATGGGACTAGCATAAACCACATGGGACTCGTATAAACCACATGGGAGTCAGGACTAGCATAAACTACATGGGACTCGTATAAACCACATGGGAGTCGGGACTAGCATAAACTACATGGGACTAGCATAAACCACATGGAACTAGCATAAACCACACAGTGATATTGGTTTGGCCCTGACAGCCCCGGCTGTGTTCTGATCGTCGCCTGTCACGACATTTGTGTTTTTTTTTCTATCTCATTGAATGTTTATATTTTCGTTTTTTTTAAGAGAATTGTTATGTTGTGCTTTTATCTCTGGACACTATTTCAGCTGTGCCAAAAATAAAACAGTCAGTTAAAAAAAAGAAAAAACATACATACAACAGACGCTGTATTTTTGTGATTTTGATAGAAATCTGGCTACGTAATTGTTTTGCATTTGAACTCTGGAATGAAAATAAATAAACACGGTCTAAATATGTCTCTCTCTCTCCCCCCCTCTCCCCAGTGCGCCTGCGCCCACACGTGTGTCTGTGTATGTGTTAGTTTATCTTCCCCTCTCTGCCGCTCTATCGGATCATCTCCAGATAGGCGCTTCTCTCTGCTGGCTAGTATTATGTTGTGCGGGGCTGCATCATGTGACCCTCTTACATGGATATAATATAATGTGCACATATAGCCATACTCTTGACACGTCATTGCACAAACGCACGCACACAACACAGAAAAAGTATTGCATATTAATTTTCGGACTGTAAAAAGTGAGGGACAAAAACAAGATTTTGAAAAGTGGGGGGGGGGGGGTCATGTCCCTAGTGCACATGTCGCCCCCTGGTGCACACCACACACACACAGCCCCGGCCTCCTCCCCCTCCTGTCATCTTTGAACAACCCTCAGCAGTCTGGAATGACGGCGATTTCAAAACAAAGGATGATGAGGGAAATAGTTTTGCCTCGTTCACCATGACGGCTGCCGTCAGAACTCCTGGCAGGGAAAGTGACACCGAAAATAAGACATTATTCATTTATGGTCCCTTCCTTGAGTTTTCTCTGAACAAAGTAAATCTGCATTTCGTTATTTCCCCCCACACTCCTCCAATGTATAGTTTCCCCCACCTACCCAACCTCCAATGTACAGTTTCTTCCCCCTCAAATGTAACGTATATACTCTCTTTTTTAGAATCTTTTTGTATCATAAACAGTACTGGACCTACAAAAGGCCTTCGACACTGTCAATCACTCCATTCTGATTGACAAGCTAAAAGCAATTGGTTTTGATAGTCAGTGAGCTGGATGCAATCCTACCTGGAGGGGAGAGAACAGATGGTGGAGGTAAACGGTACGGTACCCTATCCCCCCCCTCACAGTGAGCTGTGGTGTTCCACAAGGAAGCATACTAGGACCGCTACTGTTCCTAATTTATGCAAATGACATGTCGTCAGCTTGTGACTGCAACTTGTTCTTGTTCGCAGACGACTCAGCCCTGCTGGTCTCTGACAAGAACAAGTTACAGGTTGAAAAAACCCTCAGCTCAGAACTTGGCAGAATCTGCACCTGGCTCGCTGATAACAAACTATCATTACACCTGGGTAAAACAGAGTCCATTCTCTTCGGATCAAATAACAAACTCGGCAAGACCGACGGCTTCTCAGTTACAGTGGGTGACAATATTGTCACAAGGAAAGATGAAATTACATACCTAGGTTCCATCCTAGAGGCAAATCTTTCCTGTGACAAAATGGCATCCAAGGTAATAAAAAAAGTCAACCAACAAACTCGATTCTTGTACCGGATCTCCTCTCTGGTAAACAAGAATACCCTGAAGACTCTGGCAGGAACACTCATTCAAGGGTACTACGACTATGCTTGCACCTCATGGTACCAAAGCACCTCAAAGGCGCTTAAAACAAGATTACAAACATCACAAAACAAACTGGTCAGACTACTGCTTGACCTTACTCCTAGAACCCACCTCACCCCTGCCCACTTTGACAACCTAGGATGGCTTAGAGTAGACAACAGTACAGCAACTTGCAATGGGCCTGGTCTACAAGATGCACTACACGACCAAGGTACCCATGTACATGTCAAAATACTTCCCAAAGGTCAGTGAATACCAGGATCACAACACCAGAGGGAGCTCCACAAATCATGTTAAACCCAGATTCGGCTCAAACAAGGGACTAAACACGTTTCGCAATTATGCCACATCAATGTGGAACGCCCTACCCAAAGCTGTAAAGGAATGTGAATCACTACCCACTTTCAAAGCCACTCTCAAAGAACACCTACGGGACGGGAAACTGCCATTCGAAACTGGCCCCTCAATGTCCTAACCCAACCCCCTCCAATGTACAGTAAATTACCAAGTATGGTTTTGTCAATATTCCAATGTACAGTTTTGCTTGTACAGTTGTACAGTGTCCCCCACCCACCCACCCCTCCTACCCAACCACCTCCAATGTACAGTCCCCCCAACCACCCCACCTACCCAACCTCCTCCAATGTACAGTTTCTACGTCAAATGTATATACTCTCTTTTCTAGACTCTTTTTGTATCACAAACTGTATTGTATTTGCAAATCTGGTACGTCATAAATGTATAGATGTAGCTGTACTGTCTATCTGTATGTCGTGTGTGTCATATATGTTATGATGAATTGAAAATGGGGGACCCTGATGTAAACAAGACGAAAGTCTTTCTCTGGTCTGCATCCCCTTAACAATTGTGTGTATTGAGCCGTACTGTATTGTACCCATTCACTGTATTGTGCCCAATGAGTTAAGGACCAGACTCACGGGTTCCATAGGTTCCAAAATTCCATTCTAATAATGATGTACAGTAGTATAAGGAGGTAGTTTACTAGTAAGGACCTTAACAAATTTACTAAAATATCTGTCAGAGAGGACCAACCAACCTTCTCATAAAGGACACAGTGATGAGTGTCGTATCTATCATTAGTGATGACGACAACTATAAAATCTGAAAATATTAATGTAAAAGAAAAGTTATTAATTACAGATTATTACAGTTTACAGCTATTACAGCTTCAAAGGTTAGGCGGTAGCTTCTTTCGAAGGTTAGACTATATATCTTTACATAATAATCTGCATATATCTGTAAATACTTGATCTATATCTGTACATATCCCATACCTACTCTTTCTACTGTAGTTACAGTACGCTGCTGCCTGCTGGCCAATGTGACTTACTACCACAGTGTCTTTATACCTGTATCACTGTACATATTAATACCACACCTCTGTACGTATACACCTGATTAGCACTCTTACTCAGTAGTACTAACTTATATATTTTAGACCCAGTTTAATCACCTGTACATTGTATATTACTATTGCACTTTACTGTTACATTTGCACTTTGGTTGGATGCCAAACGTTTTTTTTGTTGTTGTACTGTACTTGTGCCGTATGATGACAAACACATTTGAATCTAATCTATAAAGAACAAAGGTAGGCCTACTACAATGGGAACACTGTCGGGCATGACTACTGGCTAAATTACCCACATACAATGCCTGGAAATGCTGTCTGTGTGCCGTGGCCTTCAGTGAAAGCGTGGATTGTGAGCCTGAGTATTCGGACAACAGTATTTTTCTATGTGGGGGTTTCCTTTCTGTCCCCAGAGACTGCAGCTGTTGTTCTCCACTGATTCACCGTGGAACCAGAGTACAGGCTGATGGAACCAGAGTACAGGCTGATGGAACCAGTACAGGCTGATGGAACCAGAGTACAGGCTGATGGAACCAGTACAGGCTGATGGAACCAGAGTACAGGCTGATTGAACCAGAGTACAGGCTGATGGAACCAGTACAGGCTGATGGAACCAGAGTACAGGCTGATGGAACCAGAGTACAGGCTGATGGAACCAGTACAGGCTGAGGGAACCAGAGTACAGGCTGAGGGAACCAGAGTACAGGCTGATGGAACCAGAGTACAGGCTGAGGGAACCAGAGTACAGGCTGATGGAACCAGAGTACAGGCTGATGGAACCAGAGTACAGGCTGATGGAACCAGAGTACAGGCTGATGGAACCAGTACAGACTGATGGAACCAGAGTACAGGCTGATGGAACCAGAGTACAGGCTGATGGAACCAGAGTACAGGCTGATGGAACCAGAGTACAGGCTGATGGAACCAGAGTACAGGCTGATGGAACCAGAGTACAGGCTGATGGAACCAGAGTACAGGCTGATGGAACCAGTACAGGCTGATGGAACCAGAGTACAGGCTGATGGAACCAGAGTACAGGCTGATGGAACCAGAGTACAGGCTGATGGAACCAGAGTACAGGCTGATGGAACCAGAGTACAGGCTGATGGAACCAGTACAGGCTGATGGAACCAGTACAGGCTGATGGAACCAGAGTACAGGCTGATGGAACCAGTACAGGCTGATGGAACCAGTACAGGCTGATGGAACCAGTACAGGCTGATGGAACCAGTACAGGCTAGTAGGAGTATAGTAATATAGCAGCGTAACATAGAATAATAATATTGTATAATACCGTATAAATATAGTGTAGTATAAATAGTATGATTTAGTTATATTATAATACAATTAAAATAATACAATTATATAGTATATAGAAGTATAATATAGAATAATACATTATATAAATATATAGATAAATGTGTGTGTGTATAAATTAATGAACCTAAATATGCAATTTAACTGATAGATACATCAAATGTATTTATTTATGTTAATTTAATTGTGTTGGTGTTTCCATTTCTGCAAAATAAGTATGTACATTCTGTTTGGTTTGGTAAACATTGCAATTAGTCTATCAGTGATCTGTATGTGTGTAGGGGCAGGTACAAATAGGAATTTTCTTCTTCCTGTTCCTTTCGGCCATGGAATTTAGTGGAGCATATTAATATTTACTGTTGGACTATAATAATTCCATGTACGAATAAATAAAAATTAAATGAAATGAAATGAAGTACATGCTGATGGAACCAGTACAGGCTCAGGGACGTGCACAGGACTTTAGAGGGGCAGGTGCTCAAAGGCTGAAAAGGGCACTGGGCCTGTGCTATTTTTGGGGGCCCTTTTTGGGCGGGGATGGGCCTTTTTATGCTTTTTGGGGTTTTTGGTGATCAAATATTGAATATTGAACTATAATAATCAGTGCAGGAGCTCACTTATCCCTGAAAGACACTTTTATCACTGACTTAAAAGGCCCATACATCTCCATAAATGTTCAGGGCGGAGGGAATAAGTGCTTACCCTACAGTACGCAAGTCTGTTAGGACAGCAGACTCGGTTGGCACTGCTCAAAACTTACCTTTTTAAAATAGCTTTTAAATGAATTATTATCTTTATTTCATTGTCTTATTTTTCTTTATTTCTATACATTTTACTTAAATATTTTATTATAATTTGTATCATTGTTTTATGTAGTTTTTTTTAATAATTTTATTTGTTATTTTTTAATGTCAACATATTATTTAAATTATTCAAATGGACTCAAACATGTTCCGTTGTGATGTCACAGTATGATGTCATAATCAAACATTCTAGAACATTTGTGATGTCACAGTATGATGTCATAATAGAACATTCTAGAACATTTGTGATGTCACAGTATGATGTCATAATAAAACATTCTAGAACATTTGTGATGTCACAGTATGATGTCATAATCAAACATTCTAGAACATTTGTGATGTCACAGTATGATGTCATAATCAAACATTCTAGAACATTTGTGATGTCACAGTATGATGTCATAATAGAATATTCTAGAACATTTGTGTACAGTATATATTCAACAATTCTCTCAGAAGATCTCAGATCTCAAGACCAAGTGAAGATATCACTTGTTGTTTCCGGCTACTTGTCTGTAAGCTTGAATATATTCTGTAGATACAATTTAAAATCCCCACATGGAAAAGGAAACAATGTCCTGTACAATCCTTAATGAGGGAAGGTTCTGTGATGTGGTTATTAAAGTCAACAGTACTGAGTTTAATGCCCACAAGGCCCTCCTGTGTGACTGCAGTGACTATTTCAGGTAAGTTTAGCTTGGTTCAGGTTAGCTTGGTTCAGGTTAGCTTGATTCAGGTTAGCTTGGTTAGTAAACAGATACCATGAATGAATGAATGAATGAAAACTTTATTTAACAGATTGCAGAATGGGTACAATACAGTACGGCTCAATACATACAATTGTTAAGGGGATGCAGACCTGAGAAAGACGTTTGTCTTGTTTCCATCAGGGTCCCCCATTTTCAATTCATATAGACATTTATGACATACACAACATACATGACATTTATGGCATAGGGACATATAGGTATTTAGTACTGATACATTTGTGACATAGGCGGTATTCAAATATACAGTACTGTTACCCCTAGATCCTGACAGAGTATATACATATGATGGGGAGGGGACTGTACATTAGGAGGGGGTGGGTGGGTGGGAGGGAAATATACATACGGCGGGGAGGGAATATATACATGCGGTGGGGAGGAGACTGTCTATTAGGAGGTGGTGGGGGTTTTGGGCATTTACGGTGGCCAGTTTCGAATTGCAGCCTCCCGTAGGTGCTCTTTAAGGGCGGTTTTGAATGTGGGCAGGGATTCACATTCCTTTACAGCTTTGGGTAGGGCGTTCCACATTGTTGTGGCATAATTGCGGAACGTGTTTAGTCCCTTGTTTGAGCCGAATCTGGGTTTAACATGATTTGTTGAGCTTCCTCTGGTGTAGTGGTTGTGGTATTCACTGACCTTTGGGAAGTATTTTGACATGTACATGGGCACCCCGGTCGTATAGTGTATCTTGTAGACCAGGCCCATTGCAAGTTGCTGTACTCTGTCGTCTACTCTAAGCCATCCTAGGTTGGCAAAGTGGGCAGGGGTGAGGTGGGTTCTGGGGTTCAGGTCAAGTAGTAGTCTGACCAGTTTGTTTTGTGATGTTTGTAATTTTGTTTTAAGCGCCTTTGAGGTGCTTTGGTACCATGAGGTGCACGCATAGTCATAGTACCCTTGAATGAGTGCTCCTGCCAGAGTCTTCAGGGTATTCTTGTTTACCAGAGAGGAGATCCGGTACAAGAATCTAGTTCGTTGGTTGACTTTTTTTATTACATTGGATGCCATTTTGTCACAGGAAAGTGCATACATTACTTTTACTGTAAACAGATACTATACTGTACTTCTACTGTAAACAGATACTATACTGTACTTCTAATGTAAAAAGATACTATAAACATATACTGTACTTCTACTGTAAACCGATACTATACTGTACTTCTACTGTAAACAGATACTATACTGTACTTCTACTGTAAACAGATACTATACTGTACTTCTACTGTAAAAAGATACTATACTGCACTTCTACTGTAAACAGATACTATACTGTACTTCTACTGTAAACAGATACTATACTGTACTTCTACTGTAAACAGATATAATACTGTACTTCTACTGTAAAAGGATACTATACTTCTACTGTGCTAAGACCCTATATTTCTACAGTGAAAATATATTACTACTAGGGCTGTCCCCGACTAAGGATTTGGATAGTCGACTATGATTGGCCAAAATGTGCCGTTAGTCGACTATTAGTCGACTATATATATAAAAAAATAAATAAAAAAAGTATAATATATATATTTTTTTGTATCATTCCATTTGGGCTGTGGGGGGTGCTTAATGTCTGAAGGAGTCGACTGAAGGCTTCTTGTCCTCTGCAAAAGCATGCAATTGGGCCACTGATGGATACATCTTGATATTTGTCTAGTCTAGTGTGTTCATTAGATGGGTGAAATCTTCTTTCAGTGCCTCTGTGCCTGTTTTCTTAGGCAGTTGGCCTCTGGTATGCGTGCCATTAGCGTTAGCCACGCTTCCAAGAGGTTGGCAGTCGACTACGGCTCCTTTCGACCGATTAGTCTACTATTCGACAAATAGGGGTCAGCCCTAATTACTACACAGGACAGAATGTTGCTTACTGTTTACTCATCAGATATCTCTATACTCTGCGTCCCACAGAGCCCTCTTCACTCGCTGGAGCGACTCAGAGAAAGCAGTCTACACTATCCCTGGGGTGTCCCCGGGTATGATGCAGCTCATCATAGAGTACGCCTACACACGCTTTGTGCTGGTGACAGCAGAGAACGTGAAAGAGCTTCTGGTGGCTGCAGACCAGCTTCGCGTCACTGGCATAGTAGGCGCGTGCTCTGACTTCCTAGAAGGCCAGCTGTCTCTGGAAAACTGTGTCGGCATCTGGAGGTTCGTGGACATCTACTGCTGCCCTGACCTGAGGCGCAAGGCCCATCTCTTCATCGTGTGCCACTGTTGCACATCTCACAGGAGTTTGTGGAGCTGTCCCCGCAGCAACTGGTGGACATCATCGAGAGGGATGACCTGAACGTGAAGAGCGAGGAGACAGTGTTCGAGGCCGTCCTCCGTTGGATCGACCACTCCCGTGAGGAGCGTAAAACACACATCCCTTTGCTGCTGCCCAAGGTAACTAATTGTATTACTGTGCATTACATTAAAACAACACTAGGTTCCCTAGTACAGTGGTTCTCAAACATTTGGGTCCAAACTGTTCCCTAACAGAAACCGTCTACAACCGATGTCTAAGTTGTACCCGCTGTCTGCTTGTCTCTTCCCAGGTTCGCATGGGCTTGATGAGGCCTGACTACTTCAGGAGCAATGTCCAGAACAACCCTGTGGTGAGGGACAGCCACGACTGCAGGCCCCTCATCCTCAGCGTCCTGAACCCCCCTGGCTCCGACAGGCTCCCAAACCCCCTGACCCGCCCACGCCTGCGCCGGGAGGTCCTATTGGCCATCGGAGGCCGGGGTGTCATGGAGGCTTACAATATCCGAGCCGGTGGATGGATGGACGTGAGCGCTGAAGGGGAGAGTCCCCGGGCCTACCACAGCACCGCTTATCTCCACAGTCTGGTCTACTGCGCTGGCGGCTGGGACGGCTGGGAGAGTCTCAGCAGTCTGCGCAGGTTCAACCCCGTCACTCGCAGCTGGCTGCAGGCGGCTCCCATGCACTCATGCCGCAGTGACCTCAGCGTGGTCGCATTGGACGGCTGTATCTACGCCATGGGAGGGCACGACGGACATGTGGAACTGAACACCGCCGAGCGCTACGAGCCTGAAACCAACCAGTGGACACTGATCTCACCCATGCTGGAGCACAGGAGCAACGCAGGGGCAGCAGCCCTCCAGGGCAAGGTGGGTGGAACTGAGGGACACAGGGTGCTAGATGAACACAAGGAACGTTAGATCAGAAATCATATATGTCTTTATTGCCAAGTAAGCTTGCACATACAAAAGATGTGTCTGGGTCCTTTGGTGCATCAACATTAACAGACAATTAAAGTAGAATGAAATCAAATGGAATATATCAACTAAATTAGAATATTCTTTCTTATTACAGGTTTACATCTGTGGTGGCTTCAACAGGACGAGGTTGGGGCATCTGCTCACAGCTGAGTGCTACAGCCCAGACACCGACCAGTGGACTCTGATCGCCCCCATGAGCAGCAGGCGTGGCGGAGTGGGAGTCGCTGCGTACGGAGGACAAGTCTATGCGGTAGGTGCACATGGAGACAAATGCTTTATACTACTAGATATTTCTATAGATATGTATCATTTGACTTGCAATGCTGCTGTGATGCCCTCATTTCCCTAAGTGGATTAATACAGTGTCTGCCTGTCTGCCTGAGCCACACACTAAAACATTCCTCTCATGTGTCCTGTCCTCAGGTGGGAGGGTTTGACGGTGAAAACGACCTGCGTAGCGTGGAGGCCTACAGCCCCTTGACTGACTCCTGGAGCGCCCTGCCCGCCATGCTCACCCCCCGCAGCTACTTTGGCATCGCGGTGCTGGAAGACCTGCTCTTCGTGGTCGGAGGCGACAATGACTTCTCCACCCTCTCCACCAAGGTGGAGCGCTACGACCAGAGCAGCGACAGGTGGACTGTAGCCGAGGACATGAAGACCCAGTGCCGTTACCTAAGCTGCTGCATAATGCATGGCCTGCCTAACATGAGCCAGTACGCTGCTCCCCGTGGAGGAGGAGGAGGAGGAGGAGGAGGAGCAGGAGGAGGAGGAGGATGAGGAGGAGGATGAGGATGAGGAGGAGGAGCAGGAGGAGGAGGAGGAGGAGGAGGAGCAGGAGGAGGAGGATGAGGAGGAGGAGCAGGAGGAGGAGGAGCAGGAGCAGGAGGAGGAGGAAGATGAGGAAGAGTAGGAGCAGGAGGAGGAGGAAGAGTAGGAGCAGGAGGAGGAGGAAGAGGAGGAGGAGGAAGATGTGGAAGAGTAGGAGGAGGAAGAGGAGAAGGAGGAAGATGAGGAGGAAGATGAGGAAGAGGAGGAGGAGGCAGCAGGGGACCCATCTAAGAACCATAAACATAATTAGACCAAAAGAAATCCTAAGAAATTAATAAATTACTATCAGCCAAAGGTGGTGCATTTCTTTCTTCTAGTAATTCAGACAATATCGGTTTTTAGTTTGTGTAATGTAATATCTGTTTTTAGTTTGTGTAATGTAATGTAATATCTGTTTTTAGTTTGTGTAATGTAATGTAATATCTGTTTTTAGTTTGTGTAATGTAATGTAATATCTGTTTTTAGTTTGTGTAATGTAATATCTGTTTTTAGTTTGTGTAATGCACATAATATGGGAACTTTTATCCATATGGTTGAGCCTGTTAGGAATTGCACCCCCAACCCAAGCAGATTGCAGATCACTCTCTCTATATGGAGGTAAAAAAGAAAATATGGTCAAAATAATTGGCATAAAAAGGGCACTTTTTTACGAGGCACAAAAGGGCAGGTGCTTGTGCACCCGTTGGGCTCTATGTGTGCACGTGCCTGCTCGCTGTGCCCTTGAGCAAGGCACCTCAGCTTTAACCGCTCCAGTGTTAGCTGCTCAGGGGCCAGTAGTAGAGTGCCTGACCATAGTGTCTTTATACCTGTATCACTGGACATATAAATGCATATTAAATCAAATCAAATTGATTTGTAAAGCCCGAAATCACAAGTTAATGTCCCCATGGGCCGGACAAGTCTTCTTTAAACTATTCAAGAAGAAACATCCCAATAAATCAAGAACAAAAAACCCACCATGAAATCCAAAATAAATGTAAAGTAATAAATGCAACACTCCCAGACATACCCCAGCGAAGGTAAGGAAAAACCTATAGCAATAGGAAAAAAGCACCACAGGCGATGTGGAGGAGAGAAACCTTAGAAGGGCCGTTCAAGGGGGGATCCCCCTTCTTGGATGTCGGTGATAATAGTGTTGCTATGGATGGGTGGAGAATAAAACAGGCGAATAGTTGGTACCCGTTTCTGTACCCGAAAAAAACTAAAACAAAAGGCTGGCTGCCACAAAACAGTCACATCTAGAGACCTCAAAACCTACTCTAGCGAGGCCTTCAACCTTGAACTGGAGAGTCTGGACTGGTCAGATGAACTCAATGGTACACTGGTTGACGAAACATGGCTAGGTTTCAAAACCAAATTCTCAGCAATACTAAACGACATGGCCCCCCTAAGAACCACCAGGGTAAAAAATCGCGCTGAGCCGTGGATGCACTCCGAAATACTGGCCGCTATGAAAACCAGAGACAAAAAATGCTCTGAGTTTCGTAAAAGTCAGTCAAAGCTTACTAAAAGCACGAGCAGTGAACTCCAAGCCCACGTGACTGAACTCAAACTAGAAAGAAACAGACTAAGAAACGACGTAAACTCCATGATCAAAACTGCAAAAAAGAATTTCATCAATGACAAAACTGAGGAAAACAAAAACAAACCACGTGAACTTTGGAAATTACTCAATAATCAACTAGGATGCAGTAAAAAACTTAAAACCAGATTCTCAAACATAAACATAAAAACGGACAACACGCTCATCACAGACAAGCTGGATGTAGCCAATTACTTAAACATTTTCTTCACAAACATAGCCACAACACTGGTAAACAAACTACCCTCCCACTCAGGGCTTTATGGGGTAGAACACATAGTAGCTTACTACAAAAACCTAGGGGTCCGCAAGGACGACTTCAAGCTGGAAATGGTAACAACAGATGAGGTACTCAATAAACTGAGCGCCCTCCAACCTAACAAGGCCACTGGCCATGACAACATCCCCTCCAAATTCCTCAGAGACTCAGCAGCCGCCATCACACCAATCATCACACACATAATAAACCTCTCCATAAAACAGGGACACGTCCCCAAGGACTTCAAAATTGCGAGGGTGACCCCTCTGCACAAAAAGGGCAGCAAATTAGACCCAGGCAACTACCGCCCTGTTTCTATTCTCACCTCCATCTCGAAAGTCATGGAAAAAATAGTCTACGAACAGGTCGAAAAGTACCTAGCGGAAAAAAATCTAATCTACGAATTCCAATCTGGCTTCAGAACATCCCACTCCACTGACACATGCCTTCTCTATTTGAATGACCACATCAAACAAGAGGTGGACGCAGGCAAATACTGCGGCATGGTCATGCTGGACCTACAAAAGGCCTTTGACACGGTCAATCACTCCATTCTGATTGACAAGCTAAAAGCAATTGGTTTTGATAGTCTATCAGTGAGCTGGATGCAATCCTACCTTGAGGGGAGGGAACAGATGGTGGAGGTAAACGGTACTCTATCCCCCCCCCTCACAGTGAGCTGTGGTGTTCCACAAGGAAGCATACTAGGACCGCTACTGTTCCTAATTTATGCAAATGACATGTCGTCAGCTTGTGACTGCAACTTGTTCCTGTTTGCGGACGACTCAGCCCTGCTGGTCTCTGACAAGAACAAGTTACAGGTTGAAAAAACCCTCAGCTCGGAACTAGGCAGAATCTGCATATGGCTCGCTGATAACAAACTATCATTACACATGGGCAAAACAGAGTCCATTCTCTTCGGTTCAAATAACAAACTCAGCAAGACCGATGGCTTCTCAGTTACAGTGGGTGACAATATTGTCACAAGGAAAGATGAAATTACCTACCTGGGTTCCATCCTAGAGGCTAATCTCTCCTGTGACAAAATGGCATCCAATGTAATAAAAAAAGTCAACCAACGAACTCGATTCTTGTACCGGATCTCCTCTCTGGTAAACAAGAACACCCTGAAGACTCTGGCAGGAGCACTCATTCAGGGGTACTACGACTATGCTTGCACCTCATGGTACCAAAGCACCTCAAAGGCGCTAAAAACAAAATTACAAACATCTCAAAACAAACTGGTCAGACTACTGCTTGACCTTACTCCTAGAACCCACCTCACCCCTGCCCACTTTGACAACCTAGGATGGCTTAGAGTAGACGACAGAGTACAACAACTTGCAATGGGCCTGGTCTACAAGATACACTACACGACCAAGGTACCCATGTACATGTCAAAATACTTCCCAAAGGTCAGTGAATACCACGATCACAACACCAGAGGGAGCTCCACAAATCATGTTAAACCCAGATTCGGCTCAAATAAGGGACTAAACACGTTTCGCAATTATGCCACATCAATGTGGAACGCCCTACCCAAAGCTGTAAAGGAATGTGGATCACTACCCACTTTCAAAACCTCTCTCAAGGGACACCTACGGGAGACTGCAATTCAACACTGGCCCCTGTAAATATCCTAACCCAACCCCCTCCAATGTACAGTCATTTACCTAGTATGGTTTTGTCAATAGTTCAATGTACAATTGTGTTTGTTTGTACAGTGTCTCCTCCCCCCCTCCCTCAATGTACAGTGTTACTTGTTTATACAGTGTGCCCCCCCCCCCCCCCCAACCACCTCCAATGTAAATTACCCAGTATGGTTGTCAATATCCCAATGTACCCAACCCCCCCCACCCAACCTCCTCCAATGTACAGTTTCTACGTCAAATGTATATACTCCCTTTTCTTGACTCCTTCTGTATCACAAAAAGTACTGTATTTGCAAATCTGGTATGTCATAAATGTATAGATGTAGCAGTACTGACTATCTGTATGTCATGTATGTCATATATGTCTATATGAATTGAAAATGGGGGACCCTGATGGAAACAAGACAAACGTCTTTCTCAGGTCTGCATCCCCTTAACAATTGTATGTATTGAGCCGTACTGTATTGTACCCATTCTGCAATCTGTTAAATAAAGTTTTCATTCATTCATTCATTCATGTATGTACATATACGTGTAATAAAACAAATATGTGCATGCAATAGCAACTGGGGTACATAAGAACATTTTTGAAACATTAAAATATATTACAACTCTGTACATACATGTTATTCGCATTATACTCAGTAGAACAAATGTATATATCTTATACCCAGCTTAATCACTATATTAATATTACTATTGCACTTTACTGTTACATTTGCACTCGGGTTGGATGCCCCCCTTATTTTCATTGTAATGTACTTATGCTGTATGATGACAATACATTTCAATGTAATCTAATCTAACTGGTACTATGACCTGAATGATGGTCCTAGAGGTCAGTGATTTGATGCTCTTTTGGTGTTTTGGCGATGGTGGCGTAAGAGAGTGCTGTCTTAACGTAAGAGAGTGCCGTCTTAACAGGTCGTCGGAAATCTCCCATATAGGCATTGGATTGGGTGGAGACCTGGTGACTGCCCTCAACACCATGCCCTTGTATGACCTGTGTATGGGGACATGTCACCCATATAGAAACACACCTCTTCAATCAATATCTGAAATGCAAATAAATAAATAACCTTCTTAATAAATATAATATTTATATTGTAGTGGGTTCTATAGAGACATAATTCCCCATGGTATTGTTTTGATGTGTTGATGGGGCACTGTCACTTTAAGGAGGTTGGTTTTGGGGTTGGGCTGAGTGGAGACGCCCTGTGTGGGGTTTCATTGATAAATGTTTGATTACTACGAGCTGTCAGAAGCTAGCACGGCATAGTTCTGACAGCTGTCACTTGTGCTACTGCGAAATAAATGACACGGCTTTGTGTTGTCAACTGAGAGAAATTGTGCGTTTCTCTATTCCGACGATTTCTACAATATAATATATATATATGTAGCAATCTGAAATATGTCTATTATTCAGATGTGCTGACTTGCCTTTTTATCTCCCCTTTCTGCACCAAGACATTCTAATTAGTTTCATTGATATTCGCACGAACAATGATATTCTCCTTCTTCTAACCGGCCGAAATATGGATTATAAACGGCAGTACTGGATTCTATTCTACCATCCTTTCCCCTGTGTGACTAGTAGGCGGGACCAGCAGGGGGCAGTAGCAGGCAGAGAGTGTCGGAGAGAGATGGGAGGAGATATATGGAGGCGAGAGACGGAAGGCGAGCCTCTTCGGCAGTGAACTTGACCATGAACAGTCGCAACGGTCGTGTGCTCCGGAAGAGCCCCAGTTGAAGGAGTGATCTGGAAGAGCCCTGTGGGATAGCGACGGGTGATAGGAAGTACTTGCTAGTTGACGTGATATCCTAGAAGTACCAGCGATAGTGTGTGAGCAAACGGTACAGAACGAAGCACTAACGTTCATAGTAGTCGGGTTACAGTAGTAGTGTGGCGGTATAAGTAGCGTGCGGCTAACAGCATATCTGAGTCCATAGTAGTCGGGTTACAGTAGCAGTGTGACGGTATAGAGTGCAAGCCCAGATACGCGCGTGGACCTACAACCAGTCTGCTCCGGCTGCCTGCAACCAGTCTGCCCTGGCTACCTGCGACCAGATCTACACCTGGCTGCCTGCAGATTACGGGAGTTCGCCCCGTCCAGCAGAGGTCGTCATCGCCCAGCACACGCTCTCAGCCAGCACTGCCTCTCTGCTCCAGCTCCGCCTGCTGGTGTCCTCGCTGAGAGTGTTCGACGCCATCTTGCCTTCCGGACGACAGTGGCGCGGCGAGGCGGCCATTTTGGATGAGTATAAATGAGCATCTATGCTCCGGAGTATTACACCGTACACAGTGTGGTGCAGCCCGCAGGCGAAGTCAGCGTTGCTATTACAGTTCATAAGGGGAGCCCCAAACAATATATGCCGGCATTAAGATAGGACTTTTGTAAGGTATTAGTGGGCCCACCCTTTTGCTTTCTTTTCATTTCCTTTGAGTGTGATACCGTGTTGGTGTTCAATAATATTTTCCCATCTAGTTAACCCTTTCTCTGGTGAAGTTACAGACCTGGTGTATTATAAATAAAGCCTAGAGAGGTATTACTCTTGCCGTATAATTAAAGCCTTTTGAGGTATTATACAGAGTGAAGACCCAGACGTGGGCGATGAGTCAAACACATTGAAGTATATTATCCTTGACAGTAACCCAGGGGTGGGTGTATAATATACGTGTTCATGAGGTATGGAGTTACGAGCAGCACTATAGTGGGACTTCAGTCCAATTGGTCACTTATATTAAATCATTGTAACGAACCAGAATAAGTAACATTAAAGAATTAGATGGGAGATTGGTGTGTGTGTCCATCCATGAGCCGTTTGACAACCCTTTTGGTGTGGGTAACGTTAACATAATTAACCCCTTCCTATTCCACCTTTCCCTTTTCATTGTAAGGTTTCTAGGGTCCTTGAGGGAGGGTACTGCTTGCGGGGGGAACTCAGGGTATTTATTTACAATTCAGTCACTAGGTGTGGGAGGGTTTAAGGAGAAACTGGGGGAAGTGGGAGCGTGTTGGGGAGTACTGCTGACCGCCCTGCGGCAGGGGAGGAAGACCAGAGTACCAGACCAGGTTGGTAAATCCCGGGCCCCATCCACTCACACTACCAGCCTCCAGTCGACGCCCCAGGCCCAAAGACGAGGGTGCAGTCAGACGGAGTTCTACTGTGTCCAGCTACCTCGTGACTGCCAGCAGCCGTTCCCACGAAGCAGGGATAATCCACCCTGCTACATATAAATAACTGTCTTTTACTAGTACCTTACTACTATGTACTATGTTACTATCCGTATACTACTACCTACCATGCTAATATGTCTATTATACTATGCACTCAGGGTGTAACACTCAAGTTCAACACTATTTGTCGAACAATGCCACTGACCATAAGCTGCCAGAGATGCACATCTCCTGCTGACCAGAAAATCACACACTTTTCTGATAGTGGGGTGCCTGGACATGCACTCAGTCATTTAAAATGTATGCGAAAGTTTCGTTTTCACTTCTAATTTGAAGATAAGGATCTATAGAACAATTTGGGCTTGAGTGTCAAGAAACCAGTTGAATTTAATAAAAATTTATCCAAAATGGCCACAATCGAAATCATGAATTCTTTAAAAACGTCTTAATGTTCACACAATTGCTGTGTAATATAATTTTGTATTGCTATTTTAAGTTAATACTGTGTGAGGAATCAACTGGAGTTCAAATATTGATGTTTTGAATATTCTGGTATGGCAAAAATCAAAGATGGCTGCAATTTCTGTATTTATTTCAAATTACGCTTCATAACTTTTATTCTATTGAATCTAGAATGGTGATGTTGGTGCCTGTACCTAGGTTTTCATGAATGAGTAATTGAATAAAAATAAAATAAACATGATTGGAGCATATCTTATATGATATTTCACACAATGAGACAATAAATATGTGGATAACTAGAGTTAGATATGAGAACTGTAAACAACAGTTGATTGTGAAGAACAAACGATGATTGTGAAGAATGTCCTCATCACAAGAAAGGATCTGCATCTCAGCACCAATGTCAACGCCAAGCCAAATACCTGATGGAGGTGTTGCTGAGCAATGGGAATCCCTTTGAGGAGGGCAGTAAAGACCTGGTTACATTAGACAATAAGGTGTGTGAGTCTGCGGCTGCTGCCGTATCTGTCCATCAACTCGAGTCTACGGGACAAGAGCAGTACAACAATTTCAGGAAGAGTGCTTGAATCAAATGACAGACTTCTGACAGCACCGATCAAGCGAAATAACTTACTGTTGTTCCATGAGAAGAAAACACAGAAGAAGACAGCAAATAAGCTGAGAATGCAGCACTTCAAACATCATGCAGAGCTCTATGGGAAAGCTTTTATTGTGCTAGACACAATACACGTCAAGTAGAGATATTTCTGTTGATGAGGAGTTAGTGTAACAAGACATTTTCTCATTCCTGTCAAATAAGTTGTTAACAGATGGACAGTTCCCAGATGACAAGGATGTCTACATCACTGCAGGTGATCAAGTCCACCATGTTGGAAACAGTCCACCAATGGATCAATGCAACCATGAGGAAGCTGACACTCGTGTCCTATAATACATCTCCTCCACGCCCTCCAAACATCATCACTTGGGAGGGTGCATACTGGAGATACAGATGTTTGTCGTAATCCTTCTGACTAATTTCCATCACATCAAGCCACTAACGGATACACACCCACTCAGGGACGTGCACAGGACTTTAGAGGGGCAGGTGCTCAAAGGCTGAAAAGGGCACTATACCTGTGTGTGTTTTAACCAAGCGAGCGTAGCGCACGAGCCCGATATTTAAGGGCCCTTTTCGGGTCCTCTTTTTATGCTTTTTGGGTTTTTTTTGTGATCAAATATTGAATATTGAACTATAATAATCAGTGCAGGAGCTCACTTATCCTTGAAAGACACTTTTATCACTGACTTAAAAGGCCCATACATCTCCATAAATGTTCAGGGGGGAATAAGTGCTTACCCTACAGACCCCAAGAAGTGCTGTATATTCTGTATTGTTTAATATAAATGCATTTTTTATTCCAATCCCGATTTGTATTTGAGATTCCCAAATCCCATCGGACTTGACTTCTTCGTGTCCCTCAGTGAGTGTAATACCAGCATTCAACTGTATGCGCCACACCGGTTTCTATCATCATCATCATCACCACCCACGCTATGCATAAAATATATAGGTCCGCGGAGAGGCACGCTGAGGAGGCCGTGCAAACTGCAATGGAATATGGGGCATCTCTCTCTCTTTACCTAATATTTTGATTCTATCCTGACATTTTCAGTTGGAAGGGCAGTCTATATGCGTAACGAATATTAAAAAGATAATAATAATTCAAAAAGGGCACTTTTTTTATGAGGCTCAAAAAGGCAGGTGCTCAAGCACCCCTTGGGCTCTATGTGTGCACGTGCCTGTACAGGCTGATGGAATAAGTACAGGCTGGGAGCTCTATGGATCCTGCAGAGGTATGACCATGGAACAAGCCACAGCTGGAGGTCCATGGATCCTGCAGAGGTATGACCATGGAACCAGTACAGGCTGAGAGGTCCATGGATCCTGCAGAGGTATGACCATGGAACCAGTACAGGTTGGGAGCTCCATGGATCCTGCAGAGGTATGACCATGGAACCAGTACAGGTTGGGAGCTCCATGGATCCTGCAGAGGTATGACCATGGAACCAGTCCAAGCTGAGAGCTCCATGGATCCATGCAGAGGTATGGCTTTTTACAGCGCCATCTGCTCCGCAATATATACATACAAATATATATATATATTAGAATCGATTTGATTAGATTATAGAAATATAATTTCAAAATGTAGTATAATAGTAATAGTTTCAAAATTAGAAGCAGTGTGCAGGTCTCTCAAAAAGTGTGAATCTCTTCACCAACGCACCTGCAAGCAACCGGCAGGTGTGATATATATTTAAATATCTTTTTTTTTTACAAAGAAATCTTAAAGCACTTAAATCTGCAGTAGGCAAATTAGGAGGAATTAGAAAGAGTGAGTTTACCTGCCCAGCAGAAATACAGCAAGCTCTACATCACTTCTCAAGCCCATGCATGTGCAACAAAAGGATTTCCAAAGACTCCAGCAGCTTTAAGGAAAGGTTTTCAGCCAAAAATATATATATATATTATAGGGCTGTCCCCGACTAAGGATTTGGATGGTCGACTAGGATTGGCCAACATTTGCCGTTAGTCGACTATTGGTCGACTTAAAAAAAAAAAAAAAAAAAGTATAATATTTTTAATTTTTTAATTTCATTTTTTTTTTTTTTTTTATCATTCCATTTGGGCTGTGGGGGGTGCTTAATGTCTGAAGGAGTCGACTGAAGGCTTCTTGTCCTCTGCAAAAGCATGCAATTGGTCCACTGATGGATACATCTTGATATTTGTCTAGTCTAGTGTGTTCATTAGACGGGTGAAATCCTCTTTCAGTGCCTCTGTGCCTGTTTTCGTAGGCAGTTAGCCTCTGGTATGCGTGCCATTAGCGTTAGCCACGCTTCTAGGCCTCTTTTTTTTTTTTTTATTATATTCGATAAGAGGTTGGCCAGTCGACTACGGCCCCATTCGACCGATTAGTCGACTAATCGATTAATAGGGGTCAGCCCTAATATATTATATTGCCTCTATATTGTGTGTCGTTTTTGACGTGGAACGGGGATGGCGGTGTTAGTTTTCCCATGCGACTCAGGGAACACCACGTGGCAACATCTGGTTATTGGTGCAGGGAGCTGTTGTTTTTGGCCAATCCGGTGTTTTTGTGACCAGGGGAACACGGCCACTTGGCAGGCCAAACACATCTGATTGGCCAAAAACAACTCCCTGCACCAATAACCAGTCAGGTGTTGCCAAGTGGTGTTCCAGGGGTCACATGGGGGGGAAACAGTTTAACCCTTTCACTGCCGCACTGCCAAACGGTTAACCCTTTCACTGCGGCAATACACAGAAGGGTTAACCCTTCCACTGCCACACACAGCAGCGGGTTAACCCGTTCACTGCCACACTGCATAAGGTTAACCCTTTACTATCACACGACAGGGTTAACTTTCTGTACTAGTGTGGCAGTGAAAGGGTTAACGCTGCTAGTGGGAATATGTGGGAAACTACTGGGCAGGTAAACTCACTCTTGCTAATTTCTACGAACTTACGTACTGCAGCTTTAAGGGGGTATAGTTCTGATTATTATTATTATTATTATTATTATTATTATTATTATGTTTGTATAACCCAAGCCCTATTTCCTACTTACCAATGGGGGTGACAGTGGCTCAGGAGTTAGAGCAGTCGTCTGGTAATCAGATTCCCGCTCCTTGAGCAGTGTCCTTGAGCAAGACACTTAACCCCTAACTGCTCCCGATGAGCAGGTTGGCACCTTGCGGTCGGTGTGTGAATGGGTGAATGTGAGGAACAAAATTGTAAAGCGCTTTGGATAAAAGAGATATATAAATACAACCATTTAATTTACCATTTACAATATTTACCAGTGATGTTGTAGAACAGTAGAGTCCTTTCTCAGTAATCCATGCTGTTCCTCGTACCAGCTCCGGCCAGTTAGCCACAAACTAGGGATGTCCGATATTATCGGCCTACCGATATTATCGGCCGATATCGGCATTAAAATGTGATATCGGAAAATATCTGTATCGGTTTTCTATTTTTATTTTTTTATTTTAACATTTATTTAACCTTTATTTACCCAGGCAAGCAAGTAAGAACAAATTCTGATTTTATTTATTGTCAAAAGTATGCATAATGTTGTGTTAATTCCACAACAAGAGATATGTAATGTTAATTACCTGAAATTATTCAGTTTTTTGGGGGGGAAACCCCGCATATATCGGTATCGGTTGATATCGGTTGATATCGGTATCGGAAATTAAGAGTTGGACAATATCGGTATATCGGTATCGGTAAAAAAGCCAATATCGAGCAGCCCTACCACAAACCAATGCAGAGTCAATGGGGTCGAGCTCCTGACTGAAGATAAGATAATATAAGATAAGACAAGACAAGATAAGATAAGATAAGATAAGATAAGATAAGATAAGATAAGATAAGATAAGATGATCCCCTTGGGGAAATTCGGGTGTCAAAGCAGCATTGGGGGGGGGGGATACAGGGCGGGGGATGCACAGCTTCACAGTCCTATACAGTCCAGTATCTATATACACTATAGATACGCTTAAAGTATAGATACAAATACAATATAATAATATAAAAAGTACAAACACAAGATAGTCCAGTGATGAGAGTCCATTGATATGGGTCTCTAGTGCAAAAAAAAACAAGATAGTCGGTACGGTGATGTGAGTCTCTCTAATTCTAGAGTCCCGAGTTCTGACGGTGATAGTTCTGGCAGCAGATCTGGCCGCTGCCTGATGGCTGCCGGTATAAAGGACCGAAGACAACTGAAATAGACTCCACACAGTACTAGCAACACAAGTAGATTCCAGTTGTCTTCAGTCACTTGTACAGACAGGAGCTTGACTCCATTGACTTTGTATTGGTTTTTGGCTAACCCCTTGTTCATTTTTATTTTTATTTTATTTTTTATTTTTTTTTACAAGTAATTGCCCCCAGGGTTGAAAGTAGAGGACAGATCCTTTCTCAGCACAATCCATGCCATGTTTACTTTGCATACTTTGCTCATTTTGTTTTTGTTGTTTGAGCTTGTATGAGGAACAACATGGATTGTGTTGAGAAAAGACTATACTGTTAATAATCAGAAATATATATTATATATAGTATATGAGTACAGACGCCCCGACCCTGGTCTCTGAACTCTGGAAACTGCTTATGGAGTTTTCAGGATGAGATTAATGTGACGTAGCCTCTGCCTCCAATGTCCATTCTACTTCCTATCTGGTGGAAGGCACGTTCTGTTCTGCAGGCTGACGCATTTGGCCATCATCAACAAACTGGTCAGACTACTGCTTGACCTTACTCCTAGAACCCACCTCACCCCTGCCCACTTTGACTACCTAGGATGGCTTAGAGTAGACGACAGAGTACAGCAACTTGCAATGGGCCTGGTCTACAAGATACACTACACCACTCAGAAAATGGGGGACCCTGATGTAAACAAGACGAAAGTCTTTCTCTGGTCTGCATCCCCTTAACAATTGTATGTATTGAGCTGTACTGTACTGTACCCATTCTGCAATCTGTTAATAAAGTTTTCAATCAATCAATCAATTCTGACGTCCTAAGGATTTCATTGTTGTCTGTGTCCTCCATCTTGTGGCCAATACTGGTATTACACATAGGCGACCCGCGTTCATTCTTGTCACATTGCAGACAGAATGCAGACAGAAATATACGAGCTATAAAACACAGTCCACCTGAAATAAACTGCCAAACATACAGGAATCTACCAGGTAGATTCTACCTTGATTTTATTTTTATATACTTGACTTTATTTTCTACTATGATGTCAAATCCCATTGAAGGCACCATTTATTTCTTAATTTATTTTTAATTTATGATCATTATTGTTGTTTTTAATTATTATTATTATTATTATTATTATTATTATTATTATTATTATTATTATTATTATTATTATTATTATTATTATTATTATTATTATTATTATTATTATTATTATTATTATTATTATTATTATTATTATTATTATTATTATTATTAATAATAATAATAATAATAATTATTATTATTATTATTATGATGATCTATCCAGGGAATGTATACTGACCTGTGCTATTATTCAGCAGCACCCTGTTAACCACAGTTACACACAGCTGGGAGCTTCTCAGTGTAGAACCTCCGCTCCACTGGACCAGTTCAGGAGGCTCAGTTCAGCAGTGGTTGTTGAAGAAAAGGAAGGGAGAGCCTGACTCACTCACTCTCTCTCCTCAAGAGACACTTCTTCTTCTTCTTCTTCTTCTTCTTCTTCTTCTTCTTCTTCTTCTTCTTCTTCTTCTTCTTCTTCTTCTTCTTCTTCTTCTTCTTCTTCTTCTTCTTCTTCTTCTTCTTCTTCTTCTTCTTCTTCTTCTTCTTCTTCTTCTTCTTCTTCTTCTTCTTCTTCTTCTTCTTCTTCTTCTTCTTCTTCTTCTTCTTCTTCTTCTTCTTCTTCTTCTTCTTCTTCTTCTTCTTCTTCTTCTTCTTCTTCTTCTTCTTCTTCTTCTTCTAGTTTATTTTAGAATGGTTGTTTTTTTGACCATATTTGTCAGTTGTTTCTTTGCAGAGTGACACGATAATAAAAGTTTCTACTCTACTACTCTACTACTCTATCCTACAATATTCTACTCTGTCCTGCTATACTCTACTCTATCCTACTCTACTTTATCATACTCTACTCTACTCTATCATAATCTACTCGACTCTACTCTACTCTACTTTATCATACTCTACTCTACTTTATCATACCCTACTCGACTCTACTCTACTCTACTCTGCTCTGCTGTACTGTACTGTACTCTACTACTCTATCCTACAATATTCTACTCTGTCCTGCTATACTCTACTCTATCCTACTCTACTTTATCATACTCTACTCTACTCTACTCTACTCTACTCTATCATACTCTACTCTATCATACTCTACTCTACTCTACTCTACTCTATCATACTCTACTCTATCATACTCTACTCTACTCTATCATACTCTACTCTACTCTATCATAATCTACTCTACTCTACTCTACTCTACTCTACTCTACTCTATCATACTCTACTCTATCATACTCTACTCTACTCTATCATACTCTACTCTACTCTATCATAATCTACTCTACTCTACTCTACTCTACTCTATCATACTCTACTCTATCATACTCTACTCTACTCTATCATACTCTACTCTACTCTATCATAATCTACTCTACTCTATCATACTCTACTCTACTCTATCATATACTCTACTCTACTCTATCATATACTCTACTCTATCATACTCTACTCTACTTTATCATACTCTACTCTACTCTATTCTACTCTACTCTACTTTATCATACTCTACTCTGCTCTACTCTACTTTATCATACTATACTCTACTTTATTCTACTCTACTCTACTTTATCATACTTTACTCTACTCTGCTCTACTTTATCATACTCTACTTTATTCTACTCTACTCTTCTTTATCATACTCTACTCGACTCTGCTCTACTTTATTCTACTCTACTCTGCTCTACTCTACTTTATTCTACTCTACTCTGCCCTACTCTGCTCTACTCTACTTTATCATACTCTACTTTACTTTATTCTACTCTACTCTACTCTACTCTACTCTACTCTACTTTATCATACTCTACTTTACTTTATTCTACTCTACTCTACTTTATCATACTCTACTTTACTTTATTCTACTCTACTCTACTCTACTCTACTTTATCATACTCTACCTTACTTTATTCTACTCTACTCTACTTTACTTTATTCTACTCTACTCTACTCTACTCTACTCTACTCTACTCTACTTTATCATACTCTACTTTACTTTATTCTACTCTACTCTACTCTACTCTACTCTGCTCTACTCTACTTTATCATACTCTACTTTACTTTATTCTACTCTACTTCTCTTTGCTCTGCTCTACTTTATTCTACTCTTCTTTATTCTACTCCACTCTACTTTATTCTACTCTTCTTTATTCTACTCTACTCTACTTTATTCTACTCTTCTTTATTCTACTCTACTCTACTCTACTCTTCAGTGATAATAATCAAACTGTAAACAAGGAGGCCTATTGGAATGTTAGATCCTAATGTGAGAAACTGTGTGATTTGATGTTCTGTGCCTTGACTTGGTCTATTTCATACTTATTTTATGCCAATGTCTACCTGTCTTTTTTGCTGCTGTGAAGCACACAACATTTTTTGTATGAAAGGTGCTATACAAATAAAGTTTATTATTATTATTATTATTATTATTATTATTATTATTATTATTATTATTATTATTATTATTATTATTATTATTATTATTATTATTATTATTATTACATCATGTCATTAAGAACCATTAGAGTGTCATTAGAGTCAGATGACAGCAGCAGAGGGGGGGGGGGGACTCTCCTTCCAGTGTGTTTTGTCATGGTTGGTTCTCTCATTTGCATGATGGTCTGTATTTACTTATTGATTGAATGATTGATTGAAAACGTTATTAACAGATTGCAGAATGGGTACAATACAGTACGGCTCAATACACACAATTGTTAAGGGGATGCAGACCAGTGAGAAAGACGTTGGTCTTGTTTCCATCAGGGTCCCTGAGTGAGAAGGATGACTGGCTGACCACACCTCTCTTTCTCTTCCACCAACACATACAAATAAATACACCTTATGTAAACACACAAGTAGACTAAGTAAGTAGACACTCTTATTTACAGAAACAGCCTGGGGGGTTAGCTTCAGGGGAGGGTTCTACACACACACATACACACACACACACATGCACACATGCGCACACACGCACGCACGCATGCACGTGCACACACACACACACACACACGCACACGCACACGCACACACACAAAGTATAAAAACCCACCAGGCTTTCCACCCACCAACCACAAAATCGGACTTCCCCGTAAAAATTTGTGTTCACGTTTTAGACATAGATCCTTTCACACTAACAATAACCGATGCTCAACATTAACATTTATTATTACATGGCGTTTTAACATGCTTGAAAATGCTTGATTGTGATTGGTCAATAGCGCTCGGTTGCCCATAGCAGCGGTCCGTTGTTTTTCGATAACTGACCGCTGCCAGGGGCAACCGAGCAATAATGACCGCTGTTCGCAGCTGGAGCAATCAAGCCCACTGACACACACTGCATCAGTGCTATCAGACACACCTACCCAACCTCCAATGTACAGTTTCTTCCCCCTCAAATGTATATACTCTCTTTTTTAGACTCTTTTTGTATCATAAACAGTACTGGACCTACAAAAGGCCTTCGACACTGTCAATCACTCCATTCTGATTGACAAGCTAAAAGCAATTGGTTTTGATAGTCTATCAGTGAGCTGGATGCAATCCTACCTGGAGGGGAGAGAGCAGATGGTGGAGGTAAACGGTACTCTATCCCTCCCCCTCCCAGTGAGCTGTGGTGTTCCACAAGGAAGCATACTAGGACCGCTACTGTTCCTAATTTATGCAAATGACATGTCGTCAGCTTGTGACTGCAACTTGTTCCTGTTCGCGGACGACTCAGCCCTGCTGGTCTCTGACAAGAACAAGTTACAGGTTGAAAAAACCCTCAGCTCTGAACTAGGCAAAATCTGCACCTGGCTGGCTCGCTGATAACAAACTATCATTACACCTGGGTAAAACAGAGTCCATTCTCTTCGGTCCAAATAACAAACTCAGCAAGACCGACGGCTTCTCAGTTACAGTGGGTGACAATATTGTCACAAGGAAAGATGAAATTACATACCTGGGTTCCATCCTAGAGGCAAATCTTTCCTAATAAAAAACGAACTCGATTCTTGTACCGGATCTCCTCTCTGGTAAACAAGAATAACCTGAAGACTCTGCCAGGAGCACTCATTCAAGGGTTCTACAACTATGCTTGCACCTCATGGTACCAAAGCACCTCAAAGGCGCTAAAAACTAAATTACAAACATCACAAAACAAACTGGTCAGACTACTGCTTGACCTTACTCCTAGAACCCACCTCACCCCTGCCCACTTTGGCAACCTAGGATGGCTTAGAGTAGACGACAGAGTACAGCAACTTGCAATGGGCCTGGTCTACAAGATACAGTACACGACTAAGGTACTCAGGCACGTGCACACATAGAGGCCAAGGGGTGCTTGAGCACCTGCCTTCTTGAGCCTCATCAAAAAAGTGCCCTTTTTGAAAAAAAAAAAAAAAAAAAAAAAAAAAAAAAACATAATTTTTTTTTACCGTTACGCATATAGATTGCCCTTCCAACTGAAAAATGTTAGGATAGAATCAAAATATTAGGTAAAGAGAGAGAGATGCCCCATATTCCATTCCAGTTTGCACAGCCTCATCACCGTGCCTCTCCGCGGACCTATATATTTTATGCATAGCGTGGGTGGTGATGATGATGATGATAGAAACCGATGTGGCGCATACAGTTGAATGCTGGTATTACACTCACTGAGGGACACAAAGAAATCACGTCCGATGGGATTTGGGAATCTCAAATACAAATCGGGATTGGAATAAAAAAATGCATTTATACAATACAGAATATACAGCACTTCTTGGGGTCAGTAGGGTAAGCACTTATTCCCTCCCCCCATAACATTTATGGAGATGTATGGGCCTTTTAAGTCAGTGATAAAAGTGTCTTTCAAGGATAAGTGAGCTCCTGCACTGCTTATTATAGTTCAATATTCAATATTTGATCACCAAAACCCCCCAAAAAGCATAAAAAGGGGGCCCCCCGCCCGAAAAGGGCCCTTAAAAATCGCGCTCACGCGCTACGCGCGCTCGGTTAATATATACACACAAGTGTAGTGCCCTTTTCAGCCTTTGAGCACCTGCCCCTCTAAAGTCCTGTGCACGTTCCTGAAGGTACCCATGTACATGTCAAAATACTTCCCAAAGGTCAGTGAATACCACGATCACAACACCAGAGGGAGCTCCACAAATCATGTTAAACCCAGATTCGGCTCAAACAAGAAGGGACTAAACACGTTTCGCAATTATGCCACATCAATGTGGAACGCGCTACCCAAAGCTGTAAAGGAATGTGAATCACTACCCACTTTTAAAACCACTCTCAAGGAGCACCTACGGGAGACTGCAATTCGAAACTGGCCCCTGTAAATGTCCTAACCCAATAATACACGAGACCCTCTTCTTGGGACCAAGTAAGGTTTCGTCGATAATCCAATGTACAGTTACCACCCCCCTCCCCCACCCAACCATCTCCAATGTACAGTCCCCCCCCCCCCCCCCCACCTACCCAACCCCCCCTCCGCTCCACCCCACCTACCCAACCATCTCCAATGTACAGTTTCTTCGTCAAATGTATACTCTCTTTTTGCATCACAACCAGTACTGTACTTGTAGATCTGGTGTGTCATAAATGTATAGATGTAGCTAGCAGTACTGTCTATCTGTATGTCGTGTATAGTCATTATGAATTGAAAATGGGGGACCCTGATGTAAAACAAGACGAAAGTCTTTCTCTGGTCTGCATCCCCTTAACAATTGTGTGTATTGAGCCGTACTGTGTGGTACCCATTCAGTCTGCAATCTGTTAATAACATTTTCAATCAATCAATCAATCAATCATGGAGACTATAGAGGCGGGCTGATCGGGGGTCAGATTCCATCATCACACGCAGCGGCGCCTCACGTTCCTCCTGCAGCAGCGCGGCGCGTAACCAACGGACCCAGGAGCTGCTGTGTGGCGGCGGGGAGGGAAGCTTCTCATCGACCGGGGATTCTAGGAGGAGAAGTGACTGGTCGATAATATATGTTCGATAGTGATCAGTTTTGTTGTTGCGTATACTACTAGCCTTGTGTTTGAAGTTAACGTATCGTCGTGTTCGTTTTCTGAAGAAGAAGAAAAAGAAGAAACAAAACCAAAAAAAACTATTTATTTTTCTTCTCTCTCTCTCTCTTTCGATCGTCACGCGGATCCAGACAGACACAGTGTTTATTATTTACAAATATGAATATCACTATTGGATTGGCATAATTGTTGTGCATCGAAAAGGGATTATTATTATTATTATCATCTACAGCTACAGCTCTACAGCATCATTTCAAAGTAGAGGAACACATCCTACTACTTACAGTAACGGACCTGAGATCAGTCGCGCTGCCTCCTCGGCTCGTCGTTGGACAGAAGGAGGAGATTTCATTTCTTAAAGAAAACATGATGATGATCGTTTTCAAATCGGTCTGTTATTACTAGTCCCGGGAATTCATTTGTATACACTACAGGCTAATTATTATCATCATCAAGAAGATGTTCGCCGGGCTTATGGGGCTGGAATACCTCGTTGACCGTTGCGAAGTAATGGAACAACAAGGTAAAGTCAATTCCGTTTATTTTCTTTACAATGTGACCGTTATCTTATGATGCAGTAGTTTACCGTCCAGCCTGTTGCTTAAAAACCCTTTCACTGCCACACTACAGAAGGTTAACCCTACGAACATTGTACATATGTCTAAACTGAACACTGTGACCTCTTTTTTTACTTCTAATTTTTACTATGTCTTTATTTCATACTTATCTTGTCATGCACAGTCTCTGGAGCGCAACAGTAAGAAGCATTTTGTACAAAAGTATTCTGTACTTCTGTATGACAACTATTAAAGAAACTTGAAACTTGAAACTTACTATCACACTACCGACGGGTAACCTTCTGTAGTGTGGTAGTGAAAGTGTTAACCTTCTGTAGTGTGGTAGTGAAAGGGTTAACCTTCTGTAGTGTGGCAGTGAAAAGGTTAACCTGCTGTTGTGTGGTAGTGAAAGTGTTAACCTTCTGTAGTGTGGTAGTGAAAGGGTTAACCTTCTGTAGTGTGGTAGTGAAAGCCGGTTAACCGTCTGTAGTGTGGCAGTGAAAGGGTTGACCGTCTGTAGTGTGGTAGTGAAAGGGTTAACCTTCTGTAGTGTGGTAGTGAAAGGGTTGACCTTCTGTAGTGTGGTAGTGAAAGGGTTAACCTTCTGTAGTGTGGTAGTGAAAGGGTTAACCTTCTGTAGTGTGGTAGTGAAAGGGTTAACCTTCTGTAGTGTGGTGAACGGCTTAACCTGCTGTTGTGTGGCAGTGAAAGGGTTAACCTGCTGTTGTGTGGCAGTGAAAGGGTTAACCTTCTGTGTATTGTCGCAGTGGAAGGGTTATTAACCTTCTGTCGTGTGGCAGTGAAAGGGTTAACCTGCTGTTGCGTGGCAGTGAAAGGGTTAACCTTCTGTGTGTTGTCACAGTGAAAGGGTTAACCTTCTGTGTATTGTCATGGTGAAAGGGTTAACCGTTTGGTAGTGTGGCAGTGAAAGGGTTAACTTTGACATGTAGCAAGGTATATATTACACTGGCGATGGTGGTGATGATGATGATAAAAATGAAAGACAAGACCTGTCTCAAACCCTGCCCCTTTTCTTGATCCTCCAATCACAGCTGTCGCTTACCTCGGACTTCCTCGTACAAACTTTGTTTGTTGTACGAGGAAGTCAGAGGTAAGCGACAGCTGTGATTGGAGGATCAAGAAAAGAGGGCAGGGTTTTGAGACAGGTCCATTGTGTGTATTGAGCCGTACTGTATTGTACCCATTCTGCAACATTTTCATTCAATCAATCAATCTGCACGGTGATTGATTGAATGAAAATGTTATTAACAGATTGCAGAATGGGTACAGTACAGTACGGCTCAATACACACAATTGTTAAGGGGATGCAGACCAGAGAAAGACTTTCGTCTTGTTTACATCAGGGTCCCCCATTTTCAATTCATCATAACATATGACGTACAGATAGACAGGGACTGTACATTGGAGGTGGGGGGGGGGACTGTACATTGGAGGTGGTGGTGGTGGTGGGGGGGGGACTGTACATTGGAGGTGGTGGTGGTGGTGGGGGGGGACTGTACATTGGAGGTGGGGGGGGGGGACTGTACATTGGAGGTGGTGGTGGTGGGGGGGGGGGGGGACTGTACATTGGAGGTGGTGGTGGTGGGGGGGGGGGGGGCTGTACATTGGAGGGGGTGGTGGTGGGGGGGGGGGGACTGTACATTGGAGGGGGTGGTGGTGGGGGGGGGGGGGACTGTACATTGGAGGGGGTGGGGGGGGGGGGGGGGGGGCTGTACATTGGAGGGGGTGGTGGTGGGGGGGGGGGGGCTGTACATTGGAGGTGGTGGGGGTGGGGGGGGGGGGGGGACTGTACATTGGAGGTGGTGGTGGTGGGGGGGGGGGGGGACTGTACATTGGAGGTGGTGGTGGTGGGGGGGGACTGTACATTGGAGGTGGTGGGGGGGGGGGGACTGTACATTGGAGGTGGTGGGGGGGGGGGGGGGACTGTACATTGGAGGGGGTGGTGGGGGGGGGGGGGACTGTACATTGGAGGGGGTGGTGGGGGGGGGGGGACTGTACATTGGAGGTGGTGGTGGTGGGGGGGGGGACTGTACATTGGAGGGGGTGGTGGGGGGGGGGGACTGTACATTGGAGGGGGTGGTGGGGGGGGGGGGACTGTACATTGGAGGTGGTGGTGGTGGGGGGGGGGGGACTGTACATTGGAGGTGGTGGTGGTGGGGGGGGGGGGGGGACTGTACATTGGTGGTGGTGGGGGGGGGGGGGGGGGACTGTACATTGGAGGTGGTGGTGGTGGGGGGGGGGGGGACTGTACATTGGAGGGGGTGGTGGGGGGGGGGGGACTGTACATTGGAGGTGGTGGTGGTGGGGGGGGGGGGGGGACTGTACATTGGAGGTGGTGGTGGTGGGGGGGGGGGGGGGGACTGTACATTGGAGGGGGTGGTGGGGGGGGGGGGGGACTGTACATTGGTGGTGGTGGTGGGGGGGGGGGGGGGGACTGTACATTGGTGGTGGTGGTGGGGGGGGGGGGGGGGGACTGTACATTGGTGGTGGTGGTGGGGGGGGGGGGGGGGGACTGTACATTGGTGGTGGTGGTGGGGGGGGGGGGGGGGACTGTACATTGGTGGTGGTGGTGGGGGGGGGGGGGGGGACTGTACATTGGTGGTGGTGGTGGGGGGGGGGGGGGGACTGTACATTGGTGGTGGTGGTGGGGGGGGGGGGGGGGGACTGTACATTGGTGGTGGTGGTGGGGGGGGGGGGACTGTACATTGGTGGTGGTGGTGGGGGGGGGGGGGGGACTGTACATTGGTGGTGGTGGTGGGGGGGGGGGGGACTGTACATTGGAGGGGGTGGTGGTGGGGGGGGGGGGGGGACTGTACATTGGAGGTGGTGGTGGTGGGGGGGGGGGGGGGGGGACTGTACATTGGTGGTGGTGGTGGTGGGGGGGGGGGGGGGGACTGTACATTGGTGGTGGTGGTGGGGGGGGGGGGGGGGGGGGGGGACTGTACATTGGTGGTGGTGGTGGGGGGGGGGGGGGGGACTGTACATTGGTGGTGGTGGTGGGGGGGGGGGGGGGGACTGTACATTGGAGGTGGTGGTGGGGGGGGGGGGGACTGTACATTGGTGGTGGTGGTGGGGGGGGGGGGGGACTGTACATTGGTGGTGGTGGTGGGGGGGGGGACTGTACATTGGAGGTGGTGGTGGTGGGGGGGGGGACTGTACATTGGAGGTGGTGGTGGTGGGGGGGGGGACTGTACATTGGAGGTGGTGGTGGGGGGGGGGGGGACTGTACATTGGAGGTGGTGGTGGGGGGGGGGGGACTGTACATTGGAGGTGGTGGTGGTGGGGGGGGGGGGGGGACTGTACATTGGAGGGGGTGGTGGGGGGGGGGGGGACTGTACATTGGAGGTGGTGGTGGTGGGGGGGGGGGGACTGTACATTGGAGGTGGTGGGGGGGGGGGGGGGGACTGTACATTGGAGGTGGTGGTGGTGGGGGGGGGGGGGACTGTACATTGGAGGTGGTGGTGGTGGGGGGGGGGGGGGACTGTACATTGGAGGTGGGGGTGGTGGTGGGGGGGGGGGGGGACTGTACATTTACAGGGGCCAGTTGACAAATGACAAAGTGATTAACATGATTGATGATGTTGAAGAAGATGAAGATTAAGATACTTCTTCATCTGCTCATGCTCTGGTTATGTCTCTACCACGCGGGCACACACACGTCTCCTCTGGTTATGTCTCTACCACGCGGGCACACACACGTCTCCTCTGGTTATGTCTCTACCACGCGGGCACCACACACGTCTCCTCAGATTCACATTCAATTTAAAAGAGGACTAAAAACTTACCTCTTCACAAAAGCCTTCTCTTAGTTTTAACCATTTTATACATGCCTTTATGTGTTTTATCGGGTTTTTTTGGGGTATGTTTTTAAAGCCTATGTTTTTAACCTGTTAGAACTCTGAGATTTGGTTTCCAAATGTAGAGTGCACTACAAATTTTATGTATTATTATTATTATTATTATTTATTATTATTATTATTATTATTATTATTATTATTATTATTATTATTATTATTATTATTATTATTATTATTATTATTATTATTATTATTATTATTATTATTATAATTATTATTATTATTATTATTATTATTCAGATAGTTTTATTGGGACTCTTACGCTGTTTGCTCCACAGCATCATAAAGGAATAAAAAAACAACAATTAACAGAATAAAAAAAGCAGGTATTTATATATTATATTTATATGGTTGTAACTGAGGGGTACAATTCCCTGACTGTATTGATAAGTATGGTATCATTAAACCACTACCTCTTGTACTTTAACTTCTGGCCATCCAGTACATGATATAGATATGATGAACACTTTCCCACCTGATGAAACGAAGTCCACACAAATGTATAAATCGAATATTTTATATAGCAAAGGGTATATACAACGTTCACTTAATGACATTTATGATTTGAAATGCACTTGTATGGCAAATGAGTATTCGTAGGTAAATCAACATTGAATGTCCAATCTCTGGTTACGCAGGGAGCAAATATACAACCTGGTTCTTTAGGGAACTATAGCGATGGTACTTAAATGATTATAGCTGGATACACTAAGGGGGGGGGGGTCCCGCTGGTTGTAAGACAGTAGGAGGGGGGGTTAGAAGAGCCGCTGGCGGTATCCCATCTGGCCGACGATTTCTTGGGAGAATTCAGAGTCCTGAACACGATGCCCACAGAACCTCGGTCCACAGATGAATACAGCTGGACCCTCTGGTGGACGGTAGCTGCCGGTCCACAGATGAAGAGACGTGAGGCGACCTCACTCGGGGTAGAGCGCCGTCTCACCTGGACTCCTCTCCGGGGGGTAGTTCCAACACTCAGCAGTGTTGGCCGTTATCCATGGAATAATCAAAGCACCCAAAGCATGTAGATAATCCAAGCCGTGGAAGGCTCGCCGTCGTCCGGGTAAAGTAATCCAATGTACAGGTCCACTCGTCCTGGCCCGGAGCTCCTCGGATGCAAGCACCACACGTGGTCTGCCCAGCCTGGTTAAGACTCCAGATAACGTCAGGAACGATGGGGGTACTGCTCACTTTATAACTCTAACCGAACGATGCACCATACATAATAGACTATTATTAGCTTAATAGAAATACGTCCCACTCGACGGTATAGTGCCAAACTATGACAATTCAACCATCAATCCACACGATGTCCCAATGCCTATTCTGAGGCCAAGTAGGCCCTACTGCACCACACGTGCGTCGTGGGTGAGGCTTTGCGTCTGTTACTTAGTTGGAGGGTAAAGAACTAATGGACTAAAAGAAAGTTCTACTTTACTTGCGCCATATATATATGCGCTGTGAACAAATAGTACCATTCGTATTTCGCCAGACGTATTCCTACGCGGAACCGGGCTTGCCACGACATGTTGGGCGGCACGATTGAACTTGAACCAAGGGGCATGGCTGCTGGCGCCAGGTTCTCGTCCAATGGTAGAATGAAACTATTATGGGCTGTTAGTAGACTAAAGGGATATTCAGTGCATATTGTACAAGGAATATACAGGGGATATCAAACGATATACAAATACTATTAAATATATATCCATAAATAAATATATATATTCGGTTTAATCTGATCCTTCACAACAATGGTTATTGTGTGTGCAATAACACAAGTACGATAATCCTTGCTTCTCTTTAAAGCCCAACCTCTAGGTTAAACCCTACTGATCAATTATGGGTAGTTTACATCATTGGTATATAATTTCATTATTTATTTTTTTCCATTTGACACCGGAAATGCCACTCTGAAAGAGTTAAAAAGGTCCACGCACGAATAACATGCACGCGCGAATCAAAAAAGCTTATCAAACGCCGACGTCACAACAGGTGTGGCTTGCATATTAATGAGCCGAATCTAATGTTGCTTTTCCACTAAAATAAAGTACTCAGTTTGTCTCCGTGTGGGGAGGCAGGGCTGCTGATGATCAGCATGAGAGCTCCAGAAATGACATGTGAAAAACTGCAGACCACTGATTGGTCAGAAGAGAGACACGGTGACGTCACTGTTTGGGGAGTCTGAACGAAAACAGAACGCCGCCATCTTTGATGTCTCGCGTAGGATGTCTTTTGTATGTTTGCAGCAAGAAACAAGTGCAATAAAAAAGGATACAGTCACTGTGTATTCTGCCTCATTTATTGATGAAACAAAACAGACATCAACACAATTTGCCACCGAGCGGAGAGTTTAGTCTGACAAAAAGATCGCTGATTAGTTACGCTTGTTGTTGGGGGTTAGGGACGTAACGTTAGTTAGCCTAATGCTATCTGTGTAGAATAGACACAATGAGGTAACGTTAGCGTTAGCATAATAGACACAACGAGAGTCTGGTTAATGTTGTTATTGATTGATTGAATGAAAACTGTGTTTTACTCTGGCTTGCCAAGCTCATCATAGCCCCTTTTGTGACTGATGCACCGAGTGAAGCTTGTGGACTCTACAACAGCGGCGGCCGCAGGGCGCCGGAGCCCGCAGCGCTAGTTAGCTCATAGCTATCGTGTAACACTAGCCTTTGCGGGCTCGGGCGCCCTGCGGCTGCCGCCGCCGTCGCGTCCATGGGCCCCCCGGCAGGGCACCCGTGGGGACGGGTCGGGGTGTACAGAGAGGAGAGAACCATTTTGGGTCGGCCGTTCATGCCGGCCAGCAAGCCGGATGTCGGGATATGTAGAGCCATATGAAATCCGTTTTATTATTTTCCAAATTCCATTTTATTTTTTCCCAAATTCCATTTTTTCCGTTTTAATATTTCAGAATTCTGTATTTTGCCTTTATGCTCATTTTACCATCAGAAATAGTGTCTAATAAGTGGGAATGAATAAATGTCCACAATTGAATAAGATATAACAGTCCATTTAATGTTTTTAAGTGCTTCAACTCAGAAATACAGTTCAATTTTACACAATATTTTTCAATTAATATTGTGACAAAATAAAAATACATATTTCAAGTGTAAACAATAGATACAGCTAGCTACTACTGACATTATCACAATGACAATGTCAGTAACCTAGCTATATCTATTATATTGTGATGAAATATAGTAATGCATAATTTAGGCACCTTTAGTTTATTTCGTTTATAAAGGACAGTGTATAATGGCAAACGTTTGCATTAAACAAATGGATGAGTGCACCAGATTTAGCAAGAAGCTATCATTTCCATCTATAGTCCTATGTACTGTAACGTTTCATAGCTATTTAAGTTTATTTAGATTATAAAGGGCAGTGTATAATGACAATAGTTTGCATTAAACAAATGGATGGGTGCACTAGATTTAGCAAGAAGCTATCATTTCCATCTATAGTCCTATGTAATGTAACGTTTCATAGCTATTTAAGTTTATTTAGATTATAAAGGGCAGTGTATAATGACAATCGTTTGCATTAAACAAATTGATGGGTGCACCAGATTTAGCTAGAACTTCTAGAAGCTATCATTTCCATAGATAGTCCTATAACGTTAAGATAAGATAAGATAAGATATTCCTTTATTGATCCCCTTGGGGAAATTCAGGCATCATAGCAGCATGGGGGGGGGAGGGGGGGAGGGGTACAGGTAGTAAAACAACACAGTATACAGGTAGTAAAAGACAACACAGGCAGTGTAAACAATTTGATCAATATGGTCAATATAATCAAGTTACATAGCTATTTAAGTGTATTTAGTTTATAAAGGGCAGTCGTTTGCATTAAACAAATGGATGGGTGCACTAGATTTAGCTAGAAGCTAAACGTCCTAACGTTATAGCTATTTAATCACAATAGTGTCGCAAGTGTTTTTGCGGGTCCAGTCCACGGAACGTTGACAGAATTAGCAAAACACCTTATCACCGGAGGCATAAAAGTCATTAGGATACTGTTCTGCTCTGAATTGAGGGCTTATTGTGGAATAGTTTAGCTTCTTGACGATGTTAACACAAGCAGCCAGACGCTTGAGCACCGCGGCTGTGTTGTGTGTAACACGCTGTAGCGTCCCCGCCTCCCCGGTCGCGTGTACACCAAACGTTCCACCCAAAAACGAAATTTCAGTCCAGATTAGGCCAAATTCTGCAATATTCCACGTTTTGCAGTTGATTCCATTTTTATTGGTTAATTCCGCGATTCCGTCCGCGATTCCGTGAACGCGGATTTCATATGGCTCTAGGGATATGTTGTTAGCACAATAGCTACCAAGCTAAGCTATGTTATTTACTAACGTTATAAACACTATGTGTACAACGACACAATGATTTACATTATTACAAATATGGTAACGTGGTTGTGGCTTTTACAAATAGTGGTTAGCTTTAGAGATGGATGGATGGCTATAATCACGGAGCAATAGTGAGGTGAAACAGATACATTTCCATTCGGCTAGTAGTAGCAAGCATATATCTATGGTAGCAAGGCTCTCTGCCTGCCACTAGCTGTGTGACTCTCAGCGCCCCCTGGTGAGCCCCCTGGTGACCAATACCTGTTGTGACGACATTACACGTGCACGTTATAAACCATTGATTAAAATATGCATGTGCATGTTGATTGTGTTGGGCAGACAAAATGTTTTGATAAAAACGCTAAAACTGGGTCAATTTCAATACTTATTTTTTCCCTTCTTCATGAAAGCCACTGTTGGCCTAGTCCACATTGTTTATTGAACAAAAATACAACGTGGAGGTTGACCTTTAAGTCTCCAGTGTAGTCACTCTCCCTGTGGAGTCTCCTGTACTCTGTGTCCCTACAGAGTAACACAAACTATAGCCTACATGTTCAACTGGTTTGACCGATCCCAGACCAACCCTGCCACACTGTGTGAGCCCCGCATGGTAATCCCGTTGACCTAGTATAATGAGGGTAATCCTGGCGGCCGGGTAGCGCAGCGGACTAAGCGTCTACCACCACCGCAGATACACTGGTATCGAATCCGGCTGTCAGCGGTGCCTTCGTCATACTGACACAATTGGCAGAGTCAGCAGGGTGGGAAGCCGGTGGGGTGTGTATCCTGGTCGTTGTAAACAGCGACTCCTACAGGTCGGTCAGGGCGCAGCCTGCACAGCGAGGGAGGGAACCGGTGAAGGTAGTGTGATCCTCCCACGCGTTACACCTCACCCTAGGGCTGGGCGATATAACGATAACGATAAATATCGCGATATATTTTAATAATCGATATCGAATATCGAAAAAAAAAAAAAAAACGAAAAATCGTTTTTTTTTTTTTTTTTTTTTTTTTTACCTGCAACAGGGCAGTTTTAAAACCAGAGACAGTGGACAGACTTGTCTTTCTTGCCTGCAACTTAAAGTAATGGCTTTGCTTGTCCAAATGACAATACTGACCAAATTCAGATTTATTTTTCTCTTGTCCATTTATTTTGTTTGCTTTCTAATTTAAAATACATTTTGAAACCGTCTGTACACAGTAGGCTATGTGTGCTAGCAGAACTAGACTCCAGTCACGAGTCACAGTGCACATGTGCGGTGGTTTGTCCACCAAAAAAGCGCCAAAAGATCGAAAATAAACTAGCAGAGCCAGAACTGTTCAACTCCTCTGGAGCCACAGCCAGCAGAGAAGCCGGTTTACTTTAGCTTTTAAACCAGCTGCAGCCTGAGAACTGGAGTGTGAGGGGATGTAACACTAAAGATGGCGGCAATGACAAAGAATTGCTGCAAAATAAACATACATCTGTTGTTAAAAAAAAAAAAAAAATTTAATTTTCTTTATACTTATAACAATTCGATAATTATCGATATCGAGAAATAAAATAAAATTATCATATCGTTATCGCGATATGATTTTTTCCCATATCGCCCAGCCCTACCTCACCCAATGAGAGTCCTCGCTGCCAGGTGAAAAGAGGCTGCTGGCTGTCTCCACATGTATCGGAGGAAGCTCAGGGCTCCCTAGACCGGCAAGTAGGGGGGGGGGGCAAATGCGCGCAACGACCAGGAAGGGGAGGGGGGGAATTGGCATTATAACGACAAAAAATTGGGATGGGAGAAAAATACAGAAAAATAGGAGGAGAACAAGTAGATCCAAAAAAAAAATGAGGGTAATCCTGCATCTGGAATCCCGTCGTCAATGTTGACTTGAGTGTCCTTTTTGACCTCAGCGTATGAGCATTTATTTAGCGGAAGGAAGAAGCGGCAGCAACAACAGTGACGACAGGTTCATTAGGTTGTTTGTGGCGCTTCTGGTCGCTCAGCTGGTCATATAGGTGCCAAGATACACAGCCAAGCAGGCAGCAGCGTTAATGACTGTGGCTGTAATGATAATGCTAATGATCGTAATCCACCGTCAGTCGATCTTGTGGTTGGTTCAGGTTGGCCTGTCTAATATTGTGCTGAACAACCACAAGTAAGTCTTTATTCAAGTTTCAAGTTTCTTTATTAGTTGTCATATAGAAATACAGGATACTATAGTTTATATGAAATGCTTCTTTCCGTATTGCTCCCGAGAGTGTGCTATATAAAAGGATAAGTATAAAAAGTATAATATAAGTAAAGAATAGAAAGTCAAGTACGTAAACAAGTGTAAACAAAACAAAAATGTTCAATATACATATATACATACAATATACAATACACAGTGCAATACAGTACAATGTGATGAGGTACAACTTAGCTTAGCTTGTGGTGGTGAGGTGCAATGAGGTAGAATATACAGATATACCGGTACCAATAAATATAAAGTAAAGTGTCTAAAGTGGGTCAAGTGGGTGCTACAGTGAGTTGTTTATTAAAGTGAGTGTGTACGTGTGGATGTGTGTGCTGTGAGTGTATTTGATGGTTTGTTACATAGTGTTATTATATGGGACATACTGATCCCAAGTTTCAAGTTTTGTTGTATTTGTCACATATAAGGTACGTGTACATTATTACAGTGAAATGCTTGGTTCTGTATGAGCCTCCTGAGAATGTGCTTCATACAGTAAAGAATAAAGACCGGGGGGTGGCTGGGTAGCGCAGTGGACTAAGTGCTCGCCTACCACCGCAGAGACTCTGGGATCGAATCCAGCTGTCAGCGGTACCTCCGGCTTGGTCAGTCATCCCTGTACTAACACAATTGGCAGAGTTAGCGGGTGGGAAGCCGGTGGGGTATGTGTCCTGGTCGTTGTAAACTGCAACTCCTACTGGTCCCTGTTCAGCAGGGAGGGGATCTGGGGGGAGATGGCGTGAACCTCCGCAGTCCGCACGCGTTACGTTCCCCCAGTGAAACTCCTCGCTGTCAGGTGAAAAAGAAGCGGCTGGGGGGCTCCACATGTATCGGAGGAGGCGTGCGATAGTCTCTACACCCTCCCCCAGACAGTGGGGCAATGCGCGCAACGACCAGGAAGGGAATTGGCATAGCGACTAAATTGGGGATGGGTGAAAAATACAGAAAGCCTAAAAAATAAACAATAAAAAAGGAATAAAGACCAAACACTATACAAAATATACAATATATGTTAGGAACCGGTAACAGGTATAGGCTCAAATTTATGCACAACACGGGAGACAGAAGAATGTTCAACCCAGAAGGGCATTTAATAATGCGTTGCAAAGATGAATGAACACCAGTGCGGTGTGTGTGTGTGTGTGTGTGTGTGTGTGTGTGTGCGTCTTGAGCCTGGCGGGTGGGTAGCCGTGACCAGTGGGAAGCACGGGAGTGAAGCCGTGAAGACAACAGAGAGGAAAACTTTGTGTCTTCACAGCACAAACGAGGGGAAACACACGGAAAAAACACAATGAAAAAACACGACGTCAAAAAACCATGGAACGGGGTGGATACACGAAAACACAACGGGAGTAAGGTTAACATAGAAACGAGGAAAAACATATTCAGTGCGAGGACTATCAAAGATACTTGCCAGGCCATCTTAAAACGAAGATCTGACGCTGATGCATGGAGATCCTGGTAACTTGTAGGGTGGTGTGGTGATTAGCAGGCAGGTGTGGAGTCTCCATCCATCAGCATGCTGTGCAGGGCGTGAATGGGACAAACACGGGGTTAGAGACAGACACAGAGGTGTGTGACGGAGACCAGAGGGGATTGTGTAGGTGGAACCGTAACAATATACTTAACTAAAGTACAATCTAAGTACAAAGTTAAGTACAAAATGCAAACAATGAGAGGTACAAAATGCAAACCTTTTAAAAAAATTTTTAATGTAAAAATGAAGTATGGATGTAGTAGTGCAAATCTTTTTGTAATAAATAGATAAAAAGGTCTTTGGGTTGTTGTTTCCGCGTTGGTCTTTTAGCCAAACTGTTTCAATCAATCATTCAGCCACACTGACCCCCACGCATCTCTTTTGGTATTTTTCAGTTTTAGATCTTTCAAAGGTTGGGAATAGGCTCAAAACATACTATACTTTTCAGACCAAATGTTATTCTTACCAAAGCGATGCCTGGTGCATATTAATGTTATGTGTGTGTATGTGTGGCTACAATATCAGACAGACTGACCACATACAGTATTTATTCCCCACACTATTAGCATACTATTTAGTTTAGTTTCCTGTCTCGCATGATTCACAGACACAGTCCTTTCTTACTGTTCCGACTATGATATCCTGACCGCTATCATCGCCACGAAACGATTTGAGGAATCTGTGGGAAACACTATATCCAGGCAGCGTGAAACATGGTTTTCGGACCAAAATGTTATTCTTGCCCACGCAGCAGGACCGAGCTCGCCGGTGCTTCTAAGACCTATGAAATCAGAGCTAAGACTCACACGACCCCACCGTGAGGGGGATAAATGGCTGGAGTACTTTCAGAACGCTGTTATTGGACTTGGTGGAGGCACACACGGGTGTTCTTGCTGTTGCTTCACATTCTGTGGGGAGCGGGGAGGAGGGGGGGGGGGGGGGGAGGGGGGGTGGTCTTTGTCAGTCAACAGACCTTGTTCAGGGCTTTTTGAAGCCCACATCAAAGTGAAGTAGAGGGATGAAGACCAGCGTAGCGGTTGTCTTTCAGTTCTGGTTAATGGCTTACCTGAAGACCTGCAACACTCAACTCAGTGTAGTGGACATCTAGGAGTAAGAGCACTGGAGATGTACTGTCTGTGGACTCTCTCCCAGTAAAGACTAGGGTTTGAACCGATGTGACTGTGAATTTTTTCTGTACTTTAGTCTGTAAAAATGTAATCTACCTACCTCAGTTGTAAAAAATTTGTCCAAACTTCAAATGATTTATTATCATTATTATTTATTTAGAACAATTTGTTAATATATATATATATATATATTACCCAATACCCACACACACATCTTTAACTAAAAAATTATGTTTTACAAAATAACAAGTATAAAACGATTAAACAAACCACTCTAGCAGCAATAATGAACTATTCTGCGGCGCTAAAAGGTACACATCTGGGGCGCCCTTGTGGCGCGTACCATAGTGCCACGCGCACATACGCGGCCGACCCGGGTTCGATCCCAGTACCCAACGTTATTTGTCGCATGTCCTCCCCACCTCTCCTCCCGTTCGCCCTCTCCTCTGTCTGTCCTGCGTGACCATGAAAAAGCTGTAAAAATGCTAAAATATAATAAAAATAAAAATAAAAAAAGGTACACATCTATATATTTAAATAAATATACCTGAAGATGCTGACCATTGAACAACTGCTTTGTTGTTGCTGAATCAAGTCAAATCCTAGGTAAGCGTGTATTGTGCGCGTGAACGTTGACGTGAACGTGCGGGCACACTTCATAGGTTTCGTTTCGTGGTAACGTCATCGGACTTAAAAAAAATAAAAGCGTGATTCGGTCGATACCCTTAAAGAGTACCGGATTCGGTACCCATCCCTACTGTGTGTAGTGGACATTTTGGACTGTCTTTGTACTCTCCCAGTAAATACACAGTTTACTGAATGACTGGTTGGTTGGTTCTTAGGATTCCTCAAGTTTGCTTTGAACTAGGAAACACCGCTTTTTCCTTTGATGCTTCCAACACCTGGAACGTCCTCCGACTGACCCTGAAGCTGAAGGTTCTTCCTTCTCTCGCTGCGTTTAAAAGTATGATCTCCGACCACCGTGTGTCGACTTGTAACGGTCTTAGCTGATTGTTTTTTATTGTTTATTCTTATTTATTGTGACTATATGTATTGAAATTGCTGATAAACGGTGTCTTTGTTTCGTAAGCTCGTCGTCGCTGTAAATTAGGGTAACATCAGTGTCTGGGTGAGTTGAAATAAAGGTTTGAAACGAATTAAATGAAATTAATATAGGCTACTATTGACAAGTATTGACCGGGAGGATGGATGTGGTTTTCTATTGACGGGGAGCGTGCAGTGTATTGACAGGTCAAGGTTTAAAGGTCACTCACTGGATTCATTGCCTGGATTCATTTTGTCCTGTGTTTTTTTTAAACTTTCTACGGAATCTCCCTAAAGTCAAAGTTTTCAGGAAGTGAGAATAACTGGATGATTTTCCCTGTTGACTTTGATTTTCGAAACACATGGTTTGGCTTCATCATGCCACAGTCATGAATTATGTCCTACCCGCCAAGATGGCAGAATTGGACACGCATGGTTTTAGTTGGACACCGGTTGTTGGTGACAGGTATAGAGACAACATGGGGTTGTTATGGTTACGCCATTCACAAAGGGGTCACGTGGTGTTGTAGTAGTGTTAGTAAAAGTCAGCTGTTCACCGGCGGGGTTTCAGGTATGGAAATGGCGAGGGGGTGAACGGGGGAAGTCATATTTTGCTGACGCTACACAATGATAAATCAAGCCGTGATTCACTTTATTTTGATACTAGTATATGAACTGTTTTAACTTCAATAAACTAACCAAACGCAGTATCCTGGAGCAGTGATTTTATGACAAGCAGCACGTCTGGCAGGTATAATTATTTCCCCGATTTAGTCTCTCGGTGACTACGTAAATGTTTGGACAGTCGCTGTAACTGAGGGGTACAATTCCCTGACTGTATGGTTAGATATGATACTTACTACCACTACCTCTTGTACTTTAGACTCTGGCCACCCAGTACTAGGTATGAATATGTTGAACACTCCCACCTGATAAACGGATCCAACACAAATGTACCAAATCGAAAGTTTGAGTTTTAATACATAGCAAAAGGTATGTACAACGATCACTTAATTACATTTATGATTTGAAATAGTATGCACTTTTATGGCAAATGAGTATTCGTAGGTAAATCAATATCGAATGTCCAATCTCTGATTGCGCAGGAAGCAAATATACAACCTGGAATATTTAGGGAACAATAGCGATGATACTTGAATGATTATATAACTGGATACACTAGGGGAAGGTTCCGACTGCTTGTAGGACAGCTGGAGGGGGGGGGGGGTTAGAGAGTCACTGGCTGGATCCCGTTGGGAGAGTCCACAGTCGTGCGACACGGTGCCCAACGATCCTCGATCCACAGATGAATGCAGTTGGACCCTCTGTGGCCGGCGTCCTCCGGTCCACGACGGAGAGACGTGAGGCGACCTCACTGTGCAGAGCGTCGTCTCACCTGTCGTCCTCTCCGGGGGGGGTATTTCCAACACACCGCAGTGTTGGCCTTTATCCATAGAATAATCAAAGTACTCAAAGCATAATCCAAGCCGTGGAAGGCTAGCCGTCGTCGGTAGAATAATCCAATATACAGGTCCACTCGCTCTTTGGCCTGGAGCTCCTCGGGTGCAGCTTCACGTGGGGTCAACCACCCTGGATAAGCGTCCAGCTGATGCCCGAAACGATGGGGGTACTGATTACTATAGAACTCTTACCGCACGAGGCACTATATATGAATAGACTATTATTAGCTTAATAGAATACGTCCAACTCGACGATATAGTGCCAAATATGACTATTCAAATATTAATATACACGATGTCTCAATGCCGATACTGGGCCGAATTGGCCTTACTGCCCACACGTGGTTCGCGGGGAGGCTTTTGCGTCTGTCACTCTGTTGGAGGGTAAAGAACTGGACTAAAAGAAAGTTCTACTTTAATGGCGCCATATATATATGCGCTATGAACAAATAGTACCATTAGTGGTTCGGTAGACGTATTCCTACGCGGAACTAGGACTTGTCCATACATGTTAAGCGGTACGATTGAACTTGGTCTGAGGGGTATGGCGACCTGGCACCAAGGTCTCGTCCAATGGTAGAATGGAAACTATTATGGGCTGTTCAGTAGACTAGAAGGGATATTCAATGCATATTGTACAAGGAATATACAGGGGATATCAGGGGATATACAAATACAATTAAATATATATAAATAAATATATATATTCGGTTTAATCTGATCCTTCAGAACAGTCGCCATACACCGGTGATAAGCAATGACTATACACTGTCTCTGAGCAATGACCGGAGTGTTGAATGTCCCGTGAATAAGACGGGGAGGACGCAACCCTCTTTGCGCCGTCCCTGTGCCTCAAATAGATTTGCTATCAGCTCTATCTTCAATCTTTCAAAATGTTCAGTTGCTATCGCTATCAGCTCTATCTTTAATCTTTCAAAATGTTCAGTTGCTATTGCATGCACTCATCTGTGTTTCACTACGCACTTGAGTGCATGCTTACCAACTGTCCGTCTGCAACACTACTATCACCGACATCTAAGAAGGGAGATCGCCCCTTGAATGGCCCTTCTAAGGTTTTTCTCCTCCACACTGCCTGTGGAGCATTTTCCCCTATTGTTAGGTTTTAGTGAGTTTTTCCTTACCTTCGCGTGGGGTATGTCTGGGAGTGCTTGCATTCTTTCATTTATTTGCATTTATTTTAAATTTGTTGGACCTTATGGTGTCCTTGTTCTGTTCTTGACTTATTGTTATGTTTTCTTCTTGACTTGTTTAAAGAAGACGTGTACGGCCCATGGGGACATTAACGTGTGTTGTCGGGCCTTACAAATACATTTGATTTGATTTGATTTGATAAGACCGTGTACGAAATGACGACCGGCCAAAATGCTGGTGTATTCTGTGTCTGTGGCCGGTTAGGTTTTTATCTGCTCTACTACCAGACACCTGAGACAGTTAAACAAACAACAAGACTTGTTTTTATTCTAAAAGCTGATCTGGCTGTTGGAATAATGAAAGTATCTGATATAACAATTATTATTCATCAACCAGCCGACGCTTCCGAAAGGTTAGTTTCCTGCCACGGAGGATCATCTGAACCAGCTGTTCCAAGTGATTATAAATGCCAGATTGATATAATTTATATCAGTGGTTCCCAAAGTCGGGGTCGCGACCCAAAGGTGGGCCGCGAGCAGCCACGGGTGGGCCGCGAGATGATTTAAAAAAAATTAAAATGTAAATTAACTTTTTTTTTTTTTTTTTTTTTTGTCAGGCCACTGAACTTAGAAGCAGGCCAGGACAGTGTTTCTAGTTGTATTCTAAAATTCTATTCTATTGTATTCTAAAATGTGACTATATGGTTTTATATTAACTTAATAAATAAACAAAAACGAAAAATCTACTTATTTCAACGAACATTTCAAACTAAATAACAGATTATGCACATAAAACGCTGAAAACAACCGAAGCAACAATAGTATTTTAATGAGGCTATTATTATTATCATTATTATTTTGCAACAAGTTAGCCCTCTCATAAATAGCACATATAAATGAATAACTAACTTGAACTAACTTAATAGGATTGAAGTGATATTTGGCTTAAAAAATCGGTCGCCTGGCAAAAAAAAAAAAAAAAAAAAAGCCCGACGATGTGCATTGGGCCGCGGCTCTCTGACGCCTTATTTTCTGGGCCCCGGCCTGAAAAGTTTGGGAACCCCTGATTTATATCTATGGTAGGTAGTAGTGACTAGAGAGACCTTGAGTCCATTTCTCCTCGCTGACAAAGTTCTTTGACCCTGAGATCTCCCAAGAATAACTTAATTCATACTCTCAGAGTGTGGCCACTGTCTTTCCTCTAGTCCTGTGTGTACAGTAGCTCATTTGGGTATGTTACTGTACCAACACTGCCACGTTAAGGGTTTGGTTCTCATCTGGTCTTCCCGTAATGGAAAATGTCTGCTACTGTACGGCGTTTTGGTTTTACAAGCATGTGTTGTAGATACAGTGTGTGAACACATGGTTACGAAGATTGAAAGACAAAGAAAGATTGTTGATAATGAGAGCGTGAGAGCAGACTGATGACATCACTACCTCCTCACTTAAGAAACAGCAAACCCAGCTCTCTCTCTCTCTCTCTCTCTCTTTCTTCGTTCTTGCTCTCTCTCTCTCTCTCTCTCTTGCTCACTCTCTCTTCCTCTCACTTTTGCTCTCTTTCTCTCTCTCTCTCTACCTCTCTCTTTCTCTCCCTCCCCCTCTCTCCCCTCTCTATCTCTCTTTCTTTCCCTTTCTATCTCCCCCTCTCTCTCTCTCTCTCTCTCTCTCTCTCTCTCTCTCTCTCTCTCTCTCTCTCTCTCTCTCTCCCTCCCTCTCTCTCTCTCATTATTTTCAGCTGGTTTATGTCTCCCATGTGACCGTACAGGAAGTGCGTGGCTGGCTGTCTGAGCCAGAATCTGGCTTCTCACAAAGGAATCCTCCTGCATTTAAAGTGCTGCTCTCTGGGTGTCATTCATGTTCACTCCACGTCTCTCTCCCAGGGACACGTCTCTCTCCCAGGGACACGTGGAACTCATCATCTGTCAGGAGACGGGCCTCCTTTTGGTGTTGGTCTGCCGTTCACAGTCAGTTAGTCAGGTTGAGTTTAGGGCTGACCTTAAATAATTTTTTTTGGAATTCGAAGCTTCGTGGCCGAGATTCGATTTAAATTCGAAGCTTCGAGATAAAAAACAATAAAAAAAACAATTACAATTTAAAAATTTTATTTAATTTTTTTTATGTTATGGGACTTGTACAGCACTTTGTTCAACTTTGTCAGTGCTGTAAAGTTTAAACCTTTTTCAATCTTAGACAAACAAAACACTTTGCTTTCATGAAATATTGTAAGCCGTCATTTGAGGCTTTATAAAAACAGCACAATGAACACAAATCTGTCAGTGCCGAGTCCGACCTCATCTTAAATAACAAACAGCACTCATCTTAAATAACAAACAGCATTGCTTGTTGTAGTTAACAAAGAGAGGCAGAGTTGATTTAGCAAAAAAATTATATATATATAATATTTTCTTTATTTATTTTTATTTTTTTTATAATCGAATTTTATTTTCATATTCGAATCCCATGCCCATCGAACGAAGCTTCGAAGCTTCGAAGTATTTAAGACAGCCCTAGTTGAGTTCAGTCCATTAGTCAGGTTGAGTTTAGTCCCATTAGTCAGGTTGAGTTTAGTCCATTAGTCAGGTTGAGTTTAGTCCATTAGTCAGGTTGAGTTTAGTCCCATTAGTCAGGTTGAGTTTAGTCCATTAGTCAGGTTGAGTTTAGTCCATTAGTCAGGTTGAGTTTAGTCCATTAGTCAGGTTGAGTTTAGTGTCAGGTTGAGTTTAGTCCCATTAGTCAGGTTGGGTTTAGTGTCAGGTTGAGTTTAGTCGATTAGTCAGGTTGGGTTTAGTGTCAGGTTGAGTTTAGTCGATTAGTCAGGTTGAGTTTAGTGTGAGGTTGAGTTTAGTCCATTAGTCAGGTTGGGTTTAGTGTCAGGTTGAGTTTAGTTCAAGTTCAAGTTCTTTAATAGTTGTCATACAGAAGTACAGAATACTTTCATACAAAATGCTTCTTACTGTTACGCTCCAGAGACTGTGCTAGACAAGATAGTATCAAATAACATAATAACATAATATAGCATGAATTTAGAAGAAGAATGAGGTCACAGTTGTTCGGTATAGACATATGTACAATGTTCTGAGTTACCATATAATATACAATACCACCATATAATATACAATACACAATACTATGCAGTGTACTAATGTACAGTACTATCTAGTGCAAAGCAGAAATGGGATGAGGTACAATTTTAGGTACAATTTACAGTAAGGTGTACGAGTTGTAGTGCAATCCTTCATCCATAAATATAAAGTGTGGGGAGTGGGTGCTACAGTGTGTTTGTTTAAAGTGGGTGTGTGCTATAAAGTGTGTGTAGTGGGTGCTACAGTGTGTTTGTTTAAAGTGAGTGTGTGCGTGTGGATGTGTGTGCTATGTGTCTTTGGTGGTTGTTGTTGTGTAGTGTTCATTCATTGTTCGTTTAGCAGCCTGATGGCCTGGGGATAGAAGCTACTTCTGAGTCTTTCTGTGCTCGCCTTGAGACTCCTGTGTCGCTTGCCTGACGGCAGCAGTTCAAAGAGGCAGTTGTTCGGGTGGCTAGACTTCGGTAGGTTTGAGATCAGGCGGGCCGCTGCGTTCTGAATGAGTTGAAGAGGCTTAGTGGCAGTGGCCGGGAGGCCAGCGAGCAGTGCGTTGCAGTAGTCGAGGCGGGAGATGACTGTTGATTGGACGAGGAGTTGGGTGGATTCTTTTGTCAGGAAGGGGCGGATCCTTCTGACGTTGCTCAGGAGGAATCGGCAGGTTCTGGTTGTCGCTGCGATGTGAGCAGAGAAGTTCAACTGGTCGTCGAGGACAACACCAAGGTTCTTGGCGGTCGGGGACGCGGTCACAGCTGCATTCTCGACTGTGATGGAAAGGTCGGTCAGGGGGGAGGATTTGGCCGGCAGGTGGAGCAATTCTGTTTTGCTTAGGTTCAGTTTGAGGTGGTTGGTCGTCATCCAGGCGGAGATGTCGGACAGACAGGCCGAGATCCGCTCAGAGACGTGGATATCTGAGGGAGGGAAGGAGAGGAAGAGTTGAGTATCGTCGGCATAACAGTGGTAGGAGAAGCCATGAGACGTGATAATGTTACCCAGTGATTTAGTGTAGAGGGAGAAGAGAAGGGGTCCTAAAACCGAGCCCTGGGGGACCGGGCGGGTGGCCGACAGGGTCCCTCTCCATGACACTTGGTAGGAGCGGTCATTGAGGTATGATGACAACCATGTCAGCGCAGAGCCAGCCACTCCCATTCCTGCGAGGGCCGCGAGGAGGATCTGGTGGTTGACTGTGTCGAAGGCTGCAGATAGATCTAGG